>NC_037337.1:94374169-94713628 GCF_002263795.3 Bos taurus
AGAATGAAAAATATGTGGTATTTTATTTCTTATCTGGGCAGGGCCCAGCCTCCTCTCAATTATCCTATTTTTGCCGTTTCTGTCCACAAGGAATGAACTCAAGCTGCTCACCTTGAAGGGGTTGATCTATCTCCCGCATCAAATTCATTGTATAAAATAATCATAGTATGTAACTTATATAAATACAGAGCATAACATGGAAACATTATGTCAATCAACCAAAAATCAGTAGGGGTCTCTTGTAATTTTAATATTCCAAAGTTTTGTGTTTTTGTTAATATTTCAAGAGTAAAAATAATAATTAACATGAGGGTTTACCAGCTTAGTGGATTTATGCTAAATACATATGGTGTTTATTGAAAGAATTGGAACTCATTTTTAACTTCAAAACTATGAAAGAAAATCATTTTCGTAGGTCATACTCAGCATTTTGAAAGAATAGGGGAAAAATCAGTATGTGAACTGTACATACTTTGTAAATATTATTTTATAAAATACTTGGTTAAGAATTACCATGAAGAGAAAGCTTTACAGATTTTGTTGTATTAGGTTCAAACATTTCTCCAGAGGAACAGATATCCAAAATGAAGTCAAAAAGCATATCAGAAAAATATAAAAAATTTAAACATTGTGAAAAACAGTATATTGCTGTCAGTAATACACTAATGGTGTCCATAAATGGATGAGAAGTTACTGAATAAACCTGGGCAAAGAACATAAACTGATCATTCACTGAAGAAAGGACAGTAAAGTTTCAGTTGTGCACAGAAATATCCAGATGTCACATGTAGCCTAAAAATAGGTAGTCACAATCTGAAAGTAGAGAGGTGTTTTATTTGGTGGGAATGTTTAGGACTCTGAGCCCAGGAGAACGTATCAGTGTGTATGTGTGCTAGTCGCTTAGTCGTTTCCGACTCTTTGCGACCCCGTGGACTGTAGCTCGCCAGACACCTCCGTCCATGGACTTCTCCACGTAAGAATCCTGGAGTGCATTGCCATTTCCTTCTCCAGGGCGTCTTCCCAATGCAGGGATTGGACCCAGGTATCAAACCCAGGTCTTCTGAATTACAGGCAGATTCTTTACCATCTGAGCAAAAACTGCTCCAAGGAGACAGGAGGGAAAGTCAGACTACATACAAGTTTGCAATAGAAGGAAGAGGCTGTCTAAATATCAAAGATCAGAAATCAAGTTAAGGGATTTAGCATTCTATTTATGGGAAGATGCAGGCCTCTGGGCTCATTGAATTCATTCCTTTCATATGTAAAATGAAGATCATGGCATCTGTCCCATCATCTCATGGCAAATAGATGGGGCAACAATGGAAACAGTGACAGACTTTAATCACTGCAGATGGTGACTGCAGCCATGAAATTAAGTGATGCTTGCTCCCTGGAAGAAAAGCTATGACAAAACTAGACATCATATTAAAAAGCAGAGACATTACTTTGCCAACAAAGGTCAGTCTAGTCAAAGCCATGGTTTTTCCAGATAGTCATGCATGGATGTGAAAGTTGGACTATAAAGAAAGCCAAGCACCAAATAATTGATGCTTTTGAAGTGTGGTATTGGAGAAGACTCTTGAGAGTCCCTTGGACTGCAAGAAGACCCAATCAGTCCATCCTAAAGGCAATCAGTCCTGAATATTCAATGGAAGGACTTATGCTGAAGCTGACACTCCAATACTTTGGCCAACTGATACAAAGAACTGACTCGTTTGAAAATCCCTTGATGCTGGGAAAGATTGAGGGCAGGAAGAGAAGGGGACAAGAGAAGATGAGATGGTTACATGACATCACCGACTCAATGGACATGAGTTTGAGCAAGCTCCAGGAGTTGGTGATGGACAGGGAAGCCCGGCATGCTGCAGGCCATGGGGTCCCAAAGAGTTGGAGCAGACTGAGCTACTGAACTGACCTGATATGCTCCTGGGCTATCTGGCCAATTCTATTTCCTTGTTCACCTTGCTTGCATTGCCCCAGTTCTTCAGCAATCCTCTGGATCACAGTTATGGGAGCCCTCATTAACATTTGGAGGCCAGAAATCACTGACGGCTGTGAAATTTCTTGTTTATTGATTCCGTAGGAGATATTTTCATTTCACACACATATATTTAAAACAATGAAATATTAACCTTTTACTACTATATTGCTTTCACTCAAATTAATCTTCAAAGTATATAGGTTCAGGACAAATTACAGGAACATAAAATCATCATGGATTGCTTGAAATTGTTCAGCATACTTTTGGTAGGTTACAGAATGCTTAAATAATGGTTACATTTTGGAAGTAGAACTACTTTTCTTATGAGAAAGACATTTTCATCATGTACTCTCTGTTGTCTGTGTTATTTTTATTATGTGCAAATATATATTTTTGAATTTGGTGCCTGAATTTTTATTTAATTAATGCAATTATTAAACTAGCTTATTACTGCTTCATCTGTCACAAATTACTACAACTGTAGTGGCATAAAGCAATGTGTGTTTATTATACAAACTTTTGTTCTGTTTTGTTTTTTAAATCAGGAGTCCAGATAAAGCTTAATTGGATCCTCTGCTTTCATTCTCATAAGCATAAAATGGAGGTGGCGATTGGGTTGTGTTTTTTACGGGGAGGCTGAATTAGGGGAAAATCTGCTTCCAAGCTTACTCAAGTTGTTGCAGAATTAATCTCCTTGAGATGATAAGACTGAAAACCCCAACCTTTGCCGGTTGTTGTTGAAGGCCAGCCACCCCCAGCTCCTAGAGGCTCCACACATTGTCTTGGTTTCTTCAACATGGTTGCTTCCTTCATCAAGCCATAAAGAAGCATCTCTAGATTGAGTTTGAGAGTCCTTATGGGCTTCCCTGGTAGCTCAGACAGTAAAGCGTCTGCCTACAATGTGGGAGACCCAGGTTCGATCCCTCGGTCGGGATGATCCCCTGGAGAAGGAAATGGCAACCCACTCCATTATTCATGCCTGGAAAATCCCATGGACTGAGGAGCCTGGTGGGCTACAGTCCATGGGGTCGCAAAGAGTCGGACGCGACGAGCTTGCTAGATAGAGATTGCTATCACTTGCTTGCTAGGTAGAGATTGCTAGCAAGATGACATTTTATATAATGTAATCACAGGCATGACATCTAATCATTTTGGCCATATGTTATTGGTTAGAACCACTTCACAGATCTCACCCATATTCCACAGAAAGATAATAAAACCAGAAATGGTACTGGCGGTGGGGATCATGTGTGGCCTAGAGTTGATTTACCACGTAAAGAGAATAGAAGGAAATAAAAGAAATGGCTGACATAATAACTATTCTAAACAAGCCATCTCACAAGCAAAAAGACAGAATAAAAACAGTATCTAGCATTTCCTATATGTAATAATCTTATTTACAGTAATCTAAATTGAATGTATTATAAACTTTAGAAAATTTATTTCTTTGCTTTTCAAGATTGTCTAAATGTCTTTATATATAAGATAGAATTAGAATTTTAAGTAAGAGCTGTTTCTCCAAAGATGTGGATATCATTGACCAGATATTCATGAAAAATTTGAATAAATTCCTAGTTACTTAATGGCCATCCACTCCAGTATTCTTGCCTGGAGAATTCCATGGACAGAGAAGTCTGGTGGCTACAGTCCAGTCCATGGGGTTGCAAAGAGTCGGACACAAGTGGCACTTGGGTTTCACACACACACACATAACATATGACCTATCTTTGTTGTTGTTTTTAATTTTAGTTGTGCTGAGATACATACTAAGTCAGTAGGAGAGAGAACTCAGAGAGGTTATGTAAATAACCTTTGGGAATAACACTTGTGAAGCAAACATACATATCAGTAAAAATAATTATCATTTTCTATTCACCTTTAGCCAAAGATTGCAATGGGTAATTTAAAAAACATTTGAAATACTTGCATACTATTCAGAGTGTTACCTTTTCTTGGGTTCTCAGTTTTAACAGACCAAGCCGCAAAGCTTATGTATATGAGTAAAAAGAAGCCTTCTCATCAGAAAAACAATATTGGGCTTTATTATTTATTATTATCAGGCTTAGACAATAAGCTGACTTCATAAGGTGTCAATGTTTGTCCTTAAGTGTTTAAGGAAATTCACCAACAAAAAGTCTGACATAGATGACAATGTATTACTGTAAGAACAGAAAATCTGTCCTGATTTTATTTGTGTGTCAATACAAAGTCTTCACAAAGAGTAAAACAGGAATATAAACAGCAGCTTTTTTTTTTTTTTGGCTATGAAGCATTCAAGTGAAGTCAAAGTCTCTCTTTTTTCCTTTGCTACCCTGTGGACTGTAGCCTACCAAGATCCTCTGTCCATGAAATTCTCCAGACAAGAATACTGGAGTGGGTAGCCATCCCCTTCTTCAAATAGCTCTTTAATTATTCAAATAGCACTTTAACTATCCAGCCTATTTCAGGCATTATTGAAATTCCCTTAGACTTTTTTTTAATGCTTGCTTAATTTTTTAATAAGATTCATTTCTTTGCTTGTTTACTTTTGGCTGCACTGGGTCATCATCCCAGCATGTAGGGACATCCTGGTTGTGGGGAGCAGGGGGCTACTCTGTTGCGGTGCATGGGCTTCTCATTGCAGTGGCTTCTCTTGTTTCAGCTCATGAACTCTAGGGCACGTGGGTTTCAATATTTGTGGTACACAGGCTTAGCTGTTCCATTACATGTGGAATCTTCCCAGACTAGGGACCCTGTGTCCCCTACATTGGCAGGTGGACGCCCTAATGCTTTTTGTTGTTGTTGTTATTGTTGTCATGCACTTGAATATATGTTAAATGAGATTATGATGTCTCCATCATTGAGAATAGTCTCCATTCTCCATGACTGAAGAATATCATACCCTTTTATTGCAAGGAGGTAGCCACCAAAGGTCCCTTTTGGGACCTATGGTTTTCTTTTGACATTTTGATAATTTTATATCCAAAGATTTCATAAACCTGATTTATTTTCATTGCTTTGAGATATTTAGGGGGAATTGCTGTGCTTAGTTGCTCAGTCATGTCCAACTCTTTGTGACCCATGGACTGGAGCCCACCAGGCCCCTGTGTCCTTGGTGATTCTCCAGGCAAGAGTAGTGCAGTTGGGTTGCCACACCCTCCTTCCGCAGATCCTTCCAACCCAGGGGTCGAACCCAAGTTTCCCACATTGAAGGTGGGTTCTTTGCTGTCTGAGCCACCAAGGAAGCCCATGTTTATTCTAATGTCACAGATTGGTTAAATGATACATTGAAGGAAGGGAGAAAAGTACCCCAACATGCTGATGTTGGTTTTGTTCTCCTTTGCTTTCTTGGGTCTGTCCTCCTCTTCTTCACTTTCCAGGCTCACACCTTGCTATTCTTGCTTCAGGAATAGATAGTGTATTTTGATTAAATATGTAATTCTCTATTCCAGATATTCTATGTAGGATGGATTGTGCCAGCTTCCCATTTCTCTGGAACCCCGCCCCTTCTCTACCCACCTGTTCTAAATGTGGGCTCCCTGCTAGATTGGTGATTCTTACCAGAAGGCAGACATGATAATTTAGCTATTCATGACTTAATTGGGGCATTAAATAAGTTAGCGTATGTAAAGCACTTAAAAAAATGCATGACGCAAAATAACCATAAATGTTAACAAATAGTTGTGATTCTAACTGACACAACTAGTCTACTTTAAGAATGAGCTGAGAGGCAGAGCCTGTGATTTAATCCTGTATTCTCTCAAATATAAACAGTAGCCAATAATTCAATTTTCTGTTTTCTATTGTTAGAAAGACTAAGATAATGAATATTGTTAAATAAATATAGCACTGAACAAATTAAGCAATATTTTACTTGAGAGTGTTGCATACGGGAGAGAGAGTTCAATTTCTCTCCCTTATGGGGTTCAGGACATGTTACCCCAAACTATGGCATCTTGGCATATTGAATATTTTAAGCTGAAGCAGTTGAGAAAATTGTGGGAGAAGATGGCCACTGCGTCCTTCTTCTCCCCTCCCCTTTCTTTATTGAACAGGTCACAAAATCCTTCTGAGAGATATGCCCTTCTATCCTTGTTTCCAAAAACAAAGAGAAGCCAAGAAGAATCCTAAAAAACAGGGCTTGCTACGTTTCTCCTGGACTTCCCAGGTGCCTTGGTGGTAAAGAATCCACCTGCAAATGCAGGAGACACAGGTTTAATCCCTGGGTCAGGAAGATCTCCTGGAGTAGGAAGTGGCAATCCACTCCAGTATTCTTGCCTGGAAAATTCCACGGACAGAGGAGCCTTGCGGGCTACAGTCCACAGGCTTGCAGAAAGTCAGACATGACTGAGTATGCAGGCACACAGTTTTCTGCCCGTTTTCTCCCATATTCCTTAACCCATCCTATTCCTCTGCAACTGTTCACTCTTCATCAAACCTGAACTTGTTTACTTTCATCAAGCCTGTGCACAAAAATACACAGGTCTAACTTTTTCCTTGGGTCTTTATTTCCTGTCTAAGTCTCCCTTGTCATGTAAAACTTACAGTAAATAATTTGTGTGCTTTTCTCCTGTTAATCTTTTAGTCAGTTTAATTTTCAGATGCAGCTAGGGATCCTAAGAGAATCTGTTTTCCTTCCCTACATACTCTGTTGAAAAAAATGGTGGGGGAGTTGTTCAGAGTTGAGGTGAGCTAGTGGAGTAGTACTGGGGGATGTGAGGAAGGTTGACAAGGAGAGTGAATAGACCATCTGTGTTTGGTATTTGGTGTTTATCTAAGCTCCTACTCTGTCCTGGCTTTCTGATCTTTGAGAAAGACATTTCTGAACTGTAAAACAGGCAGAGAAAGAAAGAAGATTAACATCTCAAAAGAGCACAAACAAAATTTACAGTTGCAAGTAAAGTGCTCTAAGAAAAGGGAGTTTAGAAAACTGTAGTAAAGCAGAAACCTATCTAAATTTTAGTGAAGCTGAGGGAAATATTAAAAGGCCATCTTTGTCAATACAAAGTACTTTATTACAGATGGTTTATAGTATACCAAGATCTCTACTTACCAATAAACATGATGATGATGATGACTTTGTGGGCTTGCTTTTCTTCTTAGGTATTTAATTCCAGATCATAGATCAAATGTTACACAATATAAGAAAGGACAGATGTTTAGAGATGACCTAGTTCGGTTGCCCCACTTTGTAGTTGAGGAATTAATGATCTGTTACAAAGATGCTGAGTAAATGCATTCTTGAATAGAAATTTTGACACCAACAAATCATATCTCATGATAGCAGCTCCAAAGGACATAAAAATAAAAATTGTATTATGAAGAGAGCAAGCAAGTGGAATAAGGAACTCGGAGACTTGTGTTGGTGTGGAAAGTGTTATTTGCTCAGTTGTGTCTGACCCTTTGCAACCCCATGGACTGTAGCCCGCCAGGCTTCTCTGTCCATGGGATTCTCCAGCCAAGAATACTGGAGTGGGTAGCCATTCCCTTCTCCACTGGATCTTCCTGAGCCAGGAATGGAACTTGGGTCTCCTGCATTGTAAGTAGATTTTTTTACCATCTGAGCCATTAGGGGCTGTCTCTGTGTTGGTGTTATCATGTTTAAAAATTAGGCTGCTCAGAGTTGCTTGGTTGCATTAATGTGTCCAAATTGAGTGACCTTTCAGATTAGTAGAAACTGGTGATCCAGAGGGAAAAGGAGATTTTGGACTCTGGTCTCTTTTCAGTCCTATTGGCAGTCCCTGTTTAGAAAAGCAGGGAGACAAAATTATAGGCATAAATAGCCGGCTGCCTTAAATCCATTTAACTTCTTTGCAAAATGGAAAATAAAATTATACAATGTCATTTTTTCCATCAATTATCAGAGAACTGAGGATTCAGGCTGTTGGTTTTACTAAATTAATCACAGTAACTTCTGGGCCAAGAATATGACAATATCATAAATACATGGAATATTTTTGAGACATTAATATGTGAATACTTTTCCCATGCAGCATTATTTGGCCTTGAATAGACTTTCATCCTTTGTATTTTTTTTTTAAATATATCTTTTATTCTCACCTGGAATGTTTCCTTCCATGACATGCTATCCAGGTAAACATCAACAGGAAGAAGACCATCATTTGGAGTTTCACTTGGAATTGAGCAAACACAGTCAATCATATTATGCTCACAAAATATCAAAATCATCCAGTGGATTATTACTGCTACTATGTTCATTTCTCATTTGAGGAAACTGAACTTCAGAGATAATAATAATGTATCTATGATCCTTGACACTTCAGTAAATGATGACACTCTGGACCAGCAAGCTATTCAGTCTTCAATCCATCAGAGTTTAATTTGAAACAACACATACCTATTATGTGCCAGAAAGGGTGATTGGAGCTCTGGAACACAGGGGTGATTTTCTGTTGTTATTGTGATACATGTGTTCTCCATATTTCACTGTCTCAGCTCATGAGCGTTTTTCTAGTTTATTTGTCTTTCTGACTTTCTGATTGTTATCTTGAATGTCACTTATCTGCATGTCCTTTGGTTTTCTCCCTTTGTCATGATCACTGGTATATTGCTTTTTTGATTTCTTTTTGTTTACACAGACTCACATCTGTTCTTGTCCTACCATGCTGACCAATGTGTATCCTCCATGTATGATACTGGTACCCTCTCTTTACTTGGTCTTAAGGTAATGCTTGATGTGTGTGTTAGCTTGTCTGACTCTTTGTGGCCCCATGGACTGTAGACCACCAGGCTCCTCTGTCCATGGGATTCTCCAAGCAAGAATACTGGAGTGGGCAGCCTCCAGGAGATCTTCTTGACCTAGGGATAGAACCCAAGTCTCCTGCATTGCAGGCAGATTATACTGTTTTATTAATCAGTACTTACCATTTTGGAAGGATGAAGAATATTCTTACTGCGTTTTTATGTGAGTTTTTGCACTTCTCTCTGAGATTTTCCTCCATCTTCTTTCTCCTGCTCATAGTCTAGAAGACAGATAAACAGAGTAGTTTGCATTTCCCTACTGAAGCATACGACTGATCCTTTTGGCAAGTCTTATTGACAGGACATAGAAGAAAACATTAGCTTAGAAAAGTCAATAGCAGTATGTAACATGAGTCTCAATTTTTCTTTCTTCGTTTAAGGTAATGAGAGTAAATTCAATCCAAATGTGTTCCTGCAGTCTGGTTTATTTTAGAGAAATTTAAGCAATAATTCGCTACTGTAAGGCTCACATTAAACTTTGAAATCGTCAGTTTAGCAATGGTGAGCTATTATCTTCAGGTTAATTCAGATTCAATTTCAGTGGTTAAAAATACAAAGTAACCCAAATTACCATCTTCCTGGTTCACAGATAATTCTGGGAAAATTGGAGCCTAGATGACAGGAGAACATCTTCTCCAAAGTTAATTTAAATTAACAGATTCAGTTTCATATGTGTTACGAGCTACCTGAATTTCCAGATGGGGACTGTAACATTTAAGCAGAAATCCCACCCAGAAGTTAGTCTCTCCACTGGCACATAATTTTGGTAAAATCATCTTTCAGAAACACGTCAACACAGGTGCAATGGAATATAATCAACATAATTTTCCATAACAGATGTGACTTTTCTAGGAATGCAGGAAGAAAAGAAAGGCATTACTGAAGATTTCAGAGGTACTATATTTCAAGCATGTTTATTTTGAATGAGAACAATATTCGATAATATTGCTATTGGATGAAATCAAATAAATATATTGCTAGACAAGACTAAAGCCAGGAATCCAATGTGCAATAAAGAATGTCAAAAATCACTGAAGTATTTATAAATAGTTCTTAATATATAGTTTCTGGAGAGGTTCCTTTACTTCACTTTTACAGTTATTTTATGACTTAAATATAGCAGCTTTTTAATGTTAGAATTGGGGCATGCTAAATTTGAAAATATTTCATTATCTTGTAATAATTGAGACCAGATTTAGGTGACAATAAGAAGAAAAAATATTATTTGCATAAAATATACAGTATGACTGAGGATTTACATGTATATTAAGACATATACAATCATACACAGGCATGGTATAAACGTCTATATTTTAGGTTATAATATAAACTATGTTTTTTCTTTAAGATAAATTAGATTACACCTTCACCTATAGTCAAACTATAGCACTGGGAAAATTAATAAGATTGCCATTTGAATACCCATTGTGTGCCAATTTCACATTCTTTTTCAAATCAAATTCCAAATTGATATTTAGTCATTGACATCCTTGAAGCAACAAGTCATAATTTGAAAATTCTGTCCTTAATCTTACTACTAATCTAGAATTTGCTTTTTCAGCCCTTTCCTTCAGTTTGAACATATCATGTAGTATGTTCTTTTCAGTCTGACCTTTTTTGTACATGTCATCAGTTTTACTTTGTAAGAGTTCAGTAGAAAATCAGTAGACCACAGGGCTGTGTTTTGCCTTGTACTGGTCTGTACTATCTAACCTCTAACCTTCTGACCATCAGAAACTCATGTTATTTCAGTTCGTGCATGCTTTGTTTCCCCCTTCTGATGCCCATATGGTAAACAAGCTAACAGACACACTGCAACTCTCATGAGGGGTTTCTGTCTGTGGATTTCCCACAGAATCTTCTAGCGTCTTTAATGCATGGATATAAGACCATTTACAGTAGTTGGTTTACAAAGATGGCCTTCATATCTATCCTTCTTTCCAGTATTCCTGCCCTCCTATGCTTTCTTCTTCTTGAATCTGTGCTGCCCCTTGAATTCTGAATCAAGAAAATAGATTGTTGTGATGTTTAAGTTCTCCTGAGGCCAAATTAGAAGAAGCTTTGAGGTTTACAGTTGGACCCCTTTGCATTGTTCTTGGGGTAATCCCTCTTGGAAAACAGTCTCCCTGCGGTGAGCTGCCAAGGACATGCAGAAAGGCCAAGTGCAGGTACTCTGATCAATATTCCTGGCTGAATATCCAGTTGACAGCTATTATTGTCTTTCACCAGCTATGTGACTGAGCCATCTTGGACATCTATCTCACCCAAGCATCTGACTGACCGTGTAAGAAATCCCAAATGAAAGCTGCCCAGCTGAGTCAAGTGGACCCACATGTCTGTGAGAGATTAAAAATAAATAATTGTATTGAGACAACCCCATGGACTGTAGCCCATGGGGAAGGGAATGGCAACCCACTTCAGTATTATTGCCTGGAGCATTACATAGACAGAGGAGCCTGGTGGGCTAGAGTCCATGGGGTTACAAAGAGCGGGACATGATTGAGCAACTAACACACAAACACAATAAAATATCACATTTAGACAATAAAATATCAAGGTGATTGCCTACTTAACAGGAACCATGTAAGGAAAATAATAGTTCTGATATTTATACTATTTTTATTAGCCAAAATCTAACAAACTAATTATATACACTGCACTACTAACACTGTAGCCTATTATTTTGCTTAAAATGGTTATTCAACTAATTCAGAAAATTGTTTCAGTTCTTTTTGCTAGCTTCTTTGTTGACAAGACAGTGAAATCAATAGATCTATAATGATGACGGAGCAAGTACAAAGAATTAAATAAATAAATAAATACTGACAGCAAAGTATTTCATGACCTACTGAATAAATTAGACATGTCTGTTCCTAACTGTCAAAATTATACAAAAGTCAGTAAAAGTGATTTAAATTGAGCATTAACCATAATTTATATCAAGTAGTATATTTGTGTGTCTTTAACATATTCGGGCTATTTCCCAGTAAATTTAGTTCAAAGAGTGCTGTTAAAAGTTATTTAAATGAACCCTAAGTGCACATCCTCCCTGTAACTCACGTTATGTCTTCACACCTCTTACAAGGATACTATTTAAAATCTGTGTATGTGTGCAGGTGCATGCGTTCACGTCCACACCATTTACAGTTTCTGTCCTATTTATTTCACAACTCTTACCCATTTTATAGAATGTCTTATTTCCTAGCTTCCTGGTGTTCCCATAACTTCAGAATATAAGCTCCATGAGAGGAGGGGTTTGGTCTCTCTTGTTATCCCCATGATAAATGTCCCACCGTATTCCCTGACACTTGAATGTTGTTGAGACAATCTAGACCTTCAAGAATACTTGTGAATGTACTAATGAACATTAACACCGTAAGGAATGCTTTATGTTCAGGCTTCTATATTGCAGGCAGGAGAAAACAAACAAACAAACAAACAAACAAACAAACAAAAAAACTCTTACACTAAATAAATACTTTTTCCCCCCGTACTCTGCTTACTTATTCAATATGTATCTTCAAAATATTCTTCTCTTTAGTATATCCCAAAAAGTTTAACTATTTTGTAGGAAAAAACCTAAAGAAACATGGGATCTTGTGCCTGATAGAGATTTCTGACATAAGTTGGGTTTGTGGTCAAACCAAGTGGTAGAAGTTTGCTTCATTTTAGTATTTAAATCATCACAGCCTGTAAAGTGGTACCTGGATTTGTTTCCTCCTGTGTTGTTTTGTGTATCTAACAAAAAGAGTTCACACAGGTATTTTGAAAAGTTAAAATTATACAAAAGTAAAGTAAAAGTATTGCTTACCTTTAATGTTATTCCTATGTCAAACTTAATTACACACACACAGAGACAGATATATATATATATATGTGTGTGTGTGTGTGTGTGTGTATGTGTGTATATATTAGGAACAGTGCACATAAAATTACTTGAGCACAATGTAATGACTTTTTTAAAATTTAACAATATAAAGGCGTTACTTGAGAACTGTTTCTAAAATATCTCACAATATTCGGATAAAGAGTTCACCTAAAATAAAATTGCACATTATCTAGAAAAAACAATTTTGAAAATGTGTAAAAACCACTGGAAGACAGCTGAAGCACAGTTTACATCAAAATGCTTTGTCTATTTTGATTTATTAACATAAACCTATATGCAGGTCAGGAAGCAACAGTTAGAACTAGACATGGAACAACAGACTGGTTCCAAATAGGAAAAGGAGTACATCAAAGCTGTATATTGTCACACTGCTCATTTAACTTATATGCAGACTACATCATGAGAAATGCTGGGCTGGAAGAAGCACAAGCTGGAATCAAGATTGCTGGGAGAAATATTAACCTCAGATATGCAGATGACACCACCTTTATGGCAGAAAGTGAAGAGGAACTAAAAAGCCTCTTGATGAAAGTGAAAGAGGAGAGTGAAAAAGTTGGCTTAAAGCTCAACATTCAGAAAACAAAGATCATGGCATCTGGTCCCATTACTTCATGGGAAATCAATGGGGAAACAGTGGAAACGGTGTCAGACTTTATTTTGAGGGGCTCCAAAATCACTGCAGATGGTGATTGCAGCCATGAAATTAAAAGACACTTACTCCTTGGAAGGAAAGTTATGACCAACCTAGATAGCATATTCAAAAGCAGAGACATTACTTTGCCAACAACTGTACGTCTTGTCAAAGCTATGGTTTTTGCAGTGGTCATGTATGGATGTGAAATTTGGACTGTGAAGAAAGCTGAGCACTGAAGAATTGATGCTTTTGAACTGTGGTGTTGGAGAAGACTCTTGAGAGTCCCTTGGACTGCAAGGAGATCCAACCAGTCCATCCTAAAGGAGATCAGTCCTGGGTGTTCTTTGGAAGGAATGATGCTAAAGCTGAAACTCCAATACTTTGGCCACCTCATGAGAAGAGTTGACTCATTGGAAAGACTGATGCTGGGAGGGATTGGGGGCAGGAGGAGAAGGGGACGACAGAGGATGAGATGGCTGGATGGCATCACCGACTCGCTGGACATGAGTTTGGGTGAACTCTGGGAGTTGGTGATGGACAGGGAGGTCTGGCATGCTGCGGTTCATAGGGTCGCAAAGAGTCGGACATAACTGAGCGATTGAACTGAACTGAACTGAACTGAAGAACTGATTTTAAAAGTGTTTATATTAAGCTTGAAATTTCTAAATACAGAGAAAGAGAAGACAAGGATTAAAAAAGAAAAGAAGTGAACATTAATTCTTGTTTTTATTTTTCAGTGGAAAGCTACTATATAACACAGAAAGCCTAGCCCGGCACTCTGTGATGATGTAGAGATGTGGGATGAGGATTTGGGAGGGATTAGTGAAAGTGAAAGTGGAGAGTGAAAAAGTTGGCTTAAAGCTCAACATTCAGAAAACGAAGATCATGGCATCCGGTCCCACCACTTCATGGGAAATAGATGGGGAAACAGTGGAAACAGTGTCAGACTTTATTTTTCTGGGCTCCAAAATCACTACAGATGGTGACTGCAGCCATGAAATTAAAAGATGCTTACTCCTTCCAAGGAAAGTTATGATCAACCTACATAGCATATTCAAAAGCAGAGACATTACTTTGCCAACAAAGTTCGTCTAGTCAAGGCTATGGTTTTTCCTGTGGTCATGTATGGATGTGAGAGTTGGACTGTGAAGAAGGCTGAGCGCCGAAGCATTGATGCTTTTCAACTGTGGTGTTGGAGAAGACTCTTGAGAGTCCCTTGGACTGCAAGGAGATCCAACCAGTCCATTCTGAAGGAGATCAGCCCTGGGATTTCTTTGGAAGGAATGATGCTGAAGCTGAAACTCCAGTACTTTGGCCACCTAATGCAAAGAGCTGACTCATTGGAAAAGACTCTGATGCTGGGAGCGACTGGGGGCAGGAGGAGAAGGGGACAACAGAGGATGAGATGGCTGGATGGCATCGCTGATTTGATGGCGTGAGTCTGAGTGAACTCCAGGAGTTGGTGATACACAGGGAGGCCTGGCGTGCTGCGATTCATGGGGTCACAAAGAGTTGGACACGACTGAGCGACTGATCTGATCTGATATATATATATATAGTTATGGCTCATTTGCGTTGTTGTACAGCAGAAACCAACACAACATTTTAAAGCAATTATCCACCAATTTAAAAAATAAAAACAAACTATATATATATATATGTATATATATATAGCCACTCTTTTCACTGTTTTTGGTAATATCTCAAAAAAAATGGAGAAGGAAATGCCAACCCACTCCAGTATTCTTGCCTAGAAAATCCCAGGGACAGAGGAGCCTGGCAGGCTACAGTCCACGGGGTCACAGAAGTGTTGGACACACTTAGCAACTAAATGCACTGGTTTTATAAACACATATATGTAACCTAATGAATTTCCACATGTGGTTATAGCTTTTTCACAAAGAAATAGCTCCATTTTTGAATGTGCTGGCATCTTATAAGACAGAACTTCAATTCATGTGCGTGCCCGACTCTTAGAGACCCCAAGGACTGCAGCCTACCAGGCTCCTCCATCCATGGGATTTTCCAGGCAAGAATACTGGAGTGGGTTGCCGTTGCCTTCTCTGAAATATGTGTATACACAAGTACATACATTTATACATATTTATATATCATTATGTACTTATAATAATGTGATAAAATCCAACTCACAAACTTTTAATGAAGATAAATGCATTTGTTATTTATGTTTTCAAGTCTTATTATGTGCTTGCTATACACTATTCTAATTGTGTGAAATAAAGCCCCAAACAAAACACAAACATACCTTTCCTTAAGAATATGTATTCCAATTTAATTTTAAAAACCTATCCAGGTAATGAAACATGCACATTATTTTCATTTTTTTATCAGCAAATTATTTAGATACTGTTAGAAGCATGCTCCTAGAAAGGTCATATTCAACCATCCCTTGTATTCATTTAGCAAACTTTATTATTGCACTAGGTTTTGGGGAAACAGGTGTTACTACTACACAGACCAGAATTATAAGATTCTCACAATCTGTTGGAGGTGTGTGGGGTGGAGAGGAGACAAGAATACAAGTATTGTAATGAACTGCTATTTGTTCTCACGGACTATTTCAGGTAGCACTGGGGCAAACAACTGAAAGATGGCCTCGTGCTGCTGATAGAAAGCTGAAATATGATGAATGATCCTCTTATTACTTATATTTGTGCTGGTAGAAACATATCTGAATGGTAGGACGAGGTAGGTGGCTTGTAATTTTAAGCCACTGTAGATGGCTTCTTTGAAGTCATAGCAAAGTCTTCCTTTTTTTTTTCTAGATTTTAAAAGCCTATCAGGCCTTTAAAGGCAAGATAAATTTGTTATTTGGCTTAAAATCAAATGGAAAATATTCTCTGAAGGGTAGTAAAGCCTGCAAAACATACTGGGAGACATGGTTTAATAAGTCTTTTTTTTATTGGTCCCATGCTGCGTTGCTTGTGGGCTTTCGACAGGCAGAGTATGAAGTCCTAACCACTAGACCACCAGGTAATTCCCCCGCTTGGGGTTTAGACTCCAATTATTGTAAGTAGTTTAATTTAGAATGACAGCAATGGCAAAAGCTCACCTATACGTTTCTCAGAATTATAAGCCAAGAAACAATGAAATATTGTCAGGTACATGGATTTTACAGATGACTCTTTTTCATTTGATGTTGAAAAGTCAGTAGGAGTAAAATCTTTGTGGTTCCATCTTTCCAGTTCCCTTGAGAGATTCTCTGAACATCTATACATAAGAAATCAGAAGCACTAAAACTCAATAGAGCATTTAGTGAAATTGGTGTTGGCGTACATTCTTGGCATACTTTTAAAGCTCATCAATCACATAAGGTTGTCATGTGAAACTTGAAAATAATAGCTTTTAAGATTTAAGAACCATCGGTCATCAGAAATATTTACCTCTTCCTTTTCATGGCAAACAAATGGGGGTTAGTGGGGAATTCTGTCATTCCCCTCTGTTGTGACAAAATACAATTTAAATTGCTGCTGCTAAGTCGCTTCAGTCGTGTCTGACTCTGTGCGACCCCATAGACGGCAGCCCACCAGGCTCCTCTGTCCCTGGGATTCTCCAGGCAAGAATACTGGAGTGGGTTGCCATTTCCTTCTCCAATGCATGAAAGTGAAAAGTGAAAGTGAAGTCGTTCAGTCGTGTCTGACTCTTAACCACCCCACAGACTGCAGCCTACCAGGCTCCTCCGTCCATGGGATTTTCCAGGCAAGAGTACTGGAGTGGGGTGCCACTCCCTTCTCCAAATTTAAATTGAGGTAGCCCTAACAAAAGTACCTCACCAACACATGCATATACTTCCCCTCAGATGTTCCGTTTAATATGTAGCCACTTTGATTTTTTAAAAAGCTCTAGTTTTTTAGTGTAAAGTGTAAAATGTTGCTCTCATGATCAACTTAATCTCTTATTATGAGTTTATACCATTCACACAGAAGAATCCGTTAAAGTGCTATATGTGACAATTCTCTGTAAGTTATTGGGCTTTCAAAAAAGTTTATTAGTAGTTCTTTACCATTTAAGCTTCAGAAAGAATGAAGCACTATGAAATTTTGATGTAGTGACTATAGTAAAATGATGATTTCATTAAGTCAGCTACTTCTCTGGATGCTAAATGGAGAATCTGCTGAAAATGTGGTTAATGGTAAGGATGTAGATGACAGAGCTGTAAAGAAAAGCTAGGACAACGGTAAAAGATATGGAACATAATTAATAGGTGCTCCATACATGTCTATTTCCCTTTGCCCTACTTTATAATTTTGATTTAAGCCAGCAACAAGCAGGATCAACAGCTTTTATATACTTGCCTAGGAAGGGCTCATGAAAATCAATGAAGAAACCTTTGAAAAATGAACATTGCTTCATAATACTAGTACTCTGGTGTAAGTCAGGAATGCAATGTCCTTGGAGTCAACATTATATACTCAGGTTCATCTTATCTTGCTGCGTTCTACATATTCATAGTCCTTTTGGTACGTACTCACCGCTGACAGCTCAACTCATTATAGCCATCCAAGGCAGACCGAAGACGTAGTGCAGACATATATCTCAGGCCCCGCGCTGTCAGTGAAGGACAAAGCAATCACGTAGGGAAATTTCTTCTCATTCAAGTTGGGTAATATCCAGTCCTATGCATCCCATTCTAACTTATACATCAGCATACGGCATTCTGAAATTTTGAATCGGAAATTTAAATAATTTTATATAATACATGAGAATGACTAGAAAAAAAAGGTCAAATGGAAGCATGTAAAAGGCAAGAATTATTATTTTAAAAGGAATCTGAAAGCATTATTTTGATGTGGCAAAATACAGAGAACAGGAGTCTTTCACATTAAGATATAACTAATAATGATTACTAATGAAATGTAATAATAAATTCAATTCATATCTTGTTTATGGCTCATAATTAGCACACTTAGCAATTAACTCACAAGGGGAGATAGACTCATACCACACTATTGTCAAACACTTAAATTGAAAACAATGTTTTTTGGGGAAACAAACTAATAAGCAGAAAAATCCACAGAATACACATGGAATCCTAGCTTTCAGTATACCATGGAGAGAGAAGCTTACACTTGGCAGTCAGGCTGCATGTGCCATGGTCAGGGTTCCAGTAGAAACTGTGTCTAGTCTGTATTTTTAAGGATGCAAGCAAGAAGCCTGAGTATGGATCTAAAATAATGGAAGTTCCTTAATCTAGGTGATGGAGATTGTGGTCTTGGTAGAAAGGGAGGTGTTTGAGGCTCAGGGGCTGGTTCTTTCACTGAACATAGATCTCATCACTTCTACTGACTAAAGTGGGGGCGATGGGCCTTCAAATTGTGTTTTGTCCATCCTCAGTAGGTTTTATAAGCACTTTTATAGATTGGAAAATAGACCAGAGCTTAAGAAACTTACCCAAGTCATAGCAGGTTCTTAATGATGGAGTTGAAGTATTAGTAGAAGATGGACCTATAATTTGATTTTACTTATCCGTTCATGTAATGAATTGAGAAGCTTTCTTTGGTATCTTCTGAATCATTTGGGTAAGATACAAGTTTTCAGTTTCTTGTGGGTGTTGTGAAATTCATGTGAGGAAACAACTGGGAGGTTTTTTATTATTTTGGTTTTTAATTTTTTTGTTTGCTTTTGTGTTTTATTTCTGTTAGGAAATAGTGGAGGTAGTCGAGGATTGTTGATTAACAATTCAACATCCTTAATTATTGGTTTGTTTATGTTTCTAATTCTTCTTGAATTAATATATATACATAATCTTTCTAGAGAAATTTTCTTATTGTGTTTTCATCTGTATTATTGTAAAATTATTTTTATAATTTAAAAATCTCTGCTGATCTGTATTCATGTTAATTTTTCTTTCCTATGTAGTTTGTTTTTCTTTTATTTTTATTGATAAATTCTCAAATTTGTGCCTGTTTTACATATCTTCTGGCCATGTCCTCATTATGTTTTCTTTAAGTCATAAACATTTTTGTAATTTTAGCTTATAACTGTTTTAAAGTTTTATTCTGTTCAGTCTGCCATCTTGCTCTTTCTGGATATATTTCTTTTTTTAACTTTATTTTATTAAATTGTAGTTGATTTACAATTGTGTGTTAATGTCTGCTGTAAAGCAAGGTGATTGTTGTACATGTATATGCACATCATTTTTCATATTCTTTTCCATTATGTTTTATCAAAGGATATTGGATATAATATCCAATAACTCCCTCTGTTATTCAGTAGGATCTTGTTATCTATTCTACATATAATAGCTTCCATCTGCTAATCCCAAACTCCCAATCCATCCTTCTCCCAGTTCCACCTCCCCTTAGCAACCACAGATTTGTTCTCTGTGTCTTTGAATCTGTTTCTATTCTGTAGATAAGCTCATTTGTGTCATATTTTAGCTTCCACATATAGGTGACATCATATGGTGTTTGTCTTTCTGTGTTTCTGATTTATTTTACTTAGTATGATAATCTCTATTTGGATACATATTGCCGCCAATGGCATTGTCTCCTTCTTTTTCTTTATGGATGAGTAGTCTTCCATTGCACAAATGTCTTCTTTACCCATTCATCTGTCAACAGACTTTTAGGTTGCTTCCTATTGTGAATAGTGCTTCTATGAACATGCAAATCTGGGTGCATGTATCTTTTTGAATTATAGTTTTGTTCGGATGTATGCCCAGAAGTGAAATTGCTGGATCTTTTGGAAACTCTTATTTTTAGATTTTTTGGGAACCTCCATACTATTTTCCATATTGGCTGCACCAACTTATATTCTCCGGGTGTACATTTATTGGCCATCTGTTTTACTCGATTTGGGTCATATTTGCTTCACATGCCAGTAGTATTTAGTGGACATCTGACATAATGGGTGATTCATTCTTGAATGGATGGGACTTATTATTTTTGTCAGGCTTGATCCTTTCAAGACTTGGTTTTAAGCTTCTTGTAGAGCAAGATTAAATTTCTGTGACTATTCTAGTTTTACTCTTTAAGTTGACTCTTCTCCAGTTTCTATTGATTGCTCTGAATGCTCAGTGAGATTTCTACAATCTGGCTGCTTGGAACTTGGATATCTCTCAGCCCTTTCTTAGGTCTGGACATTGTTCACTTACAGCCCCTTGCATTTGCTATTTGCTTGGCTTTATAGAGTTTCAACTTTACATGCACAAATTAGTATGGATTCAAACATTCAAGGGGACAAAATAAAGATTTGAGGAATTAAATCTCTATCTTGTAAATTCCCTCTGTCTCAGCCTCCTGATAAATGTGCTGTGCTCACTTTCTTCAGTCATGTTAGATTCTATGTGACCCTATTGACTGGAGCCCACCAGCTCCTCTGTCCATGGGATTCTCCAAGCAAGAATGCTGGAGTGGATTGCCATGCCCTCCTCCAGGGAATCTTCCCAACCCAAGGATCCCCTGGAGGAGGGCATGACAAGGATGGAACCTGGGTCTCCTGCATTGCAGGCAGAGTCCTTACCATCTGAGCCACCAGAGAAGCCTTCCTGATAAACATGCTTCTTCAAGTCAGAAATCCCATCATTCTCTGCTTGCCTTCCTCACTTCTAAGCCTTGATCCAGAAATTGCCTCTAAGCAGAAAGCCAAAGCAATTGTAAAACTCACTTGGTTTCTGTTCTCTTGAGGATTATGGCAGAGAGGAAACCAATTCTCACTCCATGTTGGAAACTGTTTCTTTGACTTGCTTTTATTATTATAATCATAGTCAATGGCTTGCCTAGAAGACCCTGCCCCTCTGTTTGACTGTAAACTAAAGTGCCTCTATTCAGCTCCAGGAGAGAGAGCTTTGTCCCTGCCCACCTGTGAATAGAAGAGATTCACATATGGCTTCTCAAGGCTGGCCATCCCCTTGGTGATGTTTTCCAAGACAAAGGCCCGTTCACTTTACTTCCCCACTGCCTCTCTCTCTATTCTGCCTTTTGATTTTAGTTTCTCATTGCTTCTTTCTCTGTGATCTATAAAAGAACCTGCCATCCAGACCTCAGTAAGATGGTTATTTTGAGGCCCTAGCCTGCCTTCTTCTCAGTTTGCCAGCTCCCCGATTAAAGTCTCTTCCTTGCCTCAGCACCTCATCTCTCGGTTTCATTGGCCTGTTGTGAAGCGAGCAGAGCGAACCTGGAGTCAGCAGGATCATAGTCCTGTTCTACTGGTTTCAATGTCTGAAAGCAGTTTCTTATAGTTTGGCCACTTTTCTAGTTGTCTTGCAGATAAGAAAATTCCCATTTAGCTATTCCTTCATGAATGGAAGTAGACCTATATCCCACTAGTTTTAATAACCTTATGCATTTTTTTGCGGTTTAATCTTTGCCTGGTGGTTTAGTCGCTAAATTGTGTCCCAGTGGGTTGCCATTCCCTTCTCCAAATTTAGTCTTTAAGGCCATGTAATTTTCAGTATTTTTTAATATATTAATTATTTGGAAGTGGAATTTCTAGTTTCCAACAATCTGTGTTCTTGAAGATTATTTTTGTTATTGCATAATCAGTGTATTTCTTTCATATCAGTATTTGTCCTTAGATGTAGCATCCAAAATACCAGTGAAATAATGTGCTTTATTTTACTGTGCATGCAAAGTTGTGTATGTATTAATTATATATTACTGTTGAAATAATTTAATCTGCAAAGATTTGGGCTGTTTATGCTGCAAGGAGGAAGCGAATTCTGACTCCGTGTAGGAAACTGTTTCTTTGGCTTGCTTTTCATCGTTTTTATCACTATAATCATACTCTTCCTTGCCTCAACACCTTGACTCTCAGATTCATTGGTCTGTCATGAGGTGAGCAGAGTGAGCTTGGACTTGGTAACATTTACTCTATCATTTTCAGATTGAAGAGTTTCGTAACATTCCATTGTGATTATTTGATGTCTATATCTCCTCTGTATAATGGTTTCCATGCAGTAAGGTATTTTTTTGGTTCAGAATTTTTATAGCTTTTATTGTATTAATGAGCTTCTCTAGTGGCTCAGATGGTAAAGAATTTGCCTGCAATGTAGCAGACCTGGGTTTGATCCCTGGGTCAGGAAGACACCCTGGAGATGGAAATGGTCACCCACTCCAGGATTATTGCCTGGGAAATCCCATGGACAGAAGAGTCTGGCAGGCTACAGTCCATGGTGTTGCAAAGAGTTGAAAAGGACTGAGTGACTAACGCTTTCACTTTCACTGTATTAATTGTCTTGTTGTTGTTCCATCACTCAGCCCTGTCCAACATTTTCAAACCTATGCACTGCACACCCCAGGCTTCCCAGTCCTTCACCACTTCCTGGAGCTTGCTCAAACTCATGTCCATTGAGTTGGTGATGCCATCCAACCATCTCATCCTCTGTTATCCCCTTCTCCTCCTGCCCAAAATCTTTCCCAGCATCAGGGTCTTTTCCAGTGAGTCAGCTCTTCACATCAGGTGGTCAAAATATTGGAGTTTCAGTTTCAGCATGAGTCCTTCAGTGAATTTTCAGGATTGATTTCCTTTAGGATTGACTGGTCTGAACTCCTTGTAGCCCAAGGGATTCTCAAGAGTCTTCTCCAACACCACAGTTCGAAAGCATCATTCTTTGGCGCTCAGCTTTCTTTATGGTCCAACTCTCATATCCATGCGTGACTACTGGAAAAACCACAGCTTTGACTAGACAGACCTTTGGCTGCAAAGTTATGCCTCTGCTTTTTAATATGCTGCCTAGATTGGTCATAGCTTTTCTAAAAGGAGCAAATGTCTTTCAGTTTCATGGCTGCAGTCATCATCTGCAGTGATTTTGCAGACCAAGAAAATAAAGTCCATATCTGTTTCCATTATTTCCCCATTTATTTGCCATCAAGTGATGATATTAAATGTCACGATCTTCATTTTTTGAATGCTGAGTTTCAAGCCGACTATTTCACTCTACTCTTTCACTTTCATTAAGGGTTTAGTTCCTCTTCAGTTTCTGCCATAATGGCACTGTCATCTGCATATCTGAGGTATTTGATATTTCTCCTGGCAATCTTGATTCCAACCTGTGCTTCATCCAGCCCTGCATTTCACATGATATACTCTGCATAAAATTTTTGTATTTTTTGTATTGCTCTATATATTTTTTATTTTCAGCCTAAAAAAAAAAAAAAAGAAAGAAAGAAAAAGAGACTAATACATTTTGTGATTGGAAAGGATTAATTGGAAAAGACCCTGATGTGGGAAAGATTGAAGGCAGGAGGAGAAGGGCATGACAGAGGTGAGATGGTTGGATGGCATCACTGACTCAATGGACATAATTTTGAGCAAGCTCTGGGAGTTGGTGATGGACAGGGAATCCTGGTGTGCTGAAGTCCATTGGGTCACAAAGAGCTGGATATGACTGAGTGACTGCAATGAACTGAAGTGAATATATATTTTCTGCCCCCCCACCTTTTTTTTTTTTACCTGAAGAGTCATTCTGCTATTAAAAGAATATTAATTTTCTTCCTGAAAGAACTTAAAATAACTTTAACACATCAATAGATATTTTTCATGGGGTACTCAAGACAAAAATACTGAAGTGGCTTGCCATTCCCTTCTCCAATGGACCACATTTTGTCAGAACTCTCCACCATGACCCATTTGTCTTGGGTGGCCCACCATGGTATGGCTCATAGTTTCATTGAGTTGAGTTAGACAAGGCTATGGTCCACTCAGTTCAGTTCAGTAGCTCAGTTGTGTACGACCCTTTGCGACCCCATGAACCACAGCATGCCAGGCCTCCCTGTTTATCACCAACTCCCGGAGTTTACACAAACTCATGTCCATTGAGTCAGTGATGCCATCCAACCATCTCATCCTCTGTCGTCCGCTTCTCCTCCTGCACTCAATCTTTCCCACCATCAGGGTCTTTTCAAATGAGTCAGCTCTTCACATCAGGTGGCCAAAGTATTGGAGTTTCAGCTTCAACATGAGTCCTTCCAATGAACACTCAATATGCCAGCAAGTTTGGAAGACTCAGCAGTGGCCACAGGCCTAGAAAAGGTCAGTTTTCATTCCAATCCCAAAGAAAGGCAATTCCAAAGAATGCTCTAACTACCACACAATTGAACTCATCTCACAGCCTAGTAAAGCAATACCCCAAATTCTCCGAGCCAGGCTATAACAACAGGTGAATGGTGAGCTTCCAGATGTTCAACCTAGATTTAGAAAAGGCAGAAGAACCAGAGATCAAATTGCCAACATCCGTTGGATCATAGAAAAAGCAAGAGAGTTCCAGGAAAATTTCTACTTCTGCTTTATTGACTATGCCAAAGCCTTTGACTGTGTGGATCCCTACAAACTGTGGAAAATTCTGAAAGAAATGGGAATACCAGACCACCTGATCTGCCTCTTGATAAATTTGTATGCATGTCAGGAAGCAACAGTTAGAACTGGACATGGAACAACAGACTGGTTCCAAATATGGAAAGGAGTACATCAAGGCTGTATATTGTCACCCTGCTTGTTTAACTTATATGCAGAGTACCTCATGAGAAATGCTGGGCTGGAGAAAGCACAAGCTGGAATCAAGATTGCTGGGAGAAACATCAATAACCTTAGATATGCAGATGGCACCATCCTTATGGCAGAAAGCAAGGAAGAACTAAAAAGCCTCTTGATGAAAGTGAAAGAGAAGAGTGAAAAAGTTGGCTTAAAGCACAACATTCAGAAAATGAAGATCATAGCATCTGGTCCCATCACTTCATGGGAAATAGATGGGGAAACTGGAAACAGTGGCTGACTTTATTTTTAGGGGCTCCAGAATCACTGCAGATGTTGATTGCAGCCCTGAAATTAAAAGATGCTTACCATTTGGAAGAAAAGTTATGACCAACCTAGATATCATATTATAAAGCAGAGACATTCCTCTGCCAACAAAGTCTGTCTAGTCAAGGCTATGGTTTTTCCTGTATGGATGTGAGAGTTGGACTATAAAGAAAGTTGAGTGCTGAAGAATTGATGCTTATGAACTGTGGTGTTGGAGAAGACTCTTGAGAGTCCCTTGGACTGCAAGAAGATCCAAACCAGTCCATCCTAAAGGAAATCAGTCCTGAATGTTCATTGGAAGGACTGATGTTGAAGCTGAAACTCCAATATTTTGGCCACCTGATGCGAAGGACTGACTCATTTGAAAAGACCCTGATGCTTGCAAAGATTGATGGCAAGAGAAATAGGGGATGACAGAGGATGAGATGGTTGGGTGGCATTGCTAACTCAATAGATATGAGTTTAAGCAAGCTCTGGAAGTTGGTGACGGACAGGGAGGCCTATCATGCTGCAGTCCATGGGGTCTGAAAGAGTGGGAAATAACTTAGCCACTGAACTGAACTGATCAGTAGACAGACCAATTAGATCAGATCAGATCAGTCACTCACTTATGTCCGACTCTTTGCGACAAACCAATAGCTTTCCACTATTCACACACCAGTTGAGCCACAGCATTCCATGATCTCCCGCTTAGGAATCAGTTAAATTCTCTACTGAGAGAATGTGTATCATTTGGTTTCACTATTCGTAATATATTTGCCTCTTTTTTTTTCTGTAATTCCAATGCTAATATCAAGAGAGTTCAAAACAGAAATACAGGAATATATAAACTGAAGGAATATTGTACGAATTTACAGACTAGTTACTGCCGATTTTTAAATCTCGTTATTATTATCTGAGTCAGATCAGATCAGATCAGATCAGTCGCTCAGTCGTGTCCGACTCTTTGTGACCCCATGAATCGCAGCACACCAGGCCTCCCTGTCCATCACCAACTCCCGGAGTTCACTCAGATTCATGTCCATCGAGTTGGTGATGCCATCCAGCCATCTCATCCTCTGTCATCCCCTTCTCTTCCTGCCCCCAATCCCTCCCAGCATCAGAGTCTTTTCCAATGAGTCAACTCTTCACATGAGGTGGCCAAAGTATCACTTTCAGCTTTAGAATCATTCCTTCCAAAGAACATCCAGGACTGATCTCCTTCAGAATGGACTGGTTGGATCTCCTTGCAGTCCAAGGGACTCTCAACAGTCTTCTCCAACACCACAGTTCAAAAGTATCAATTCTTCAGCACTCAGCTTTCTTCACAGTCCAACTCTCACATCCATACATGACCACTGGAAAAACCATAGCTTTGACTAGACGGACCTTTGTTGGCAAAGTAATGTCTCTGCTTTTGAATATGCTATCTAGGTTGGTCATAACTTTCCTTCCAAGGAGTAAGCATCTCTTAATTTCATGGCTGCAATCACCATATGCAGTGATTTTGGAGCCCCCCAAAATAAAGTCTGACACTGTTTCCACTGTTTCCCCATCGATTTCCCATGAAGTGATGGGACCAGATGCCACATCATTATTTTTATATGTTCAACCAAAGTTTGCAATTTATTGGCACTTAAAGAAATCTCACTAAAAATCACTTTTACATTTCAGTTCAGTCACTCAGTCATGTCCGACTCTTTGTGACCCCATGGACTGCAGCATTCCCATCTTCCCTATCCATCCAACTCCCAGAGCTTGCTCAAACTCATGTGCATAGAGTCCGTGAGGCCATCCAACCATCTCATCCTTTGTCATTCTTCTCCTTCTGCCTTCAATATTTCCCAGCATCAGGGTTTTTCCCAAAGAGTCATTTCTTTGCGCCAGGCGGACAAACTATTGGAGCTTAAGCCTCAGCATCCGTCCTTCCAATGAATATTCAGGCTTGATTTCCTTTAGGATTGATTGGTTTGATCTCCTTGCAGTCCAAGGGACTCTCAAGAGTCTTCTCCAATACCAGAGTTCAAAAGCATCAATTCTTCAGTGCTCAGCCTTCTTTATGGGCCAGGTCTCACATCCATACAAGACTACTGGAAAAACCATAGCTTTGACTAGACAGACCTTTGTTGGCAAAACAATGTCTTTGCTTTTTAATATGCTGTCTTAGTTGGTCATAGCTTTTCTTCCAAGAAGCAAGCATCTTTTAATTTCTTGGCTGCAGTCACCATCTGCTGTGATTTTGGAGCTCAAAAAAATAAAATCTCTCACTGTTTCCATTATTTCCCCATCTATTTGCCATGAAGTGATGGGATGAGATGCTGTGATCTTCCTTTTTTGATGCTGAGCTTCAAGCCAGCTTTTTCACTCTCCTGTTTCACTTTCATCAAGGGGCTCTTCAGTTCCTCTTCAGTTTCTGCCACAAGGATGGTGTCATCTATGTATCCGAGGTTATGGAAATTTTACCCAAAAATCTTGATTCTATCTTGTGCTTCACCCCAGCCAGGCATTTCACATAATGTATTCTGCATATAAGTTAAATAAACAGGGTGACAATATGTAGCCTTGACGTATTCCTTTCCCAATCTGGAACCAGTCCATTATTCCACGTCCGATTCTAACTGTTGCTTCTTGACCTGCATTTAGATTTCTCAGGAGGCAGATCTAGTAGTACTCCAGACCACCTGGAGTACCAGGTGGTCTGGTACTCCCTTCTCTTTAATAATGTTCCACAATTTGTTATGATCCACACAGTATAAGTCTTTGGCATAGTCAATAAAGCAGAAGTAGATATTTTCCTGGAATTCTCTTGCTTTTTCTATGATCCAGCAGATGTTGACAATTTGATCTCTGGTTCCTCTGCCTTTTCTAAATCCACATTGAACAACTGGGAGTTCACAGTTCATGTACTGTTGAAGCCTGGCTTGGAGAATTTTGAGCATTACTTTGCTAACATATGAGATGAGTGCAGTTGTGCAGTAGTTAGAGCATTCTTTGGCATTGCCTTTCTTTGGAATTGGAATGAAATCTGACCTTTTCCAGTCCTATGGCCACTGCTGAGTTTTCCAAATTTGCTGGTATATTGAGTGAAGCACTTTCACAGCATTGTCTTTTAGGATTTGAAATAGCTCAACTGGAATTCCATCACCTCCACTAGCTTTGTTCATAGTGATGCTTCCTAAGGCCCGCTTGACTTCACATTCCAGGATGTCTGGCTCTAGCTGAGTGATTACACCGTCGTGGTTATCTAGGTCATGAAGATCTTTTTTTGTATAGCTCTTCTGTGTATTCTTAACACCTTTTCTTAATATCTTATGGTTTTCTTAGGCGCATACCATTTGTGCCCTTTATTGTTCCCATCTTTGCATGAAATGTTCCCTTGGTATCTCTAATTTTCTTTAAGAGGTCTCCAGTCTTTCCCATTCTATTGTTTTCCTATATTTCCTTGCACTGTTTATTGAGGAAGGCTTTCTTATCTCTCCTTGCTCTTCTTTGTAACTCTGCATTCAGATGGGTATACCTTTCCTTTTCTCCTTTACCTTCAGCTTCTCTTCTTTCCCCAGCTATTCGTAAGGCCTTCTCAGACAACAATTTTGCCTTTTTGCATTTCTTTTTCTTGGGGATGATTTTGATCACTTCCTCCTGTATAGTGTCAGGAATGTCAGTCTGTATTTCTTCAGGCACTGTGTCTATCAGATCTTATCCCTTGAATGTATTTGTTATTTCCACTGTGTAATTATAAGGGATTTTATTTAGGTCATACCTGAATGGTCTATTGGTTTTCCCTACTTTCTTCAATTTAAGTCTGAATTTTTCAATAAGTACTTCATGATCTGTGCCTCAGTCAGCTCCTGGTACTGTTTTTGCTGACTGTCAAGAGCTTCTACATCTTCTGCTCCAAATAATATAATCAATCTGACGTCAGTATTGACCAACTGGTGATGTCAACATCACAAACACCATACAAAAACCATCTAGTGGAAAAACACACTAGACAGCTTTGCAATATAGGTTTTACATGGGAGCATGCTTTAAAAAAAAAAAATCACACTGCAGTGTTCGAGTCACAAAGTAAAATCCTCAAGTCACAGTTAGTCATGCCGACTCAAAAGCAGCTGCACAACATGAGGGTTGTGAGCTAAGTTTTCTCTGGCATAAAATGAGGACTGCATCCTGGGAGACGGTATGTCAGAAAGTTCTGAGAAACTGCTGTAAAGAGGAATGGGGGAAAATCTGTGTATATGTGATTTTGGTGAATGGCAAGTTCATGCAATCAAGCACATATTCTTTTGCAGAAGGTTCCGGCTGGTCGTAAGGAGCAGGCATCACCATGAAGGGTTTTCGTGCTTTTCTAGACCTGAGGAAATATAAAAATTGGTCTCATAAAATCACCTCCTGAAAATATCTATCTGAAGATATATTTTGCCAGTTTTGCTTATATCACAGAGGGCTTCATGTCTGATCTCTACCCTGAACTCTTTCAGGGTGTATTGAAAGTGTGCAGCTATAGCAGCTCGTGATTTAATCCCTGTACTGGTGGATGGCAAGTGCCAATTTGTTGTGGACAGTCATTTCTTCATTCATTCAACATATATTTTGCCTATCCTTATGGAAGTTACATTCTAGTGGGAGAGAGAGTCAATACACAGATTTAAAACAGGAGAGAAATAGGATATCATTATATAGGGATACATGGGGTGAAAGGTAATATAGTTGCAAAGAAAAGGTGAAGGGGGTTGAACTTCCATATAAGTTGTCTAAAGAAGCATCACTGGGATGTTATAGGAACTACCTGAAAGAGATACTTGATAACTGTTGTCAGTATTTGGGGATGGACATTAAGAAGAGCAGGTGAAAATACTCTGAGGCAGGAATGCGTGCTCTGTCGCTTCAGTCCTGTCCAACTCTTTTCAACCCTACAGACTGTAGCCCACCAGGCTCCTCTGTACATGGGGTTCTCCAGGCAAAAATACTAGAGTGGGTCACCATGCTCTTCTCCAGAGGATCTTCCCAACCCAGGGATCGAATCCATTTCTCATGTCTCCTAAATTGGCAGGCACATTGTTTGCCACTAATGCCACCTGGGAAGCCTGAGGCAGGAATACAGCTACTGTGTTCACAGGATAGCTTGGTGACCAGTGTGGCATTATGTCAGAAAGCAGATAGGACAAGAGGAGGGACGAATTATACAGAACATTGCAGGTTTTAATGGGAAATTTGGATTTTTACTATGGGTGGGTGAGACAGCAGGGATTTGACCAGAGAACTGGCATAATCATTTTTAAAAAGTATCTTTGGATGTTACATGAAGTGTAAACTTTATGAAGGCAAAGGTTGAAACTGGAAAACCATCAGGAGGCTGTTGTAAAAAGTAGAGAAGGTTGTCACATGGACTCTGGTGATAGCAGTAGAAAGATGAAAAGAAATCAGATAATTGATACGTTTTAAACAGTGCACTGGCTGAATTTACTGATAAAGTGGAAGTAGCATGTGAAAGTCATAAAAGAATAAAGGATTTGAACTGAGCAATTAGAAGAATGGTTATTTTTCTAAAAAGCTTAATCTAGGTATATAATAATTCAAATAATTCAAGCCAAAAATTAACATGTGGAGTTGGAATTAATTACAGTGCTTATTGCCAAATCTGGCTGAACAACTGAGTCACTGGGGGGGGCTATATAAAAATATAGATTCTTGGCTCTGTTTCTAGAGGATCAGATTATGTCTGAAGTAGAGTTCACATGTATATATATATATATATACATTTATATATATATATATATATATATATATGCATGTGTGTGTGTGTGCATTAAAACAACCAAGTTGACAAGAGAAAAAAATGTAATATAAATTATGTTTTACTTTGCATTCCCCAATATAGAGGTATTTACTAAATCAGTAATGGGCAAACTATTGCTTACAGGCCAACTGCCTAGTTGTATAAATAAATATTTTTTGGGAACACATCCATACTTGTCTACATATTGTCTTTGTCAGCTTTCATGCTACAAGAGCAATTTTAAGTGGTTGAGACAGAAAGCACATGACTTACAAGGCTAAGATATTTATCTGGTCATTTAAAAAAAGCTTGCTGATCTTTGCTTAGAAATGTTTTTCATAAAAGAGCTGTGCATTTACATGGCAAAGAAAATGATTTGATGGGTTAAATTCAATAATTAAGAACTAGAAATGAACATCTGAAGCTGGATGTGGATTTTACTAGCTGATTTAATGCAACTCAATAAATAAGCATTGGTCACTTAATTTAAACTTGTTCTCTGTTAGTTGGTCTAGTCTCATGGACAACATGATTGCCATCAGGATCTTCACGGACATACAATCATTTAGATTAAACACTGAACAACTCTGGGGTGCTGTTTACATAGTAGATTATAATATAATTCATGCTCTTTAGTTTTGTGTAATGTGATACCTCTGATTTTCCTGTATATCTCAAATATTCCTCACTTAATTCAGTGTAGCAACCTCAGTATTTGAAAGATCATCTTGAATTTCTGCATAATTTCTAAATGCAAACTTCTTTACCAGCATGCAGAAACTTCAACAGAACATCATCCTCTGGGTCCATGATGTGTAAGAAACTTCTGTGTTGGCCTTTTTCCAGGACTTCCAGAGCAAATCTGCATTAAAATGACTTTTGTGACCTAGAAAATTCTAGATGTGGTGTTTTGCTTGACCTACCTTTACACAATGGGGGAAAAAGCACTTTGGCAGGAAATAGATCAGTGAATAGTTAGTTATTTCTCAACATAATCTGATCACTTAATGTGGTTCACCAAAGCATTTTTGCACTGTAGAAGAAAATAGCAAAAACAAATCATAAAAGCTAATGAATAATTGGTGACTCAAGATTATTTAGATAATGTTTGTAAATAAAGAAATCTTTTAAATCCAAACAATTCATGTTCTATTGCTATTATTGTTTAGTCACTAAATTGTGTCCGAATCTTTTGGAACCCCGTGGACTGTAGCCCACCAGGCTCTTCTGTCCATGGGATTTCCCAGGCAAGAATACTGGAGTGGGTTGTCATTTCCTTCCCCAGTGGCTCTTCCCTACCCAAGGATCAAACCCACATCTCCTGCTTTGGTATGTGGGTTCTTTACCACGAGCCACCATGGAAGCCCCGATCTGTTGTAAGCTAGTCAATATCCACACTAGATGAGTTAAGGAGAGTGGGTGGAAAGTTGATTGAGACTGGGAACTATACCAAAGACTGTCCCTGTGAGCTGTACAAACAAATCATCTGTTGAGCTCTAAAACCTTGCTCATTTCACTAAACCAGTAAATACAAAGAAAAACAGTTTTTTTTTTTGACATAGAGTCTTGAGAGTTAATTACTCTCCTATTGCTTAGGCATGCATACCTTAATGTGCAATACTTAAAAGCATCTTCCCCTTTGGATGAATGGATAAAACTATTTCTTCAAAAGAATGTATAAAACAATTACAAATTAGCAGGTCATCATGAAATGCCGATTACATTCTAGTCACTCAAGACCCCTAGACCCACAGCATGAGCCTTCGTCAAGGTTTCTCAGCAAAAGGATTCAAACTTAGATAGTACAAAGACTTTTTAAAGCTTTTAGAGACTAGGAATAATAGAAAGCAAACAGCCTTCCTGGGTTGAAGTCTACAAGGAGGAAGTGGAAGTATCAGGGGCCTGCCTTTGGAGCCTACATCCTGGAGGACACAGCCACTGCCATCAGCTCAGCACTGAGTCAGAAAGGATCCAGGGAAAAGCATGCTGGTCCTCCACTTATTCTCTATCCTCGGGCAACTTCCTGTTAATAGTGCCTCACATCTGGTAAAGGCAACCACAAATCAGACTAAGGGATACCAGGGGGGATGAAGTCCAGGGCGGAAAGCAGGGAGGAGAAGGGTGAAGAATGGATCAAGAATGACGAGTGAGTGAAACAAAGGGAGACCACACAGCATATTGATGTGGAAACAACAGAGACAGCATTTCTTCAGTTGAGTGCTTTCTTCGGTGTAGTTTTGTTTTGTTTTGTTTTTTTCCCTTTTGGATTGCCCCTTTTGATGTTGTTGTTATGACGTACATTGTACAATATTGAGGGAAAGTTAATGAAGGAACACTAGAAATTCATTTAGTTTCTTACAAAGCATGCACACTTAAAAGGTATCAACAAGTGTGACATAACATTTACAAATCACTGTATTCTCCATGCAGAACATCAGGAAGCCTGCAAAATGAACTGTACCACAGGTGAAAAGTGCCTTGAGTAGAGCCTAATCAATCTTAGACTAGCGGACAGTTGAAACTGGAAGACCTGCTGAGCACTGATGTGAGAGAGTCTAATCCACTGGATAAATTGTTCCAAGAAGAACTCATCCTTGTGAAAATATACTATCCTGATTGCAAAACCAAGGCCATCATCCAAGGCAGTTACTGGCTTTGTAAATGCCGGTAGCAAAAGTGAAATATACCAGAAGATTGAAGGTGAAGAAAGAAATAGGTGATCAAATAAAACATCCAGAGAGAGGGAAATGCCCGCCTCAGATCTGCCATCCTTATCTCTAAGACGTGGCATTCCTGTGATCTGCCTTGGCTGGTGCCCCCAAACACTGTGTTCAGATGTATGTAAAAGAGAACCTAAGAGAATTTCCTCCATGTAAGTTAATAACTGTATCTTGGGATAAAGCAACTCAGAGGTCACAGAAAGTCCTAAAAGGAATGACACTGGCAATAATAATAACAGATCAGAAGACAGAGTTTATTACAGTCTTGGAGAAGAAATCTTCTTGCCTTTTGCTTTATTTAGTAAACAGCTTTAAACATTACTTTGTTAAAACACTTTATAAAATTTTAATTTACTTCAGTTGCAAGTGCAAGTGTTACTTGCTCAGTTATGTCCAACTCTTTGCAACTCCATGGACTGTAGCCCACCAGACTCCTCTGTCCACAGAATTCTCCAGACAAGAATACTGGGGTGGGTTGCTATGTCCTTCTCCAGGGGATCTTCCCAACCCAGGGATCGAACCCAGGTCTTCCTCATTGCAGGAGGATTCTTTACCATTTGAGCTACCTGGGCAGCCTTGTGTTACTCCTGCATATATAAAATATAAGTCAAGTTTAATTTCTGGGTAACTCAAGCAAAAGAAAACTAAAGAAAACGATTTTGCTTTTGGTGGGTGAGGGCTGCTACCAACAAAATCAGGTGAGAGCCCTATAATCTTTGACTCACCCAAATCCTTCATCTTTTGCAAACACAGATACGGTTTTAGAACTTGGTGTTTGTCAAAGCAAGGAGACGGATAATCTCCAATTAAATGCAAAGTTGGAGTAACTTTCTGGGCATCTTCAGTGGAAATACCCACAAAGAAAATAATTGGTGCTGTTTGTCTAACTGGATATTGTCTTTGTGTTCATAGATGCTCGTAGACCAGTCGACAGTAGCTGATGAACATGTGTCATGTGAAAACAGGAAAAGATTCAGACTTTTCCACCTTGAGAGAGTGTGCTCAGCACCCCATCTTGGGATGTGGTTTATCTGACTCTGCAGCAGTCTGGTTGTTACATTCATTGGTCTCTTTGCTCTAATTTACCCCTTGTCATCTTTCAGGGCATTTTTGTGCAACAGGATGGTAGAATGATGGTAAAAATGACACTTAAAATTACTTATTTATTTGCTGTGCTGGGTCTTAGTTCCAACTCTTGGGATCTCCAATCTTTGTTATGTTGTGTGGGATATTTTAGCTGCAGCACATAGCATCTAGTTCCTGGACCAGGGATCAAAGCCTGACCCCCTGCATTGGGAACACAGAGTCTTAGTCATGGAACCACCAGGGAAGTCCCCCAAATGGCACCTTTTAACCCTGATTCTGATAAGAGTTCTGTCACACTATGGCCTGTCTATGTTATATCCATGACAACTTGTTTCACCAATTTATGATGCATTTTATTTATCTGGAGATGGTTTATGTAATTACTGATGAAGTAATGAAGTATTTACTAACACACACAGTTTAATTGCTAAATTGTGTCCTATTCTTTCGACGCTGCTCTTCTGTCCATGGAATTCTCCAGGCAAGAACACTGCAGTGGGTTGCCGTTTCCTTCTCCAGGGGACCTTCTCGACCCAGGAATCAAATTGATGTTTCCTGCATTGCAGGCAGATTCTTTACTGACTGAGGTAGAAGGGTAGCCCATATATATATATATATATAAAACTATATACCATTTACTATATACTATAATCTAGTATTTACTAGAATATGTGTGGATATATTCTAGTGTGGATATATTATATATATATATAATATAATATATATATTACTATATACCATTTACTATATACTATAATCTAGTATTTACTAGAATATGTGTGGATATATTCTAGCAAAAACCAAATGGTATTTTTTTGAAGACTGAATAATTAATATTCATAAAAAATAGTCAAAATCTTTAGAATCCTTGACTATTATTTAGTTACTTTTTAAGATAATATTTTCTTTTTTTGTTGTTTTTTACTAAAAGCACATGACTTGTTTAAATTTTTTAGTAATACATGTTCATTAAGACAATCTGTAAAGTATGAAGACATGAAGAAAAAATGAAACTTTCTCACATCAATGAATATGTAGTCTGGTAGATTTACTTCTTTTCTAGATATATACATTCTGTCACACATACAGACATTTTAATAGAATAAAATTATGTTATTTCACATAACACTGTGCCACATACATTTTCAAACATTTAAACCTTTAAAAATTATTTTGTTATGACATATTGTACCATTCTATTGATTTATCACAATTTAATAAATAATGGCCCTATTTGTAGAAATATATGCCTTTAAGCTTGGAAGAAAAATTATGACCAACCTAGATAGCACAGTCAAAAGCAGGGACATTATTTTGCCAATAAGGTCTGTCTAGTCTAGGCTATGGTTTTTCCAGTGGTCATGTATGGATGCGAGAGTTGGACTGTGAAGACAGCTGAGCACCGAAGAACTGATGCTTTTGAACTGTGGTGTTGGAGAAGACTCTTGAGAGTCCCTTGGACTACAAGGAGATCCAACCAGTCCATTCTGAAGGAGATCAGCCCTGGGCGTTCTTTGGAAGGAATGATGCTAAAGGTGAAACTCCAGTACTTTGGCCACTTCATGCGAAGAGTTGACTCACTGGAAAAGACTCTGATGCTGGGAGGGATTGGGGGCAGGAGGAGAAGGGGACGACAGAGGATGAGATGGCTGGATGGCATCACCGACTCGCTGGACATGAGTTTGGGTGAACTCCGGGAGTTGGTGATGGACAGGGAGGCCTGGTGTGCTGCGATTCATGGGTTGCAAAGAGTTGGACACGACTGAGTGACTGAACCGAACTGAACTGAATGCCTTTAAATGTTGTCTTTTACTTGTTCTTAGAAGCACAACTGTGATGAACATCAGAGATAGGTCAGAATCTACATGGGCACCTCTGTTGATTTTAGGGGCAAATTTTTTAAGAGAACATATTGAGTCAATGTTTAGAAACATTTTCAGGTTTTGATGCATTGAGCCAAATTGCTTTCCTAATGATTTTCATTAGTTTATGCTCCACCTGCATCAGATATTTGCTAAGATTTACATACTTTCCTTGTTTTATGTTATTTTACTAAATAACTTCAAAAATTAGCTAAGGATAAGTAGATAATGTATGGATGTGAGAGTTGGACTGTGAAGAAGGCTGAGCACCTAAGAATTGATGCTTTTGAACTGTGGTGTTGGAGAAGACTCTTGAGTCCCTTGGACTGCAAGAAGATCCAACCAGTCCATTCTAAAGGACATCAGTCCTGAATGTTCTTTGGAAGGACTGATGCTAAAGCTGAAATTCCAATACTTTGGCCACCTGATGCAAGGAGTTGACCCATTAGAAAAGACTCTGATGCTGGGAGAGATTGGGGGCAGGAGGAGAAGGGGACAACAGAGGATGAGATGGCTGGATGGCATCACCAACTCTATGGACGTGAGTCTGATTGAACTCTGGGAGTTGGTGATGGACAGGGAAGCCTGGAGTGCTGCAGTTCATGGGGTCGCAAAGAGTCAGACACGACTGAGTGACTGAACTGAACTGAACTGAAGTAAATAATATCAGAAACTATTACATCATATTCAATATTAGGAGAATCCAATAAGAAATACAGCACACACACAAACACAGATAGAATATACATATATACCTAGAATATAAACATATAGACATACATGTATGTACAAAAGAAACGCATATAAATCAAAGTTCTTACTTTAGTAAGTACTGAAAAAGGTCTGGGTTAATAAGAACAAACAACAAATGTGGTTAAATATCTGATTAGAAAACCTAACATGTTTTGATTGCTTTTCTGCTGTAATGGAGATGGGTTTTATGGAGAATATAAAAACGTGTGATCTGGTTGTGTGACTTTAGGACTGGGAGCATCACATTGAAGCTGTCAGCCTAGCAAATATTTTAAAAGGCTAAAAATAGCAGGTGTTGACATAGGTATGGAGCACTGTGAAGTCTCAGGCACAGCTGGAAAGGTGGAAGTACAAAATGGTCAAGGGCAGAACCACCTTGAATAGATTTCTTTGGCAACAGCTCAGAAGATGAAGGTGTGCAGAGTCTTTGATTCAGTAATCCTGTTCACTAAGTATCTACTGGAAGGAGTTAATCACATGCCCCAAAAAACATTATAGGAATTTACACTACAGCACTGATTGCATTGATTAAAAAAAAAAAAAAATGAAACCTCATAAAGGCCCTTTGAAAGGAAAACTGTGCTAATAAATTATTGCATATGCATAGTTCTCACATTGGAGCTCTATATAGCAGTTAAAATTAATACATGCAATCATAGATCTTTTTGCAAATAGTGTATTTTTGACACATATTTATTTAGTAAATTTTTGTAAAGTGCATGAGATTGAGTAAAAAAGTAAACCCAGAAGTTACCTTTGAAATGGGAGGGGGGAGTTCCCTGGAGACCCAGTGATTAACACTTAGCCTTCCAATTCAAGGAGCACAGGTTCGATACCTGGTCAGAGTGCTGTGATCCCACATGCTTTGTAGCCAAAAAAAAAAAAAAGAAGCCAATAAAATATTAATAGAAGCAATATTGGAACAAATTCAATAAAGACTTAATAAAACAATCCACATCAGAAAACAAAACAAAACAAAAAAGCTCTTAAAGTGGGAGCAAATGGAAAAAGATCAAGGAGGGGTATAAATGGGAATAGGATGTTACACTTTCCTATTTTAACACTCTAAACAAGGTAAACGTAAAAATAGCACAGAATGCTAAAACCGGTCAAATTGAGTGGTGAGTACATTAACGTGCCTTATCAGAGTCCATCTTTCTTTGTTTGAAACATTCATTTGATAACCTTTTGAAAACTGCTGATATATCGTCAGACAAATCACAGTGTTTGAATATTTTCCTCTCTCATCTAAACACAGCCGCTCCCCCTGCACACCCCTACCCCGCCCCCAGCCCGCCATCCTCTGTTGCTTTCCTTGTTCTGTGCCTATGAGGAACCGGGTGTGAAATTTTGTCTTCATTTTCCCAGGACTTCTTTGTTGCCAGAATCTCATAATCTGAAGGCCCATGCTCACGTCTAACCATCACTTCCTACCTTCTTTGTCATCTCATTGTTTATGATTGGTTTTTCTGCCTCTTTCATTTTTCCTCCTGAGATCCTTATCAACCTCCTAGTCCATTGGTCTTTTCTTGATCTTGCAAGCTTCCCCAGTGAATAAAACTATTTTAATATTTTCATTTTAGCCCTACTCATTGTTTAGAGTGCATGTTCTATCCAATACCTGTTGCTGCTGCTGCTAAGTCGCTTCAGTCGTGTCTGACTCTGTGAGATCCCATAGACAGCAGCCCACCAGGCTCCACCGCCCCTGGGATTCTCCAGGCAAGAACACTGGAGTGGGTTTCCATTGCCTTCTCCGATCCAATACCTGCAGTGACCATTTAATATTGAATTAGAATACATCTAGTAGAATATATCTATAGTCAGTGGAATACAATCCAGACTCCTTTCTGTGGCCTACAAAGTCCTACATAACCTGGCATCTCTAACCTCATCCACTAGTCCTCTTCCTGTAGTCATTAAAATCCAATTGTACTCACTTTTTTCTTCTTCAGACATAAAGCTGTATTTATTCCTCATACCTTTGCACCTTTTCCTCCACTCTGCCTATTATAACCTTTACTCAGATCTTCATATGAATGGATTCTATGTTTCATCAATATATCCCATTAAATGTTATATGCTTAGGGAACCCTTTCCTTACCACTGTATCTTGTCTCCATGCCATCCTTTATTCTGTGGACTATAGCCCTCCAGGCTGATCTGTCCATGGGGTTTCCCAGGCAAGAATACTGGGGTGGGTTGCCATTTCCTTCTCCAGGGGATCTTCCTTACCCAGGGATTGAATTTGCATCTCCTGCGCTGCAGGCAAATTCTTTGCCATTGAGCCACTTGGAAAGCCTGGTGGCTTCATTGTCCCTGAGTTTTCACTTTTGTACTTGGCAATTGCCTGTCTTCACACTAGAATGAAGCAACACAGAGAAGACCACACTTTAAAAAAAACCTTGTAACCACAGTCAAAAGACTGGTTTTTAGACCCTCCATTTTTTTCCCTTGTCATATAAATATTTATGGAATGATCATTTTGTGTATATACAGTTTATTGCCTTTTTATTTAAATTCTTTTGGGTTTAACTCCATGAGACACTTTAGTTTAAATTGATGGAATAAATGTTTTATGACAAAATTTAAAAAAAAGAGACTGAAAAATTATCTGGTATGTAATTGATATTTAATAAATATTATTGAATGAATGAATGAACTATATGCTTTCCATACCACTGAGCAATGCATGGTATTTTTTCTAGTTGATCCTTATCTGAGTGACTAATGCAGCTGTTTTAAAGCTTTTTTTGTGCCCCCAAACTTCCAGGCATGACTTTGCTTCTCTCATTTTCAGATAATCACTATGTTGCCTACTGGACTGTAAACATTAGGCCATTTATTATTTTCTCCCTTTCTTTCTTACAAGGATTTGTCCATGTTTCATCCTTTCTAGTTCCTAATGTCCTGTATTTCTCAGGAAGGCAATTTTTTCCCACTTTGGTTAAGGTTAATCCTTCCATCTTCTGCACGATATTATAAGTCTTCCATCTGTCTATTCTTTAGCTTCTTTGTATTGTTTCCTATGCACACAACAAATGTGCTAAATTGGCTGTGACTTGAACAAAAGCAACAACAAAATCTCTAATTCTGTTTCCTCCTCAGAATAGTGTTATCTTTGCTTCTATCGACCAAAGCTTTTCTAAAATGAGTAATTTTCTCATATTGTATTTGCTTCCTCTTCTGTCATCTAGTTTTCTTTCTCTCGCAGTTTGGATCATCTCTGCTACCTGGCATCTTCCAGATGGTGCAGTGGTAAAGAATCTGCCTGCCATCGAAGGAGATACAAGAGGTGCCGTTTCTATTCTAGGCTTGGGAAGATTCCCTGGAGAAGGAAATGGCAACACAAGTCTAGTAATGTTGCCTGGAAAAATCCCATGGACAGAGAAGCCTAGCAGGCTATATTCCATGAGGTTGCACAGAGCTGGACATGGCTGAGTGACTTAGCACACACACACTATTATCTCTAATTTCTTAATAATCTGCTTCTAAGAATGATCAGTTATTTAGTCACCACTGGCTTCATCTAAGAACTTGTACTGCTTTTTGGTTGATACTATGTTCCATCTTCACCCTAATAAACCAGCTCCTGCCACCCAAGGGCTGGGCGTCTGTGACCCTCCAGACTTCCTTGGTTCTTATTCAGCTCTGCCACAGAGAGACAATACTGTGAATTTTGAAGGACTAAGATAAAGAAAGGCCATAATTTTCCCGAGGCAGTGTGAAAGCTGAGGCATGGAATTATGCTCCTGTGTTTTGGTGAGTCGCCTTTTGTGAATCACCCACGTCCAAGATGCAGACAGCTGAGATTTTTATCAGTGCTTTTAGGAACTTTGGACTTTCCCTTGAGAATCATTCAAACTTTACCGACCCTTCCAAGGATTGCAAAAGCCTCCAATTATCTGTTTTAAACTCTTTATATGAGATAATTCATACAGCTTATTTTTTCAAGGCTGAAGTTTATGGATACAGTCACCATATTTTTAGAACACTCTGGAATATTAGAAAGTGTTACTGTTTTTCTCGTATTCTCAAAACTGTCTTCTCTTGATTTCTGAGCCTTGCCACACACCTTTTTTATTCTTCTTCCTGGTCTTCATGTTACTGTAACTCATTAGATCTTCTTCTTCTTCTTTTTTTTTTTTTTTTTTTGCATTTTTGCCTATCTTTTCATTTACTCCTGAAATGAGAGCATTTATTATACTAATCTTCTCAATTCCTTTTTCTTCTTAGTATACTGGCATTCCTCTATTTCACATAATCGCATCGTACCTCTTCTCAAAAACGAATCGAAAATGTATGTCTGGGCTTCACCTGTCTTCTGGATTCTCGACCGTCACTGCCACCTGCTATTAGGTATCTTTATTGGCACATCTCACAGGACTTTGTGCTGTGCTGTGCTTAGTCGGTCAGTCGTGTCCGACTCTTAGCGATCCCATGGAGTGTGGCCTGTCAGGCTCCTCTGTCCATGGAGATTCTCCACACAAGAATACTGGAGTGGGTTGCCATTAACAAACCCACCAAGCCTGCCTAACTCCTCCTGGTCTTATTATGCTGACTAGCGACCTCAAAGTTCTCTCAGTTTTTCAGGTTTCATGTTCATACCTCAACTCTACTTAATATTCTTTTTACTTTTTTTAAACTTTTCAGTGCATCTTGCTTCTTATCTTTTTATTTTCTCGTGTTACTATTTAGTTTATTTACTCATTATCTTTGGTCCTAAACAGTTTCCTTGCTCTCAATCACCCCTTCCTACACATTACTCTAATAGCCCTTTTCTCAAACGTTCTTTCTGACCGTGGAACTACCAAGCCCAGTTTTCTAAAGCTTTTACATGAATGCAACACAGAATTTCACATGGTCTGCCTGGAATTTAATGTCTTCTTATATTAAGGACTCAACTTTTTGGCCACCGTTTCCTTCCTATAATTTTCCCTGTCATATGTTCACTCACGTGTATCCTTCCCTTTATCTGTGATAGATCAGGTACCATTCTCCCAGCATTTACCATTCTTTCCCTGTGGCAGGTGTACAATCCAACCTCAAATACACATTTCCTTCCTTTGTTCCAAATGGCAGATCCATATCTCTAAGTCAATTTAAAAAGCCCGTTCCTCCAAAAAGATACTTCTCAGATCTTCTGGTAACAGTTAATCTCTCCTTTAGGCCAGAGTCCACATTCGGTGCATTTTTGTTCCTTTAGAAAAAAATCTGTTTCATTGGTTTCTTTAAATAAATGCTTTTTCTTGCCAGATTGTGAGAAGCAAAAGCTGGGAGCTGATTCACCTTAGCTTCCCTCCTCAGCACCTCAAAGGGTGGCGGGCACACTGCAGGGGCTCCATACATGCATTTTGGATTTAATTGAATTCTGCTGAAACTTGAATCAATGAACACTCTCTAGTACAGGGATGATTACACACTGGACCTGTTCTTGTCAGCAGCTGGGGCTTGAAGCACATTTTCTGGTCAAACCTCGATGGTAGCAGCCCAAAGGGAAGTAGATGAAAAGAAGCAAAGGGCTCTCCTAAGTGGCGGGAGCAGTAGGCAGAGAGCAAACACATGTCCTCTGGGTGGGCACTCCCTCCTCTAGTGCCCGAGAGGGAGTGGCGGTTGGAGAATCACCAGTGCTTGAGTGTTTGAGCATGTCGGGCTACAACCTGCTTTGGGACTTGACTGCTCTGATGTTTTTCTTTTCCTCCATTCACGCTAGGCTCATCGAAGGAGATCCTTACAGGCAACAAGTGCAATCAGCAACATCCAAAATGTTGCCTGCTCCAGCCCTTGGAGGCTGCCTTATATGGGCTTGATTTGGGGATTTTGAAATTTAAACCAGGTAGCTAACAGGTAACGAGAAAAATATCAAACAGGGCATCTAGAGAAACTCTTAGTTAGTAAACCACTTTCGTGTGCATGACATTTAACTTTCACAGCTCCCCTGGGGAGCCTGGGGGGGCCTTATATTTTTATGTTTCTATAATGTGCTGCTTAGTTGTGAAGACTGAGGATTTTAGAGTCAAATGATCATAGATTTAAAGTTCATCTCTCTCTTTTTTAGCTTATAAATAAGAGATATTTATTTCTCACAATTTCAGAGCTTGGGAAGTCCAAGATCAAGGCAGTGGAACATTCACTGTCTGGTGAGGCATGCTTCCTGATTCACAGACAGTCGTCTCTTGCTATGCAATTACTAGCATGCACCTTTGGACTTATTGATATACATTTGTGATAGTTAATTCTACGTGCCAATTTGACTAAATCAGGAGCTGCCAGGATATCTGGGATATCTGGTTAAACATTATCTCACTGTGTGTCTATGAGGATGTTTCCAGATGAGATCAGCATTTGAATCAGTGGACTCAGTAAAGTAGGTGGCCCCACTCAGTGCGTTTATGTGGGGATTGTGGGGTGGGGTTGGCCCATTCATTTAGGACCTATGAATAAAACAGGAAGGTAGAAGAAAGAGGCGTGCTTTTCTTTTACTGCTTCTTTGTTTGACCTGTGACGTCTTTCATCTTTTCCTGCCCTTAGAGTAGGATTCACGTTGTCTCTCCTGGTTCTCTGGGGTTAGGGCTCTACTGAAGCATCACCACTGGCTTCCATGGGTGTCCAACTTACAGACAGTAGATCGTGGGACTTCTCAGCCTCCATAGTCGTATGAGACAATTCCCCGTAACACATTTCCTTTTATATCCTCTTTTTTTTCTGAAATAAAATATTTATGAAACAAGTTTTGTATTTTCCTTTTCTGGGCTAAATTTAAAATTCCATAATGCTGGTATTTCTTACAGAAAAACTTAATTTGCTTTTTCTGAAGAACCCTGACTAATACAGTATCCCCTCGGTCCCTTTCTCCTCTGATTCATTCTCTGGAAAATGGATACTAACAGCATTAATTGTCCATAAGGATGTCTTGAGGAGTAAATGACTAAAGACATTTCATAAGGTTCACTTGGATACTTTCAGATAGTAGAGGAAGTTTGGGATAATGAAAGAAAAGGTCTTCGGGGTGAGAGCTATGTTAAATCATGAGCTAATTGTGGAAACTTGGGTACTTCACACACCATTCTGAGCTCTATTTTCAATACTTGGAGAACTGGGGCTGATCCTTGCTCTCATGGCTTGTATGAGGAATAGATGATGTCATCACTTTGAAAGGTACTATCTGGTAGGAAGTTGTGCTTGCAGAATTCATTCCAACAAAGTTTCCTTCATCTTTCAATGAGCCTCCTTTAATATTTTATCTATAAAATAGAGATAAATATTATCAGTCTCATGGATTTATTTTTGAGGTCAAATTAGTTTATGAATATACTTTAATACAATTTTAAAATGCTTAGTTTATATTAGGTTTTGATACATCTTTGATCAGGTTTTTACTTATCTATACCCACTGGGGAATCTTAACTCTCTCTCCAAAATATGCCAATAGATTTGGCCACTTTTTACTTTCCCCCTGATTCCACGCTGTCCCCATCTCTGCTCTTTTTCACCTGGATGACCACTTCCATCAGTGCCTCCCACAGGCTCCTCTCATCTCCATAGTGGGGGTGAGCCTTGTGTTAATATATCATCCTGCTTGTCCTGTCATACTTCTGTTCAAACCCTTGAAAAATTCTGCTTTTCACTTAGGGAAAGAAAGAGACTTTCAATGCAATACTTTAAGTGATCTGTCCCCCACAATCAATTATTTCATTACCTTTCTAGTCTCTTTAACTACAATCCTCTGCCTTGCACATTCCATTTAATTTGTGTCTGCCTCATTGATATTCTTTGATTGTGTCCTGCTAGACTCCTGGTTTGGACCGTTTATAAGGGCTATTCCCATTATCTGGGCCTCTCTTCCTTAGATATCAGGATGGTTAAATCCCTCACCTCCTTCAAGTCTTCACTGAAATATCACTATTTTTATTAAGACCATCTTGACCATGCTATTTAAAATTATATCCTCCTTCACTCTTGATCCCCTGAATTCTTTTTTCCACCTTTTCATCCATCATACTTATCAACTTATAGAACTTATTTATTTGAAATATTTTATTGTCTGTCTTATCCTATGGGAATATAAGTTCCATTAGAGGTTTAATTTTTGTTCACTGATGAATCCAAGCTTCTAGAACAAGCCATCAATAAATATTTGTTGAAGTGAAGTGAATTGATAGGGACAGAGGTCGCCTTTTTAGAAAAAATTCAATTTGCAGATTATCATCAAAGGACTCAGTGCTCAGCATAGCATTATGCATACATGGAGCCATGATCAGACCATTATCACTTATATTTGCTACATTAATTTTTGGTCCTTACAGAAGCAGCCTCTCTCTCCTGTAATTGGAGTTGCTGTCCACAATTGCATTGGCATCTCTAGAGAGAAATAGAAACTTGGAGCTGACTTTTCAGAGTTCTGATAAAAAATGCATTGCTCCATGGCTGAGTGCACTTAATTTTCTTATATATTAGAAGCTAATGCTTGCATCCCACATAAAGGTAAAAGCCATATGCCAAGTAGTTATATATCCCTGGAGAATGGTCCCCTAAATTGTAAGCTAGTTTGCATTTTAAGGATGCTAACTTATCAAATTCTACTGGCAGAAATGTATTGGATATTTTTTAAAAGGAAACAAACCTACTGAATTCTCAATAGGAAAGTAGTCTGCTATATTGCCATTTTTAATAATTAAAAATCAAGCATGACTTTAGATATCCTTTATAATTCATGTTAATGATGATTGTTTGTGAAGCATCTCTGACTTGAAATGCATGTGGTTTTGTCATATCTGGATATTGAGTCTACCTTGAGGTGCTTAGAGTGAAAAATAATATAAAATAAGTGGCTCTGGCAGGAAATTAGGAGATTCCCTTTTAGCCATGAAGCTCTTCCGTAGGGATTATAGGTTGAAAATGTCAGAAGAATCAGAGAGTGAGACTTTAAACTACTCAGGGTAGAAAGAGGGTGAGCACATTGACGCTGCTGCTAAGTCACTTCAGTCGTGTGCGACTCTGTGCGACCCCACAGACAGCAGCCCACCAGGCTCCCCCCATCCCTGGGATTCTCCAGGCAAGAACACTGGAGTGGGTTGCCATTTCCTTCTCCAATGCAGGAAAGTGAAAAGTTAAAGTGAAGTCGCTCAGTCGTGCCTGACCCTCAGTGACCCCATGGACTGCAGCCCACCAGGCTCCTCTGTCCATGGGGTTTTCCAGGCAAGAGTGCTGGAGTGGGGTGCCATCGCCTTCTCCAACATTGACACTGGAAGGCCTTAAATACAAGAATCAGTGATGGGATTGGGATCCAACGGAAGGTCTTTTGACAGCTTTTTTTTTTCTTATTCGCATCTCAAGGTGATACTTTCATCCTATTCGTCCTCTCCTTTCCTCTTTGTTCTGTCCCGTTCTGTGCTCCTGTTTGTGGGAGTGTGGGTTTGTGCTTCTGTGTACACGTGTGTGCAGGGGTGGGAGTGATGGTGACAATCAAGGTTAAAGACGAGCAGGAAGTATTGACAGTGATTTACAGAAGCGTGGCAGTATTTTTCACTAGTCCATCTTGATTTCTTCCTCTGCCTCTCTTTTTCATGTCTTATTTCCATGTTCTCAGGACAGATCTGCAATTTCTTAATAGTAGAGAAACGTAAGCACCGTTGATAAAACAGCATGCCATTTCTTCTTCTACCAATAAGCAGTAATTCCAGTGAGTAATTTTCAGATATCTTTGGAGAAACTACTTGTTTTGATTTCTTTATATCTTTCTGGACCAGAATTGTGTCAGAAGAAAGACCTAGTCAGATATAATAGGGAAAATAAACTGCCATTTTTAAATCCTTTGAATCAGGTTAAAACAGGCCCAGAGGCCACTACTTGAGGGATCTGCCTTCCCCGACCAGAGAACGACCCTTAGTCATAACAGTGAGAGCACTGGGTCCTAACCAGCAGACCACCAGGAAATTTCCCCATAGGCCACTTTTAGAAGTAATCATAGGCATTAGGGAAAACTGCTATCCTCAGGAGCTGTGGTCCATTTACCTAATTTGTTAAAACAAAAACCATGGAAGGCAGATTACAAATACAGATGGGTGTCACTGTTGACATTCCTTTGAGGGGACAGACATTCAGAAAGCCCTGGAGTTGCCTCATTGAAGCCACCAGCACTATAATACTGTCAATATGACATACACAGGTCTCTATAAAGGATGAACAGAAGGCAGAGGTCAGCTTTACCGTGGGACTTGTCTTTCTATAGGCAAGAGAACTCTGATAATATCCACAGATATATTGTTTTAATTATCCAAAATAAGACTTTTCATGTTACTCATTTTTCTACAGATGTTTAGAGAGAACAGGAAGAGATGCAAACAGACAAGACAGGGACAGAAAACAAACACAAACATGCCCTTAGTCAAAAAAAAGATTCTGATTAGACATTTTGATTAAAGAAGTAATAAAGAGATGGTGGAATTCATATAGTGGAGAATTCTCAAATCTATGACCAACAGTTCAAGTGACTGCAGGGCATATATTTATGAAGTAATATAGCAAATATTGCTAAATGTCATCTTTCTCCAAAATAGAAGGAGCAACTTTCTCATTGCCATGGCAATTTAAAGAGGGTAGAAGTAGAGAAAAGAAAACTAGCTTGTGTATGTCTTGATTGCCATGATGAGAAAGCTGAGATGAGTTACCCAAATCTCCATGAGAAAAAAACATTTCTAAGAATGAGATTTGTAGGACTGTGGAAAGACATATTGTAGTAAGTCAACTATAGATAAGTATTTTTCAGCTTTTTTCACTAGAGTAATTAAACCATGTGTATTTGCAAATTAAGGTGATAGCTCAAATAAGATGCAGCCTTGACAAAATCCATATTTCAAAACATAATTAAAGGACTGTCAATACACTGCAAAATGCAAAGCATAGCGCATTACTCTGAATGTTTTACTCTGAAGATTTGCAAAATCTTGACAGAACTGAGGGCAACATTTCAAAATAAATACTTCACTTAAATAGGTACGCCATAAAATATCTATGAAAATCTAATGGGAACTTATTCCCTCTGAGTGCCTCATATATCACTATAAATTTTCCCCCACCCAGAGAATCTATTTTAATGAGGAAGAGGAATTCAGCTCTGTGGTGTATTTATAAATTCTGAGAAGAAAGCCAATAACAATTAAAAAAAAAAAAAAAGAACTTCAGTATTTTATTGAACTTTTTTTTTTTTTTGGTCTACTTGTGAGATAACATAAGCACCAGTTCTTTAAGCCAAATAACTTGTGAAGTAACAATTAACTGTAAGACCATCATGGAGGGTTTAACTATCAGATGCCAAGACTCAATTACTCTACCTTCTTTTCATTTATGTGTGGGTGCATGTATATTTGTATACATCTGTAACAATTTTTTCCACAGGTAACCATGTAGTATATTTATAAACCATTTAATCTAAATATTAGCTCACAGAGGTCATGACAACGAGATCAATGTTGAGGCAGGCCGAGCGTGGGTTGTAAAAGAATTTCCAGACACAGAGCATTTCAGAGGGGTGTGGGTTTCAGAACAAAGAGCAGAGATAATGAAGGTACTGCAAATGAAGCGAGCAGACCTCCAGACACATTGGGGAGAGTCGACAGTTTCTGTGGGTTAGTAGTCAATTTTTATGGCCTCAAGACAAGAAAAACTCCTGCTGGAAGCTTGGTGTGAGGTTACTGGCTAAGGCACGATAGGGCATTTGCTGGAGTGCGCATCTTTGCCTGATTTGGAGTCAGGAAACATGTTAGTGATGATCAGGGAGTTTTTGGCAAAGGTTTTAAACAGGCTCAACTAGCTTGGGAGGTGACCTTGGTGCAGGGCTTGCACCTGCACCCCTGAGGCAGGAGTCTGTAGTTTAGACCAGTAAGATTAATTGTCTTCAGCCACTTAAACTGCAACCTCTTCTTACAGTGTCTATACTTATTTATACCTACTGTAGTTGTTGTTCAGTTTAGTTCAGTTCAGTTCAGTCGCTGAGTCATGTCCGACTCTTTGCAACCCCATGGACTGCAGCACGCCAGGCCTCCCTGTCCATCACCAACTCCTGGAGTCTACTCAAACTCATGTCCATTGAGTCAGTGATGCCATCCAACCATCTCATCCTCTGTCGTCCCCTTCTCCTCCTGCCTTCAATCTTTCCCAGCATCAGGGTCTTTTCAAATGAGTCAGCTCTTTGCATGAGGTGGCCCAAGTATTGGAGTTTCAGCTTCAACATCAGTTCTTCCAATGAATAGTTGATGAGCACGTACTATATCCTAGGTACTTAGTATGATTTACATGGATTATCATTAAGCTTAATGACATTTCTATATTAAATGTAATTTTATCTAAATTTTTCATGTAAAGGAATTGAATCTCTGAAGCTAAATATTCAATATCTTTTAACTAATATTTAGCAGAACAAGATATCTAACTCAAGCCTTTTTTTTTTTCCCACTATAAAGCCTATATATTGGAACACATTGTCTTTTGAAATTGTTGGTCATAAGTAAGACTGTACCAAATTTAGGATTAAATTAGAAACTATTTTTATATACTTCTTCAATAAGTAAAATAAATTTCAGAATCAATGTATAAGTGTAGATTTCAAGAAATTAGTCAAAACTTTTTGGAGAAGTCTAGGTCTGTAAGGAAGTGAATTACTGTTTCAGAGTAAAGTTCTGGGGTCTCTAGTCTAAACAGATTAGAAAAGGCAAAGAGAGGTTAAAGAAAATGAGACAAAATATGAGCAGAGGATTAATCATGGCTATTTGACTGTAAGTTTTACCAACCGAGAATAAAGAAATGGCGGCAAGGCAGTCATAAAAGTGATGATCATATGACATACACCAGAGCCAATGAGCATACAAATTATTTATTGAAATAAATAATAAGCACCCATCACATGTCATCAGACAACTTGGGAAATACTTCAAGAATCTTCTGAATTGGAGGGAAGAATGAAAGAAAGATCCTTAAATGTTCCAGAGAGAAAAATACTTTTATACAAAAAAAATAAATAAATAAAAGTCAGAGACTTCAGGTTTTGGTTTTTAGTCTTTATTTCCTTGTTAGCTTTTTGCTTTTATGAGCAAGAGTGGATGCTAGGGGCAAAAAAAAAAAAAAAAAAGGAAATGCCCTCAAATTCCAAGGACACACAATTTTGAATCTAGATTCTATACTAAGCTTAAAAAGCCATCAAGGGTGATGATGAAGCACATATTTTCAGACATTTGCAAAGACATAGTCTTAGATTTAATAAATATAGTTTGAGTAACTGCATTATTCCAGGGATTCTTTTCAGCACTGAAGATAATGTGGCGAATGAAACAGGCAAGGCTCCAGCTAGATGAATCCCACATTTGAGAGGTAGGAGTTGGAAAAAATCAACTGGAAATGGAGATGGATAAAAGAGATCACAGCATCTCAAGTTCTCTGTTGATGAAAGCATCAATACCAAAGGTCTTGCCTCAAGTCATGACTGTTCTTAGCATCCTGATTCAGTCTATGACTAACACAAGATAAGTCAAAACTTCTCTGACTGGGAAGTGGTTTGTGTGCCTCTTTCTCTCCTTTTTTTCCTGGTCCTCTTATGTGCTTCTTTTTCATGTTCAGTTTCTCTGGATCTGTGATAAAGCAACATGAAATCTCTCAAAGTAGTCTCCCCTTTTGTTTACCATTAAGCAGCTGTTCTAGACTCTTTGCTACTGTTCTTTCTGAACAAATCCTAGGGCAACGAGTAACTTTGTAAGTAAACCATTTTGCATTACCATTTGTCTCTCTGAATTTAACTCTGTTACTGTTACTACGAGATTTTCTTTAACTCATTATTTCATCCTTAAATAATTGGTAGTCTATTATTTTCGTTTTAAAAACTAGTTTCTTTTTCTAACTCCTGGTAATTCTCTCTCATCTTAGGGTCTGTTTGCTATTTTGGGCAATGCTTGCCCTTCTGCTCCCTGCTGAGATTCATAATTGTTGCTTGGCAGATGAATCTTGGCATGGCTAATCATTACTCTGAGCTTTCCACAAGCCCAATTAGCAAACAGCAGTAGTACAGGGGGCGCTTCTCAAGCAAAACCTCAGAGCCACCCTCTGAGTTTTTAAATTTGTAGTGACTCACTATAATTATAGTTTTTCATAATTATAAGTCATCTGTGTCTATGTAAGGCTTAATCACGGTATTATATTATCCTTATTTCTCTGAGCATCAATGAGGCCAGGGCTTGTTAAGGAGCATTGACCTAACTCCATAAATATTTGTCAGAGATTAGTTGGTGGAATTTTTAATAGTCCAAGCAAAGACATCTTTAATTCAAGTGAAATGGAAACAACAGAGGATTAAAACTTACCAAAAGTCAATAATATTGAAAATAATATCTTAATAGAGAATAATTTACCAAATGAAGAATACACCAGTGAAAGATTATCAGATCTATTTTTCCCTTCCCTCTCTCACACTGATATTGATGTGTAAAAGTTCTCTTTTAAAGATACCAATTCTGTGTGATATATCATTCTCAGGTTATCTTGAAGGTTGATTTTGGATATGGCCAAGTAGTTTTGAGTAGTTTAATTTAGCTGTATCAGAGCTTACTCTTCACTTTTGATTCTGTATCTGGCAGGGCTTCCCTGGTGGCTCAGTGGTAAAGAATCCACCTACCATTGCTGGAGATACAGGTTCAATCCCTGGATCAGTAAGAGCCCCGGAGACGGAAATGACAACCCGCTCCAGTATTCTTGCCTGGAAAATTCCATGGACAGAGAAGCCTGGCAGGCTATATCGTCCATGGGGTTGCAAGTGAGTCAGACACAACTTAGTGACTAAACAACAATATCAACAACATCAACAACTGGCAGGGATACAGTGCGGCATAGTGTAAAGGCAAGGAGATGGAGAAACCCATATGGGCATCCTGACTGTGCCCTTGAGAGTTGGGCACTTAACCTTTGGGAGAGTTACTATCATAAATCAGCTGTAGGTACCCAGTACAGGAGTAATAGTGGTTGGCTCATAGAACCTTTATTGAAGTTGAAGACCATGAGATTAAAGCTTAATGCCAATTTATTATTGAAAGTTTGTTGTTAGAAGGCAAAGGTTCAAAGAAAAGGAGGGAGAGATTTATCAAGGTTTTGGTTTGGTTCTCTCTTGAAAGTGAAAGTTTCTCAGTTGTCTCCAACTCTTTGTGACCCCATGGACTGTATAGTATATTCCATGGGACTCATTTTCTGGGGTGGGTAACCTTTCCCTTCTGCATGGGATCTTCCCAGCTCAGGAATTGAACCCAGGTCTCCTGCACTGCAGGTGGAATTGAACCCAGGTCTCCTGCACTGCAGGTGGAATTGAACCCAGGTCTCCTGCACTGCAGGTGGAATTGAACCCAGGTCTCCTGCACTGCAGGTGGATTCTTTATCAGCTGAGCCATAAGGGAAGCCCAAGAATACTGGAGTGGGTAGACTATCTCATCTCCAGGAGATCTTCCCGACCCAGGAATTGAACCAGGGTCTCCTGCATTGCAGGTGGATTCTTTACCAACTGAGCTATCAAGGAAGCCCTCTTCTCTGATAGCTATCAGGGAAGTTCTCTCTTACTTTATAGTAGTAAGATTTTCAAACTGTTAAGGAATTTAGGAACTGTGGATTACTATGTGTATGAAAGCAATATAACATTTCACTGTGATCCAGGAAAATTTGCTGCTCTGAGCTTAGAACTAACTTTGTTTAAATTTTCACAAAGATGGAAACAGCTATTACTAATTGTTGATACTTGGTAATTCTCTATTAAAAAGATATTGATGTAGATTCAGTGCGATCCCAATGAAAATCTCAGCAAGTAATTTTGTGGATATTGGCAAACTGATCCTAAAGGAATAGCCAATACACAATACTCAAGAAAAAGAATAAAGTCAGAAAACTGCATCATCTGACTTTATGACTTACTGTAAAGCTATAGTGATCAAGCCAGCATGGTTTTGATAAAAGTATAAATGACTCAATGGAAAAAATAGAGATCCCAGAAATAAACTTACCCAAATACAGTCAAGTATATTTGACAAAGGAACAGAGGCAGTGTAATGGAACAAAGATAACCTCTTAAAAAAAAATGGATGTCTACATGCAAAAAAAAAAAAAAAAAATCTAGACACAGATTTTATACAATTTACATACTTCACAAAATTTAACTTAAAATGGACCATATACCTAAATGTAAAGCATAAACTATAAAACTCCTGGAGGATACCATAGATGAGAACCTAGATGGCCTTGAGTATGGCAATGACTTTTTTGATAGAACCCCAAAGGCATGACCCAAGAAAGAAGGAATTGATAAACTGGACTTTATTAAAATTAAAAACATTTTCTCTGTGAAGGACAGTGTCAAGGAAATGAGAAGACAAGCCATAGACTGGGAGAAAATGTTTGCAAAAGCCATTCCTGATGAGAGGGTAACGGGCAGGAAGGCCAGGGGTCTCCAAACGGAGGAAACAGGCTGCAAGTGTCAGACATTTTTCTCTCTCTCGCTTAAACAGCAGGAGGAAACAAACTCTTCCTGGAAATTTCTTAAACTATGTTAATGAAACTATGTATTTGCTTTGGAATTTGCCTTTCTTCAGAATGGTTCCACCTAAGACTAATTTTTTTTTTTTTCTTTTCTCAAACCATGGGCTGATAATCGCTCAACAAACCAGTATTCATATCAATTGTTTTATGGCCAGGGGATGACACACCTCATGCCTTCCTATCGCAAAAATGCGCATTGTGGGAGAGGGGCCTGGTGAAACTCGTCAGCCTTGAGGGGTCTCTCTTATCTGATTAATAACTTTCAAACAGACATAAATCAGCTTGCTAAACTAGCAAAGGGGGCACTCTCCATCCCCCTTCTGATGTCCATGTCAGAATATTTCTCTGTCCCTTTTTATATTTTAATAAAACTCTGCTACACAAAAGCTCTTGAGTGCTCAAGCCTGGTTCCTGGTCCCGAAGTTAAATCTTCTTCTTCAGAGATCACAAATCTGACACCATTCACCATCAGCTATCACTGATAAAGAGCTCTTCTACAGTATACACTCAGAACTCTAAAAACCCAACAATTAGAAAGCACCCCAATTAAAAACAATGAGACAAAGACTTTAATAGATATCTCACCAAAAAGAGATGTAGATGGCAAGTAAACATATGAAATTACTCTCTACCTCGTACATCCTGAAGTAAATGAAAATAACAGTGAAATACCGTGGCAAGCAGGGCTTCCTTTGTGGCTCAGCTGGTAAAGAATAAGGCTGCAATGTAGGAGACCTGGGTTCCATCCCTGGGTTGGGAAGATCCCCCGGAAAATGGAGTGGCTACCCACTCCAGTATTCTGGCCTGGAGACTTCCATGGACTATACCAGTCCATAGGGTCACCAAGACTCAGACATTACTGAGCAATTTTCACTTCACTTCACCATTACAAGCTTATTAAAATGACCAAAATCTGGATTCATTGCTGCTAAGAATGCAAAATGGTACACCAATTCAGAAGATATTTTGGCAGTTTCTTACAAAACTAAACATCCTCTTACAATAAGATCCAGCATTTGTACTCCTTGTTACTTACCCAAAGGAGTATAAAGCTTACATCTGCACAAAAACCTACACACAGATGTTTATAGTACCTTTATTCATAACTGCCAAAACTCAGAAACACCAAGCTGTCCTTCAGAAGGTGAATGGATAAATAAATTGCGGTACACACAGACAATGGAGTGTTATTCAGCATGAAAAATAAATGGGCTATCAAGCCAAGAGAAGAGCTGGAGGAAACTTAAATGCATATTTACTAAGTGGAAGAAGTCACTCTGAAAAGGTTACACCCTACAGGATTCCCTTTATAGGCATACCTTGGAGATATTGCAAATGTGGTTCCACACCACCAGAATGAAGCAAATAGCAATAAAGGGAGCCTTGTGAATTTTTGGTTTCTCAGGTCATGTAAAAGTTATGTCTGTGTTATAGTGCAGTCTATTAAGTTTGCAAAAGCATTGCCAAAACATGTATGTACCTTAATTTAAAAATGCAAAAAAAAATTACAATAGAAACGTCAAAGATCACTGATTACAGATTACCATAGCAAATATCAGTTCAGTTCAGTTCAGTTCAGTTGCTCAGTTGTGTCCGACTCTTTGCGATCCCATGAATTGCAACACGCCAGGCCTCCCTGTCCATCTCCATCTCCCAGAGTTCACTCAGACTCACGTCCATCGAGTCAGTGATGCCATCCAGCCATCTCATCCTCTGTCATCCCCTTCTCATCCTGCCCCCAATCCCTCCCAGCATCAGAGTCTTTTCCAACGAATTAACTCTTCGCATGAGGTGGCCAAAGTACTGGAGTTTCAGCTTCAGCATCATTCCCTCCAAAGAAATCCCAGGGCTGATCTCCTTCAGAATAGACTGGTTGGATCTCCTTGCAGTCCAAGGGACTCGCAAGAGTCTTTTCCAACACCACAGTTCAAAAGCATCAATTATTCGGTGCTCAGCCTTCTTCACAGTCCAACTCTCACATCCATACGTGACCCCTGGAAAAACCATAGCCTTGACTAGATGGACCTTTGTTGGCAAAGTAATGTCTCTGCTTTTCAATATGCTGTCTAGGTTGGTCATAACTTTCCTTCCAAGGAGTAAGCATCTTTTAATTTCATGGCTGCAATCACCATCTGCAGTGATTTTGGAGCCCCCCAAAATAACTCTGACACTGTTTCCCCATCTATTTCCAATGAATTGATGGGACCAGATGCCATGATCTTAGTTTTCTGAATGTTGAGCTTTAAACCAACTTTTTCACTCTTCTCTTTAACTTTCATCAAAAGGCTTTTTATTTCCTTTTCAGTTTCTGCCATAAGGGTGGTGTCATCTGCATATCTGAGGTTATTGATATCAATAATAAAAAATTTTGAAATATTGTGAGAATTACAAAAACCTGCCAGAGACACAAAATAAGAAAATGCTACTGGAAAAAATAGCACTGGTTGATTTAGGTGCAGGATTATCCCCATACTTGAATGTATTAAAAACACAATATCAGCGAAGCACAAAAAAGTGAAGTGCAATAAAATGAGGTATGCATGCACATGACCCTTAATTTGCTGTCCAAATATGTGACAGGTGCCAGGCAAGGCATACATATTCTTGATATGCTACATCAGATTTTACGTGTTACATAAACCAGTCATGAGTTTCTTTGAGCTAAGTTGTGAATAATTAATTCCCAGGTTAACTAAGGCAATATTAACACAATATCAGAATGAATGATTATAGAGAAGAGTAAAAATATAGTTAATTTTGTGTTTGTTCAGAGAGAAGGTATATCCCAATAACTATTTCAAATAAGTAAATAAATATCTTATTTTCACTTATTGGGTTTATAACTCTTTAGTTTGTGTGTGTGGACATGATTGGACTGATGTAATGATAAAACTGACCAGCATTTGTGTATGCATATGTTAAATGCCAGATACTACAATAAACACTTTATGTGCATTGACACATTTGATCTTATGATAACCCATGTGTTGGGTAAAATTATTATGTTCATTATACAGGTGAGAAAATTGTGGTTTTAAATGACTGCTTTCCTTTAGATGACATGTTACTCTTTGAGGCATTTCCAATAATGTGAGTCTACAGAAAACAAAGGTAAGGCACTTTTCTAGTAAGCGTCCGTTAGTACAACAAATGGACTGAAACACAGAACTGTCAACAATTAAAAGGAAAGAGAGATTTGTGTATATTGAAGAATGCTTGCATCCCTAGGATAAACTCAATTTGATCATGGTGTATGATCCTTTTAATGTGTGGCTGGATTCTGTTTGCTAATATTGCAAAGAGTTGGACATAGTGACTGAACCACCACAACAATAATATTTTGTCAAGGATTTTTGCATCCTTGTTCATCAGGGATGGGGTCGGGGTGGGAGGGTGAATAAAGATGGAGGGGTATATGTATACTTATGGCTGATTCACATTGTTGTATGGCAGAAATCAACAAAATATTGTAAAGCAATTATCCTCTGATCAAAAATTTTTTTAAAAATGAGAAAAAAAGGAAAGAAAATCATCGGTTGGGCAGGAGCAGGGCAGTAAGGGGTATGTGTAGGGGAGAAGAGTTGTAGACTAGAAATGCATAGATAACCACATCAGGAACCTGGAGTTCCCTTCTGTGAAGATTTGTAACTTTATATTAACCTGTTAGTGAAAAAAGGGCCAGTATATAAAAAAGAAATCAAAGTCCTAGGGGGTTCCTTTTTGACACACTATTGTATTATCTTCAACTAGCATTTCTTAGTGGCTCAGTCGGTAAAAAAATCTGCCTGCAATGCGGGAGACCTGGGTTCAGTCCTGGGTAGGGAAGATCCCCTGGAGGAGGGCCTGGCAACTCACTCCAGTGTTCTTGCCTGGAGAATCCCATGGACAGAGAAGCTTGATGGACTACAGTCCACGGGGTTGCAAAGAGTCAGACATGTCTGATCGACTAAGCACACAAAACATTTTAAGTATTCTATATGTCCCTTCCATTATAATTAACCCCAAACTTTTTAAAAGTAAGGGTGATTGGAAGGAAGTTAAATACTAGAGAACTTTCTGAGGTTAATTGCCAATTACAGAGAATGCTCTTGGAAAAAAAAGTTCAAAAAGCACTCTGCTTCTCATTTATGGAGCTGTTTGAACACAACTCAGGCAGGTCAGGATCTGTTGACCTAAATTTAGGATATTCTCTGAAGATAGAAACAATGGCAGCTACCCTGCAGAGAAGAAATCAAGAGAAATGTCACATTTTAAAGTAGAGAATGACTTGTGTTTTTCCACTCAGTTGATTGCTAGAACTTTGGCTGTGACTGGTTGAAAAAAGCCAACTTGCTATTGAATATATATCTAACATTGTTTTCCAATGATCCATATTCTAAATACTTCAAATGCCTTGTCACTATTTTGTAACATTTCATATTTTAAAATAACTCATGTCAATCGCTATTAACATTTTCTTGTGTTTCTTTCTTGAAATGTTCTCAGAATATACAGACACACATATGGGGGAGTTAACAGTACATGCTCATTTTTGCTTTTTTCTTACAGTTATCAACATATAGTTCCTATAAATCTCTTTCCACAAATTCATACTTTCATGAAATGTAGCTTTATTTTTTTAACATTTCCATTCATGTCTTATTGGAAACATCCATTCTCCCTGGTTGCAGAAACAAGAATCTTGCCAAACTTAGGGACTCTTTATTGTTTATCCTGAAATGGCATTTTAGAAATATAGGAAGTGTTCAACTTGAGGGTTGGGAAGGAAGTAGTTACTGGACTTTCTTCAATCAACACGCGGTAGGGTGCTGCCTACCATCTCAGACATGTCATCTACAGAGGTCACTACTAAGCTCACTCTCATTGCTGTTTGCCCAGCTTCTTTGAGTCAGGCTCTGTGCATCTCCTGAGGGCACAGGAAGCGTTTTTCTGACTCAGCAGGCCGTTTTAGCATGGCAGCATCTTCCCAGATGTATCCTACAGCCATTCTTTCTACTACTTCATACACCCATTCTTTCTACCACTCCTTGGTCAGTCCCAGTGAGCATATGTGATGAGGGGATGGAGAGGCTGAAACTTTGATGTTTTTCCAGCTTCAGCTGGGAACTGAGACTCACATCTTCTGTCTTTTTGGTTAATCTTTTGGTCTTTTTGGTTAAGCCCCAGTCATCTTGGGGCTCTGTTTCTCCATTACTGATGGAGAGTTTACTAGAGTACAGGAGTAAGAATTTAGCCCCAAACAATTTGCATCTCTTGTTATTTTCATTGCTTTAGGGAAGAAGGGCCTAGGTCTTGGCATAATTGGCTTGTTAGCTTCTTGTGGTCTACCTTCCCTGAAACCATGAAGGCAGAATGCTTTACAACCTAAATCTTGAGAAGGTAGGGGAAATAGGAAGTTTGGGGTGGGAAAGGGAATGTTGCATGGGTACATATAGCAAAAGAATACGTGTCCATTACTGTATGTTGTCAGCCTTTTCATAGACATACTATTTTAAGGTTGTTGATAATATTATAATAATTATGTATACTGTATTTTATGTATTTAATACTTTTTCTGTTGAAAGACACTTTTGGCTGATATCAGTAACACTAAAGGAAAAGCCTAATACATTCATTTCCCACATATATCAATATATCTCATTCTAGTTAAATCCCTAAAAGTGGAATTCCTGGGATAGTAAATAAATGCATTTTGCATTTTAAACGTGATTGCCAAAATGCCCTCTAAAGAGGTTGCTTCAATTAAAAATCCCATTTTAAATGCATATTTCATACAATTGAATTCAGTAATGGTCATAACTGATTTTATAAAAGGTATAGAATTCAGAGGCTAAGTTGGACATGCATTTTTAGTTACTTAAAATATAAATGATGATAAGAGTAATCATCATGTTGTGTTTGCATTTTGCAATGAATATCCATACACAATCTCTTTCTTGTGTTAGAAAACACATAAAATTGGTCTTAAAGATTAGCTAGACTATAAAATCTATGAGACAGGGAGCTGGTCTGTTGCTTCAGCATATAGGGATCTGATATATAAATATTTGTTAAATAAGCAGATAATAAACAAATCACAAAACTGATAAACAGTTGTTCCACTAAGATTTTCAGAAATGTTGCACAAAATCAAAGCACTGATGATTCACTTCTCCTTGTAGATAACCTTGTAGACGTGATTACCTGAGCAACGAGCTTTTTAGATTTCTCTTTGTAACAGCTTTTACTAATTCAAATTAAGTATTAATAGTAATGATATGTGGAGAGAGGCATGGTACGGATTTAGAAGTCATCTGCTAACTGCACCTTCCTGAGTACATTCTATTGATAATTCTGTGACTCTGTAACTCAAAGAGATGTAACTGCTGGGATGTTCCATTTTATTCAAGGAAAGTGATGACTGTTAGAAAACTTTTATGTGTATTAAGATGAACCCTGTCCAAATTGGACTTCCCCACTGTTCTGCAGGATTCTTATAAGGACTGTCTATATTTTACTCTTCCTGTATTTGCAGAAATATTTGCATTTCCCAGATTCTCCTTTGGGTCTATCATCCAAGTTAAATAACCCCATATCCTTGTCTTTTTCACCATGATCATTTCAACTTAATTTCATTGTGTTCCTATCTGTACTCTTCTGAGTTGGTAGGAACCTCCCATATAAATAATAACAAAGTAAGTCCTGCATTTAAAGTATGCCTGTATTAAGTATTAGTATATACTGTATTAGTATTAAGTAATAATACTGTATTAGTATTAAGATCTTTGAGAGAGAAGGAGGATATATAAGATCTAAATAAGGACTTGGGTTTTAATACCTGTATGGAGAGAACAAGAGACAGCATACCGCCTAACTGAACTGGAGTAGACTATTAAGATTGAGCATACATCAAGCCAGGCCACTCAAAATGCCTTCTATTATGGAATGTTTGCCTTATTCAAGTTGGTGTCCATGTTGAAAATTAAACTTTCTTGAGAATCTATAATTACACTTCCCCTAAAATTAAAGTGTGAATTTATACTGCCCATGTGGTCTTGGAATCCCTCAACAAAAGTCCTTACATATTAAAATAAATGTAAGTGGTTCCTGGCCACGGATAAACCTGCAGTACTTGTCAGAAACAGAAACAAAATTATGGCTGAAGGTTTATATTCTCAGCTACTGACACACAGCTAAAGCCCTGCTGAAGATAAGCTGAGTCTGAATTAACTTAATAAGTAAGGGGGTGATTATAGCATGAGTGGGAGTCAGAAGTTATAGGAAACAATGGGAAGAACCTCAATAAAAGAATCAAATAGAATCCCTATATATAAAAATGTGAATATTTTCTAATGTTTAAAATAATTGCTATTTTAAATGTTTTTAAAATAATTAAATTGAAAAGATTATTATCTTGGACGAGCATCCTGAAATGAAGCATGGGAGACAAAGAGATGAAAACTATATTAAAAGATTAAGGTATCTGAATGATCAGATCTCTTGATGATTCGGAGTTCATTTATAATGAGTTTATTATGAGTTACAAAAAGAAAGGTCAGGAAGAATGCTAGAGTGGTAAAAATAAAGTAATAATTAATGAGAATTTCTAGACTTGAGAAAGGTAATTATTAGTTCCCAAGACGATAATGAATTTCTAACAAAGTAAATACATGCTCAGTGTATACTTTTTAGTGTATTAGTTGTCTACTGCTATGTAATAAGTTACCCCAGATTATCCCAAAGCTCAATGGCTTGAAATAATATTTATTTTCACACAGTTTATGTAGGTCCAAAATTTGTAGCCTGGTTCTTACTCAAGATCTTTCGAAAGTTTGCAGCCATTATGTTAACCAGGGCCACAGCTATCCGAAGGCTTATCCTGGGCTGGATCCACTTCACAGATGGCTTGTTCACATGACTGGCAATTTCTTCTCCACAAGACTCTCCCAGGAATGCTTGTGAATTCTCATGATACGAGGACCAACTTACACCAGAAAAAGTTATCCAACAGAAAAGAGAGAGCTGTGTCCTTTTTATCATTTAACTTCAAAAGTCACCTAACATCAATTCTACCACATTATAGTAGTGAGAATTCAGATAGAAAGCCTGTTCCACATTCAGACAAGGAGTGTCAAAAATTTGCAGATATATTTGCAAACCACCACATTAGACGTATTGAAATAACATTGCAAATCACCAAAGCAGACCAAAGAACCAAATACCAAGATAAGTTCATAAAATATTCAGAAATGAATTTAAACGAATAATAGATAGAACCTTAAAATCAATAATAAAATTTGGGAGGCAATTAAATAATATCTTCAAAGAGTTGAGAAAATATAACTGCCAACATAAAATTCTAAAATGACATAAACTATAATTTAAAAATTAGAAAATAATATAGATGTTTCAATCAGAAAAGAAGATGAACTAATTTATCATCATAAGGCCTTTTCTGAAAATACAGAAGAAATACTTAGGGAGTGAGACATTGCTGTTAGGAAAAGAAGATAAATAGAAGAAAGAAAAAGCAAATGCATGGTTATGTCTGGATACTTGCAAAATATTTGGAACTAATTTGGTAATTACTAATTTGTTATGAGTGAAATCAAAGGATAGTTAAATACAAAATTAAGACATGGCAAATAGATGGGGAAACAGTGGACACAGTGGCTGACTTTATTTTTCTGGGCTCCCAAATCACTGCAGATGATGCAACCATGAAATTAAAAGACGCTTGCTCCTGGGAAGGAAAGTTATGACTAACCTAGACAGCATATTGAAAAGCAAAGACATTACTTTGCCAACAAAGGTCCACCTAGTCAAGGCTATGGTTTTTCCAGTGGTCATGTATGGATGTGAGAGTTGGACAGTGAAAAAGCTGAGTGCCTAAGAATTGATGCTTTTGAACTGTGGTGTTGGACAAGACTCTTGAGAGTCCCTTGGACTCCGAGGATATCCAACCTGTCCATCCTAAGGGAGATCAGTCCTGGGTGTTCACTGGAAGGACTGATGTTGAAGCCGCAACTCCAATACTTTGGCCACCTGATGCGGAGAGCTGACTCATTTGAAAAGACCCTGATGCTGGAAAAGATTGAGGGCAGGAGGAGAAGGGGACGACAGAGGATGAGATGGTTGGATGGCATCACCGACACAATGGACATGGGTTTGGGTGGACTCTGGGAGTTGGTGATGGACAGGGAGGCTGGCTGCTGCGGTTTATGGGGTCACAAAGAGTTGGACACGACTGAGCGACTGAACTGAACTGAAGACAGAGGAAAGCAGGGATTCTTCAAAGTTAAGGTATTATAAGATCCTGACACTGTTTGGGGATGGCTAATGACTTTTATTAGTTTTGGAATTAACTTCATAAAATCAGATCAGATCAGATTTTACTTCATAAAATAAAGTAGTTCAAACAGAATACAGGACATTGCAGTTAGTATAAAAAGAAAAGGGAATAGTAGTATACTTAATCTTGAGTATTTGCAAGAGAGGGCAGCATTAAAAAAACATGTGTGGTGTGTGTGTGTGCTCAGTTATGTCCCGCTCTGTGACCCCATAGATGGTAGCCCACCAGGCCCCTCTGTCCATGGCATTTTTCAGACAAGAATGCTAGAGTGGGCTGCTGTTTCCTTCTCCAGGGGATTTTCCTGACCTAGGCGTTCAAACCCATGTCTCTTGCATTGCAAGCAGATTCTTTACCACTAGTGCCACCTGGGAAGCTCCCCTGCTCAAAACTCCACATGTCTAAATACTATAAATAGAAAACAAAATATGATGGAGGAAACACTGATATATAATTATCACAATCAATGCAGATTGATTTTCAAATCTGACTAAATTTTCAAATTAAGATCATTTAATGGACAAACTCCATTTATAATATTTGTAAGTAAAGGAAGTGAAAGTGAACGTTTCTTAGTCATGGCCGACCCTTTGCGACCCCATGGACTCTACAGTCCATGGAATTCTCTAGGCCAGGATACTGGAGTGGGTAGCCTTTCCCTTCTCTAGGGGATCTTCCCAACCCAGGGATCCAACCCAGGTCTCCCATATTGCAGGCAGATTCTTTACCAGCTGAGCCACAAAGAAAGCGCAAACTCCATTTATAATTTTCATAAGTAAAATTAAGGAACAAAAATGTAAGAAATAAAATGATTAAATAGAGATCAAGATGGTACAGTAGGAAGATGTGGAACTCAGTTCTTCCACAAACATAAAAAAATACATCCACACGTGGACAGTTCTCGCTGACAACTAACTGGAGATTGGCAGAAAGACCTTGTGGAACAAAGGCTGTGAGAAAGATCTGTATGGGATAAGATGTCTATATGGACCCTGTGGAATGTAGCTTGCCAGGCTCCTCTGTCCATGGACGCCTGCAGGCAAGAATGTTGAAATGAATTGCCATTCCCTTCTCCATGGAATCTTCCCAACCCAGGGATCAAACCCGGGTCTCCTACAGTACAGAGAGATTCTTTAGCACTGAGCCACCAGGGAAGCCCCATCAATATGGAAAAGGTAGGGAAGGAGAGATGCGATCTGGTAGAGACCAGTACACAAAGAAGAGGAAGGGGATTGCACAGACAAAGATGCTCTCTGGGGAGTAAGGAATTTGAACGATATACTGGGCTCCCTATGCTCGGGTCTGATGTCAGGAAGATGAGTTCTTTTTGTTGGTTTGAAAACCAATGGGACTAATAAGAAGGATGTGAGAAACCTAGACTCCTCTCATAAAGAGCGCACGCGCACACACACACACACATACACACACACTTGTTTACAGACATAATAATGATATCAAAAATAAATCAACTTTAATACAAACTTAATATTTGTCAAAAGGTGATTGTTATGTGATGGTGTAAATTTAAGTATATCCATCAGATATAAAATTCTAAACTTGTATTACATGTTTAAATGATCTTGAATTAAAAGCCAGTACTTTTTTTCAAAATTACCAAGAAAAATTGACAAATGGTCAAAGCATAGTGAGGGATTTTATCATCTTTCAGTAACCAATAGGAAAAAAAAGAAAAAAAAATTAGTAAAGCTTTTAAATATTTGAGCAAGGTAATTAAGAATCTTAAACCTATGTAGACTCTAATCTTAAGCTATTGCAGAATATATATTTTATTGAACTACATTTTGGAAACTTCATGAAAATTAACTAAGTATCATATGATGTAAGAATTCCCAACAGATATCAAAAAACTGATATTGTATATTCTCTGTACCTCTGTATATTCAACTGACAAGGAAATCAATTAAAAGTTATATATATATATATATATATATACACACACACACACACACATATATATGGATACTTAATAAACATCCTACTTTTCAGATAATAAGATATATTTTAAAATTATATTGTTTAATATATTGCTGTTTTGGTATTAAGTTAGACAGCTGAACAAAGAAAACACAACAGAAAGCCCAGGAACAGACCAAGCATATGTGAAAGCTTGAAATATGACAACTAGGACATTTTATATTAGTAGGAAAAGAAAAACCTATTCAACATGGTGATGAGACAATTGTTTATCCATATGACAAATAAGTTGAGAAATAGCCACAAAAGGTTCTTTTATTATCATAAATAAAAATAATTTCCATATGAATTAAAGGCATAAATCTGAAATGAAAATTTTATGCTTTTAGTGGAAAACAAGAAATTATCTTCATGGCCTTTTGGTAGGTATGAGATTATACAAAAAGAACAAAGAAAAAATGAATGTAGGTTAATAAATATTACTATGTCAGCATTTAAAACATCAATATGAAAAATGTTAACACAAAGGGAAGGAAGATGTTGTAGAATAGGAAAATAAATTGTCAATTGTATAAACAAAAATGAATTATTTTTGCAATATATTAATGACTTCTACAAATCAATAAGAAAAGAGAAAGAGGTGCAAAAATATGCTGTAACAAAACTGATATTATGTATGTAAAGATATGCAAATAGGAATATACACACATAAGCACATTTCAATATCATTAATACTCATAACAGTGCAAATTAAAAGAGCAAAATAATACTATTTTCATCCTGTAAGGCTGTCCCAATTTCAACATACATATACCAGGACTCAGAAGAATGTTCTTTTCATTATTGTTTATAATAGTAAAATATTGAAGAAAATCAATAGTGGAAAAGATAAACTTTTTTGTAAAGGATGATTGGCATTGAAGACCGGATCAATTAATTTAGAGAGCAATGTACATATGTAAAGTTCTAAAGTTACTGGACAGTACAATTTGTTAAGTCGTGAAATATACATATAGTCAATTCAATTTTCATAGACTATTAAAATTTATATAATGCCATTTGACATATCTGTGTTTACATTTTGATATATCCACTACTGACATAGGCTATATAATATGAAACATTGCAATTTATCTGCAATTCAGAAGACCGCCTATAATGCAGGAGACCTGGGTTTGATCCCTGAGTCAGGAAGATCCCGAGGAGAAGGAAATGGCTACACACTCCAATAATCTTGGCTGGGAAATCCCATGGACAGAGAAGCTTGTCGGGCTACAGTCCATGGGGTAGCAAGAGTCAGATGTGACTTAGTGACTAAATCAAACCAAGTAACTGGAATCATTTAGCTTTTTATTAGAAGTATACGTTATATTCTTGTGAATTTGTCATTTTATATTTTTATTACAATTCCTTTCACATGCCTTCTATTTCTAACAACTGAAAGTGAAAATGAAAGCTGCTCAGTCGTGTCCGACTCTTTGTGACCCCATAGACTATACTGTCCATGGGATTCTCCAGGCCAGAATACTGGAGTGGGTAGCCTTTCCCTTCTCCAGGGGAATCTTCCCAACCAGGGATCGAACCCGGGTCTGCCTTATTGCCGGTGGATTCTTTACCAGCTGAGCCACAAGGTACAAGAATACTGGAGTGGTAGCCTCTCCCTTCTTCAGTGGATCTTCCCGACCCAGGAATTGAATCCGGGTCTCCTGCACTGCAGGCAGATTCTTTACCAACTGAGCTCCCAGGGAAGCCCATGATTTCTAACAATTACAGTTTACAAATCAATAAAGGGTTAGCCCTCAGATTTTTCTTTGTTATTCAAAACACTTTTTACAAAGTAGATACATTAAAAATGTTTGTTGAATAAAGTACTTATTGTGTCCTTGGATTGTTTGCAAGATTAATGCTTTTTCCTAATGCAGCTGATTAAGAAAAACTAATCAAATGTCCCATCAGTAATTCAAATACTGTGGTGAGAGTAATCGAAGCAGAGTTATAAAGGGCTTTTTTGCTTTTCTCCTACTGATCTTACTTACCATACAGAATTTCTATAGGACTTGGAACACCTCTCTGCACTTACCTATCATTAAAAACATTTCATAGATTTTTCCATGAAATTTAGCCTTCAAGAGTTATCACTAGGGAGATTGTGATAATCATCTTTCCCTTGATAATATATCCCAATCTTTTTCTCAACCAACTGTCCATTTTATTTATGGTTCATAAAATTTCCATTTGATAAATTTTTAATGATTTAAAATAGCTTTATGGAACTGAGTTGTAAGGAAATATTATAATGTTGAACTATTCTGAAGATTCTGAAGTGACAAAAAATAGTTTGGTAAATCTGTTTGCTATCTGTTTCTTTTTACTCTTCTTCCAGTAACTCTAAGAAATATGAATTTGTATAAATTTTTCTTAGGTAAGTTTAATTAACCAATTATAAAATTATTGGAATTGGCAAAGAAGTTAGAAGACTTCAGAAAAAAGGAAAATATTTCATAGCACCAGAAGATATTAATAAAAGATTGCTGTTTTTAGGTATATAATCCTGGCAACATGAAATAGACACGTTTTGGGCTGTGAAAGTGAAAGTTGCTCAGTTGTGTCTGACTCTTTGTGACCCCAAGGGCTATACAGTTCATGGACTTCTCCAGGCCAGAATACTGGAGTGGATAGCCTTTCCCTTCTCCAGGGGACCTTCCCAACCCAGGGATCAAACCCAGGTCTCCAGCATTGCAGGCGGATTCTTTACCGGCTGAGCCACAAAGGAAGCCTAAGAATACTGGAGTGGGTAGCTTATCCCTTCTCCAGCAGATCTTCCCTACCCAGAATTTGAACCAGGGTCTCCTGCCTTGCAGGCGAATTCTTTACCAAGTGCTGACAGTTTAATATCCCACTTCTCACTGGAAGTAATCTCCCCTTTGTCTCCTTCTGAGAAAGATAAAGACATACCACTGTTTTCTCTGTGTGACACTGACCCTTGCCTTGTTGTCCTAGAGTGTGAGCAGCTGACTCAGGCAAAGCCAGTAATATCAGTTCTCCAGGAATTTGGAGCGAGGTTAGAGACACTGATATCAGATTCTCCATACAGTTATAGACTAGAAATTAGAAAGCAGTTATATTATGGTCCTGTTTCTTAATGATGTCTTCCAGTGAATTTCAGAAAACTAACCTAGAAAAATAAGAGTATAGAACCAGTGCAAAGTGAAATTGAGGTGAGTAAAAACTATACATTTACTTTGCATGATTTTCAACAAATATGTTATATTTAATGATAAAAATGGATAAAGCCGTAAATAAAGCATATTTTAATATTTTATAACATTTTAAAGTTTGAATTTCTTTTTTTTAATTTAAATTTATTTATTTTAATTAGAGGTTAATTACTTTACAATATTGTATTGGTTTTGCCATACATCAACATGAATCCGCCACGGGTGTACACGTGTTCCCAATCCTGAACCCCCCTCCCACCTCCTTCCCCATACCATCCCTCCGGGTCATCCCAGTGCACCAGTCCCAAGCTTCCTGTATCCTGATCGAACCTGGACTGGTGATTCGTTTCTTATATGATATTATACATGTTTCAATTTCTAAATGAAATAAACTGTTAGCAAAACACAGTTTATAAGCACACACATACACATACAAAATAAATAGAAATTCTGAATATATCTAGTAAAAAAAAATGCATTTAAAATAAAAATCTTTTCCACAGGGTAAACATCCAACTCTCAGTTAATTACATAAGTGAAGTTGATCAATTATTTTTTTATTTAACAGTTTTTATGTATTTTTTTAAATTTATTGAATAAAAGATTCTTTAGATTCTATAGTTCTTTACAAATTTCACACAGATGACTTCATATGATCCCATAATCACCCTTTTTCCCCTTACCTCTTTATTGTCCCACCACCCTTCCTTCTCCCTGCTGGTAATCACTAGTTTGTTCTCAATATCTGTGAGTCTGTTTCTTCTTTGTTGTAGTCACCAGTTTGTTGTATTTTTTTATATTCCACACACAAATGAATCTTATTTGTCTTTCTCTGATTTATTTCTCTTTTTAGATTACCCTCAAAGTCCATCCATATTGCTATAAATGGCAAAATTTGATTATTTTTTATGGCTGAGTATTCCATCATACACACACACACACACACACACACACACACACCCCATAGATCTTTACTTCTTTATCTAGTAATCTGTTGATGGGCACTTAGGTTGCTTCCATATTTTGGCAATTGAAAATAATGCTTCTATCAATATTGGGGTGCATACGTCTTTTCAAATTAGTATTTTTTTTCAATTTATATATCTAGGAGTAGAACCTCATGTGAAGAGTTGACTCATTGGAAAAGACTCTGATGCTGGGAGGGACTGGGGACAGGAGGAGAAGGGGATGACAGAGGATGAGATGGTTGGATGGCATCACTGACTCGATGGACATGAGTTTGAGTAAGCTCCGGGAGTTGGTGATGGACAGAGAGGCCTGCTGTGCTGTGATACATGGGGTTGCAAAGAGAAGAAGAAGCTGAAGTTGAACGGTTCTATGAAGACCTACAAGACCTTTTAGAACTAACACCCAAAAAAGATGTCCTTTTCATTATAGGGGACTGGAATGCAAAAGTAGGAAGTCAAGAAACGCCTGGAATAACAGGCAAATTTGGCCTTGGAATACGGAATGAAGCAGGGCAAAGACTAATAGAGTTTTGCCAAGAAAATGCACTGGTCATAGCAAACACCCTCTTCCAACAACACAAGAGAAGACTCTACACATGGACATCACCAGATAGTCAACACTGAAATCAGATTGATTATATTCTTTACAGCCAAAGATGAAGAAGCTCTATATAGTCAACAAAAACAAGACCAGGAGCTGACTGAGGCCCAGATCATGAACTCCTTATTATCAAATTCAGACTTAAATTGAAGAAAGTAGGGAAAACCACTAGACCATTCAGGTATGACCTAAATCAAATCCCTTATGATTATACAGTGGAAGTGAGAAATAGATTTAAGGGTCTAGATCTGATAGATAGAGTGCCTGATGAACTATGGACAGAGCTTCGTGACATTGTACAGGAGACAGGGATCAAGACCATCCCCATGGAAAAGAAATGTAAGTAGCTGCTCAGTTTTCCCAATATCACTTATTAAAAAGGCTGTCTTTTCTCTACCATATAGTTTTGTCTTCTTTGTCATAGATACATTGACATTAAGAGTGTGGGTCACTTTCTTCATCTATATTCTTTTCCACTGATATATAACTGTTTTTGTGCCAGTACCATACTATTAGAATTATTTTACCTTTATAGTATAATTTGAGGTCAGGGTACATGGTTCCTTCAGCTCTTGTTTTTCAAGATTGTTTTGGTTATCAGTCATTTAAGGAAGAAATAAAGACAGTACTTTCAAAAATTTCTTAAGTTAAAAGAAAAATAAAAGTATTTAACAGTTTGTGTGGCCAGTGTGACCTTGATAACAAAATGAAAATAGTGTTACAAAAGAAAAAAAAATACAGGCCAACTTTTCTTGTGAATGTAGTCACAAACAAAACAAGTATAAACATTACTATAGCAAAACAAAATTAATGATACATAATTTAGCAGTCAAAAGTCAATATTGATGAAATGATATATTTTAAAAATTATAATTAATAATTCCAATTGATTATTTGTTGACAATAATAAAATTTATAAAATGGAATTTCATAATTTTTAAATTTACAAATTAAAGAATTTGAAGTTCAATATTTTACTAATTTTAAATTCATGTCTTATTAATGTCCATCCTGCAGTTAATGAGTGCAAGGAGATCAAACCAGTCAATCCTAAAGGAAATCAGTCCTGAATGTTCATTGGAAGGACTGATGCTGAAGCTGAAGCTCCAATATTTTGGCCACCTGATGTGAAGAACTGACTCATTGGGAAAGACCCTGATGCTGGGAAAGATTGAAGGCAGGAGGAGAAGGGGATGACAGAGGATAAGATGGTTGGATGGCATCACCGACTAATGGACATGAGTTTGAGCAGGCTCCATGAGTTGGTGATGGACAGGGAAACCTGGTGTGCTGCAGTCCTAGGGGTCGCAAAGAGTCAGGCACGACTGAACAACTGAACTGAATGTCCACCCCAATTAACTTTCAGTCAGTCAGTTCAGTCAGTTCAGTCACTCAGTCGTGTCCAACTCTTTGTGACCCCATGAATCGCAGCACGCCAGGCCTCCCCGTCCATCACCAACTTCTGGAGTTCACTCAGATTCATATTCATCAAGTGGGTGATGCCATCCAGCCATCTCATCCTCTGTCATCCCCTTCTCCTCCTGCCCCCAATCCCTCCCAGCATCAGAGTCTTTTCCAATGAGTCAACTCTTCGCATGAGGTGGCCAAAGTATTGGAGTTTCAGCTTTAGCATCATTCCTTCCAAAGAAATTCTAGGGCTGATCTCCTTCAGAATGGACTGGTTGGATCTCCTTGCAGTCCAAGGGACTCTCAGGAGTCTTTTCCAACACTACAGTTCAAAAGCATCAATTCTTTGGTGCTCAGCTTTCTTCACAGTCCAACTCTCACATCCATACATGACGACTGGAAAAACCATAGCCTTGACTAGACGGACCTTTGTTGGCAAAGTAATGTCTCTGCTTTTTAATATGCTGGCAAATTTTATAAATTTTAATGCCCATTTTGATTTAAAAAAATATCTTAGCAAAAAAGAACTTGATGAAATCTTCCTCAGTCCAAAGCAAATATTTTGTAAAAATTCATAATTAATATTGAAATATTAAAAGATTTATATCTGAAACCATAATAGGATTAGAATTCCCAGTTTTATTATTTTTCTTCAGTGTTGCATTGGAAGTCCTAGTCAGTGCTATAAGACAAAGAAAATAAACATGTCTATTCTTAAATATTGGAAATTAAAAAATAACTCTGCCTCTAAATACATATAAGTGAAGTCAGTCAGTCATGTCTGACTCTTTGCGACCCTATGGACTGTAGCTTACCTCTGTCTATGGAATTTTCCAGGCAAGAGTACCGGAGTGGGTTGCCATATCCTTCTCCAGGGGATCTTCCTGACCCAGGAATGGAACCCAGGTCTCCCACATTGCAGGCAGACACTTCACCATCTGAGCCACCGTGGAACCCCTAAATACATACAACAGGGTTATAAATACAAAGTTTTTAAAACTATATATTATTAAAAATTTTAAGTGATTTTATCAAGAATCGTGACAAAACTGGAATAAAAGCTAATTATACTTTCCTATCACAGCAACATACAATTAGAAATGGAAATTATTAACGATTGCATTTGAATAGTAGAGAATTATAAATCTTAGATAAAATTCTTTAATAAATTAACACTTTTACACAGATATATATATAATCCATTACTGAACAAAATATGAAAAATTCTCAATAAATTGAGGGTTACTCCATTTTATTAGATTGGAAATCCAATTGAAAAAATATCAGTCCTCCTCAAATCATTCTGTAGATTTTATGTAGTCCCAGTAAAAAAGAACCCCAGCAGCTTTTCTCCATCTGTGATGATTAATTTTACATGTCCACTTGATTAGGCCACAGAATGCCCAGATAGCTGGCAAAACATTATTGCTGGTTGTGTACGTGAGGGTGTTTCTGGAAGAGATTTGCCTTTGAATCAGTAATGAAGTAAAGAAGATCATTGTTATCAGTGTGGGTAGGGACCATCTAATCCACTGAGGGCAGAATAGAACAAAAATGTGAAAGAAGAGCAAATGTGTCCTCTGCTTTAGTTAGAACATCCATCTTCTCCTGCCCTGGGGTATCAACACTTCTGTTTCTCAGGCCTTCAGATTTGGGTGGGACTCATACCATCGGTTCCCTTGGGTCACAGTCCTTTGGACTTAGCCTGGAATACCACCACCAGCTTTCGTGGCCATTTAGCTTTCAGACAGCAGTTCCTGGCACTTCTTAGCCAATCACTCATAATAAATATCTCGCTCTCTCTATCTATATATATACGGTGAAAGTGCAAGCCACTCAGTCATGTCCGACTCTCTGTGACCCCATGGACTATACAGTTTATGGAATTCTCCAGTCCAGAATACTGGAGTGGGTAGCCTTTCCCTTCTCCAGGGGGTCTTCCCAACCCAGGGATCGAACCCAGGTCTCCCACGTTGCAGGAAGATTGTTTACCAGCTGACCCACAAGGGAAGCCCAAGAATGCTGGAGTGGGTAGCCTATCCCTTCTCCAGCAGATCTTCCTGACCCAGGAACAGAACCGGTGTCTCCTGCATTGCAGGCGGATTCTTTACCAATTGAGCTATCAGGGAAGCCCCACGTATAAGGTGATATGTAAGTATATATCCATTTTGTTCTGTTACTGTGGAGAACCCTAACTAAACATTCTTCTTTGATGGGAATTAAAAACTTATTCTGAAGTTTAGGTGGAAGTGCAAAAGTTAAAGTTGCTCAGTCATGTCTGCCTCTTTGTGACCCCATGGACTATACAGTCTGTGGAATTCTCCTGACCAAAATACTGGAGTGGGTAGCTTTTCCCTTCTCCAGGGAATCTTCCCAATCCAGGGATCGCACCCAGGTCTCCCACATTGCAGGCAGATTCCTTACCAGCTAAGCCACAAGGGAAGCCTGGAAAGGCAAAGGGTACATATATTTACCAATGAAAAGCAAAGTTGGGAATACATCCACTTCCACACAGAAAAGCTTCATGTGATGGGGCACTTTACAACAATCAAAATGAAAAGCTACTCTTACAAGCAACAGGAGGAGTCTCACATACAATGTGGAATTAAGAAAGCCAGAGATATGTGATAATATAGTGAAAATTTGATTGAAAAATATATACTTTCAGGTTCATAGTTCTGTTAGGAGAGGAGAGAGAGGGAAGTGACTGGGGAGAGCATGACGGTAATTTCTGGCACTCATAATACTCCATTTCTTCAATGAGATAAAGGTACATAGATATATTATTTTGTAATCAGTGATTTATATGCCCATTTTTTTCTGCATGCATTGTTTCAATTAAGAAAATGAAAAACAATAAAAACAATTATATATTTCTATCGGCCACTTTATCTTGAAGTCTGCATTCCTAAGCAAAAATATGCATATCTTTTAACACTGCAATAAATAATGCAGCATAGACACATTATATCCAAAATACATAGAGACTGATATATACCTCAGGTTGTTTGGGAGTCAGTTACTAAAGAGCGCCTGTGTAGAAACATGGCCACAAAGCCAGCAGAAGTATGCCCTTTATGGGCTGTTACATAATTGCCTTAATCTTTGGTAGGACTTTTCCCCTGCCAGACGCCATAGCTGAAGAGTAGGAAAGCTGGTAGTGAAAATAGACTCTCTTGTACCCAAACTCAGTAAATTTAAAAGTCCCAAAGGCCATCGAATCATTAGATATATTGAAAATTCTTTGTCTATTATTTGTACATAATCAGGAATAAGAGTTTAACTAATGCCAGAAGGATCAGACCTTCTAACTTCTTGATTCCTATCACAGCAACTGTATATATTAGGCATCCAATCTATAGCATTGACATTTTTGTTAATATATTTTTGTTGTTTTATTGTGTTTGTCTTGGGGCATTGCTGGTTGCCAGGAGACCCTAGATATCCTGTCAGGCTTTGAGTCAAGGTTTCAGTTCCAGGAAAAATGTGCTGCTTTTCTGAGATGGGAGACAGCTTGTAGAGAGTTAAAATGAAATAATCGGTCAAGTAAAAAGTTTCCCTTTACCCAAGATAAACAAAGTAAAATCGAGTGAAATGTGCCCTTTCTCAATTATTTGGGAAATGCAGGCATGTCCACATTTGGAACAGGTGTTTCAGAACCCAGCCATCTGTTTCTCAGGGAAGCTACAAGGGAGAAAGGAACCAAAGTGGACACTGATTCATGCATGAAGAGGTTCTGACTTCCCATCTGTGTACTTAGCAAGAAAGGGAAATATTGAAAGACAAGATGGTAATTCAGTAAGTATCCAAGAGGAGGGGAATTTTATAAAGACTTCCATCTCATTTCATCCCTCCCTGCTGTTGTAAGTGAAGGCAAAGAATCCAAATTCACTATTGGCAGATTTAGAACACACTGATGAAACCCTTAACCTCCATGCACCAGCTTTCTATGCAGTTAAATGCTATCTTAATATCTGATTGTAGGCAACTAACTTTATTTACACCATTTCTATCCAATAAAAAAAATCAATCACTATAGAAATTAAAATGCCAGAAATAGTTTTTAGAGTTAGTAGTAATAGTCACATTTGAAACTCTCAATACTGAGAATTATTCATGAACTGTAATAACTTTAGATTAACATATATAAAAATAGCAATGACGTACATTCTTTAAAGCTTTTGTGAGTAAGGAGAAATCAGAAGCATTTCCATGAAGGCTTTTTGCTTGCTTATTTTTAATATTAGGTTTAAAGAAGTACATTTGAGAACTGAATCACAAGGGGAAATTCAAAACATGTCAATATCCGAGTCTTAATCTTACTTGGTGTTTGTTTGGCAAGGTTCAGTTACTTAACCTACTAATTTTAAAACAAAGATAAAACAGTTACTATAAATATCACATCTTATTTTGTCATAAGAAATGATACTGAAATCAATTTTAACTTGACATCAGCCTCATGACAAATAATGCAACACGTTATTTCTCAACAATGCAATTTTCTTACTTTAAATCTTGTACACCCGTGGCGGATGCATGTTGATGTATGGCAAAACCAATACAATATTGTAAAGTAAAAAAAAAAAAAATCTTGGAAACATCTTTGATTCTTTCTATACCTCACTTCCACATACTACTTTATTTTCAAATCCTATCTGCTTGAATTTCAAACGCATTGCTTGAATCCTCTCTTGATTATTATAAGAGCACTCTAATTTCTTTCTTCTCCTTAGGGCTCTTATTTAATCCATTATACCATCCAGAATAATCTTTGTGATTAGGTCACTCTGCAAATAATAGGTAGAATTTATTTGGAAATTATTATAGTCCAGACATTCAAATGTTTATAAAGAAGTGTCATTTACTCTGTAGTCATTTCAAAGTTACCATTAAAATTAGTATTATTTTGATTATTAAAATTGGGCCTAGAGAGGTTAAGAATGCTTGAACCCAGATCATTTGGCTTCAAAGACCATGATTCAAAATTCCTGCTTTGCACTGTCTCTCCACCATCTTCTTGGAAAAGAATGATATAGCAAGCTCCCATATATTCATCACCAGCTTCAAATATTATCAATTCATTACCAATCTGATTTAATCTTTAACCCCAAATATTTCCCTCTCTTCATACTATCTTATAGCAAATACTAGACATTATTTAATTTTAACTTTAAATATTTCAGTATGAATTATAACTGTACATATATTGAAACTTCTTAAAACTAGAAAACCAGTTTCACAAAAAAGTCTTAATATCATCCATATTTTTTTATTGCATCAGAATCTAAATAAAGTCCATATATTGCAGACAGTTAACGTTTGCCTTGCCTCTTTTATTTGCAGAAATCTCCTTGCATATTTCTTCTCTCTCTTTCCCTCACTGATTTTTGATTATTTAAAAAAATATTTCTTCTATCATCCTCTTTTTTCTCCTCTAATCTGCTGACTGCAATTACATATTAGACATTTAAGTTGTTCTGCTGCTCACTGATGCTCTTTTAATGTTACTGAATTTTTATTTTGTACTTCCCATTATTATATCTTTAAGCTCACTAATATTTACTTTTGCCATACTTAATTATTCATTTCCAAATAGGAAAAGGAGTACGTCAAGGCTGTATATTGTCACCCTGCTTATTTAACTTATATGCAGAGTACATCATGAGAAACACTGGGCTGGAAGAAGCACAAGCTGGAATCAAGATTGCCAGGAGAAATATCAATAACCTCAGATATGTATATGACACCACCCTTATGGCAGAAAGTGAAGAGGAACTAAAAAGCCTCTTGAGAGAGTGAAAGAGGAGAGTGAAAAAGTTGGCTTAAAGCTCAACATTCAGAAAACGAAGATCATGGCATCTGGTCCCATCACTTCATGGCAAATAGATGGAGAAACAGTGGAAACAGTGTCAGACTTTATTGTTTTGGGCTTCAAAATCACTGCAGATGGTGACTGCAGACATGAAATTAAAAGACACTTACTCCTTGGAAGGAAAGTTATGACCAACCTAGATAGCATATTGAAAAGCAGAGACATTATTTTGCCAACAAAGGTCCGTCTAGTCAAGACTATGTTTTTTCCAGTAGTCATGTATGGATGTGAGAGTTGGACTGTGAAGAAAGCTGAGGGCCGAAGAATTGACGCTTTTGAACTACGGTGTTGGAGAAGACTCTTGGAGTCCCATGGACTGCAAGGAGATCCAACCAGTCCGTTCTAAAGGAGATCAGCCCTGGGATTTCTTTGGAAGGAATGATTCTAAAGCTGAAACTCTGATACTTTGGCCACCTCATGCGAAGAGTTGACTCATTGGAAAAGACTCTGATGCTGGGAGGGATTGGGGGCAGGAGGAGAAGGGGACGACAGAGGATGAGATGGCTGGATGCATCACCAACTCGATGGACGTGAGTTTGAGTGAACTCCAGGAGTTGGTGATGGACAGGGAGGCCTGGCGTGCTGCAATTCATGGGGTCACAAAGAGTTGGACACGACTGAGTGACTGAACTGAACTGAATTGTTCATTAATTCCATCCATTGTATTTTTATCTCAGACATTGGAGTTTTAATCTCTCAATTTTTTATGTAGTTACAACATCTTCCATGTTATAAGAAATGTATCATAACAACTATATAAATTCATTATCTGCTAATTTGAATATATATATATATATATATATATATATAGAAGTTCTAAGTTTCAGTTGATTTATTTTTCTCATTAGAGATCAAATTTTCCTTCTTTTCATTCCTCATTGTCTTTGATTAGATACCAGATATTTCAAATTTCAGAGAAGGCAATGGCACCCCACTCCAGTACTCTTACCTGGAAAATCCCATGGACAGAGGAGCCTGGAAGGCTGCAGTCCATGGAGTCACTAAGAGTTGGATACGACTGAGCGACTTCACTTTCACTTTTCAGTTTCATGCACCGGAGAAGGAAAAGGCAACCACTCCAGTGTTCTTGCCTGGAGAATCCCAGGGACGGTGGAGCCTGGTGGGCTGCCGTCTATGGGGTCGCACAGAGTTGGCCAGGAGTGAAGTGACTTAGCATAGCATTTCAAATTTATCTTGTTGGGTGCTGGATATTTTGGTTTGCTATATATTTTTTCATCATAGTTAAATTACTTGCTAAGTGTTTGAGAACAAGAGCTGTGTTTAATCTAGGACTAATTTTTTCCCACTACTTGGCACAATCCTTATAAGTACCCTACCCAAAGCTGTGTCCTTCATGAAGTTTTTCTGTCTGACCTGTGAGGACATGCACCATTGCCCTGCCTATGTCTAATATGTGCTTTATTGTGGTGATTTGGTACCTAATACACAATATTTCTGAGCAGTGTGCCTATACTTTATTAATATCTTCTACAAGTCTGGATTTGGTTTTACAGCTTGAAAAACATTTGAATAAAGCTCCATTATCACTATTTTCCAAAACAAAACTTATCCTCAAAAATGTCACAAGCATTAACCTAGATGCTATAGTATACTTGGGCCATAGTCTGTGTTGGTAGGCATAGTTTTTTTTTTATATATTTTTAAAAATATTATTTATTAATTTGTCTTGTCCACACCGGTCTTCACTGCTGCTTAAGCTTTTCTTTCGTTGCTGCAAGCGGGGGCTGCTCTTTAGTTGCAGTGCCCAGGCTTCTCACGACGGTGGCCTCTCTAGTTGCAAAGATGGGCTCACAGGCCATGTGGGCTTTGGTAGTTGCGGCACGTGGGCTCAGTAGCCCTGGTTCCTGGACTCCAGAGCACAGGGTTAGTGGCTGTGAACATGGACTTAGCCGTTGCATGACATGTGAGATCCTCCCGGACCAGGGACTGAACTCGGATCTACCGCACTGGCAGGCAGAATCTTTACCACTAAGCCATCAGGGAAGCCTGGTGGACATATTTTGTTCTTTAGCCGAAATACAAACTGATGATCTCGCCTGAGCAATTGTGAGAGACTTTAACATAAGCATCGTTTCACGATTCGTTAATAAGAAGAATAGCACTTTCCCTACCACTTTAACATCTCATCGTGTGTCATTTATTTAGGTTCTCTCACCCTACCATATGTCTAAATCATCTTGAAATTTATTATTCTACTTTGGAATCATCCACTCATAATATCCTCTGTATTTCTGAGACTTATTCCTTAGACTAAGCTCTTTGAAAGCAAGACCCATACATTTTTATTCGCATCCTTAGCACCTGGAACATTGAAGATGAGTGTGTAAAGTCCTGAGGAAACACTTCAGAAACTTGTCTTGTAGCTCACCAGTAATGAAATCATATTTGATATAACAGAGTTTGTCTCGTTATGGTAGAATCAAGAACACAGATTAATATTTCTTGGTCTTGTTGGTTCTTGATTATACTGGAAATCATTAAAAAAAGGGTTTCTAAAAGGCCTTAATTACAAGTAGAGGATTAGAATTAGAGAAAGTCATACGTCAATGACATCAGAAGATGGCAATTACTTCCTCTGTTCCATTTCATGTGTAGAAGCAAAATGATCTCTTCTCTCCTTCAATAAAAGAAAACAACAAGAATGACAAGCATAGGAACTCCACTTTCCAACTGTATGTAACAGAACCATTAAAATTATAAAATATTCTTTAAAAACCAGGAATGAGATGCTTTAGTTCGCTCTTATGAATCAGGATTCTTATATTAACTTAATAGAGGAATATACTCTGTGAAATAAGTGAAAAAAATAAAGCACATGTAGTGTTATTGTCTTCTTGCTGATAGGAAACATTTTGACTGCAAGAGTACTGATTAATGGATTTCTGTAAAAATATGTATGCTCACACCAGCAGTGATACAGTTGGTTTTTGAAAATTAAGAAGTTCACCCCGTTCTCCATTAGAATGGAAATCTGCATGCACGCATAATACACATCATAAAACTTAATGTATAAAATCAGGTCACAAATTCTAATAGTAAAACTTTTTGAAAACAGTGCTTAATTCAGTTAAAATTAAACCTTTGCAAAACTCAGAGTATGATTGGAGTATAATTGCATGTTTAACCCTTTACTGCTCTGCTCTATTGCAGAAAATTTTGGAAAGTTCAACTGATTTTTTTTTTTTAATGACAGATTTGAAACTCTGGGTTTCATCACATAGATACTTATTTATTTCATGAAAAAGATACTGGAACATTAAATTAAGTATCTTTATTACATATTTAGATAAAACATTTAGAATAATTTCAAGATAATTGTCCCAGATTTTATTTTAATTTTTGCTAATTCTTTTCTTAACCACCCTGGCTCCACCCTAAACTTCTCATTTAGTAACCCTTTTATCCCTTTTTATTAATGTTGTGTCCACCATAGTCCCAGAATATAATCACAATTTTGCTCCCACATATTTTTTTTAATCATCATTTGATAGTTTAAGGCAGATAAACCAATCATACGTTAACCAAGAAGGAGCAGATGTGGCTAGTATTTTTCATCCAGTTGATTGCAAAAAATCCAAGGCAAAAAACACTTCTCAGAACTTGCTAACCTGTTTTAGGCTACCGTGGACTCTTATACCATATAGTTATAAGTAGGAACTCTGCAGTCAGACCATCCTAGTTAGTGGCTGCATCACACTGTGTAACTTACTTTATCTGTACATCAGTTTTCTCAGCATTCACCTGGGGATGATAATAGCCGCTATACCATTATGTTGTTTTGAATATTAAATAGGTTAATACTTGTGAACCGCGTACAGCCATGGTTTTTGCATAGTGAGCTCCCAATAACTCTTAGCTGTTACCAGCCTGCCTTTGCTTTGAGTACCCCCTGGTGTATGCACTGTCTTACCTTATACATTGTCAGTATTTTAGCAACTCAAGATCTGGGAAAATTGTTTTTCTATGTTTGGGCGTCCAACCCCTCATGTTAGCCTGTAACAGTCACTTAAGAAATACGTTTCAGATGCAATCACATTTCATGGACCCGTCTACAGTGACCTCTTCATTCTACCAGGGAGATTTTACAATGTCTTCTGTGCCCACCTTGTTTACCAAGCTGCTCTTTCATAGTACTTATAAAACTTTAGTGAAAGTATTAGTCCCTCAGTCATATCCAACTCTTTGTGACCCCATGGACTATAGCCCGCCGGGCTCCTCTGTCCATGGACTTCTCTCGGCAAGAATACTGGAATGGGTTGCCATTCCCTCCTCCAGGGGATCTTTCCAACCCAGGAATCGATTATTTGTCAGTTTATTAGCTTTCTATTGCTGCGTAGCAAATTATCCCACAATTAGAAGCTTAAGTCCACACAAGTTTCTTAGTTCTCAGTTTCTGCATGTCAGGAGTTTGGGTGCAGGTTAGCTGAATCCTCTGGTCAGGTTCTCACCACACTGAAATCAAGGTGTTAACCGTGGCCACAGGCTCGTCTGAGGCTCAGCACTCTTCTCCAAGCTCGTTTGCTTTTTGGCAGAATTCATTAACATACCCTTGTGTGACTGATGTTATGATCTGTTTTCATGAGAGCTCTTGGTGAGGAGCTGCTGTCCGTTTTTAGAGGTCACCCTCAGGTCCTTGTCATATGGTCTCCTTCTCTCATAACACGACAGCTTACTCCTTTAATGGCAGCAAACTAGTGTCTGCTGCTGTTGCTTGTCTCCTTTAACTAATTAGGTCAGACCCACCCAGAGTCATCTACATTTTGATTAACCTGAAGGCAACTGATGTAGGGCCTTAATTAAATCTGTAAAATTTTTTCCAATTATCATGGGAGTGATATTCCATTAGCTTAAAAAAATCCAGTCTACATTCAAAGGGAGGAAGTTATACAGTGTGTGTGTAATCTTGGTGGTCTTCAAATTCTGCTGATCACACTCTGTACCCTATGAAATAATGAAGAAATCAGGTACCATTTTTCTCCTTATTTCTATCACCTAGTGAGAGTCGGACACGACTGGGCGAGTTCACTTTCAATTTTCAATTTCATGCGTTGGAGAAGGAAATGGCAACCCACTTCAGTGTTCTTGCCTGGAGAATCCCAGGGATGGGGGAGCCTGGTGGGCTGCCGTCTATGGGGTGACACAGTCGGACACGACTGAAGTGACTTAGTAGCAGCAGCAGCAGCAGCAGTATAGTATCCAGTGGGTATTTGTTGAAAAACAACAACAGTGAAGAAGAATGAATGAATGCATATTACTCTTGTGGCAATTTGCTTATGCTAAAGATAACGTTGGGCTTCCCTGATGGCTCAGATGGTAAAGAATCCGCCTGCAATTCAGGAGACCTGGGTTTGATCCCTGGATCAGAAACATCCCCTGGAGAAGGGAATGGCAACCCACTCCAGTATTCTTGCCTGGAGAATTCCATGGATAGAGGGGCCTGGCAGGGCATGGTCCCTGGTGTTGCAAAGAGTGGGACACTACTGAGCAACTAACAGCACTACTACACTACACTAAAGACAGCTTACATAGTGCAAACATACATTGAAACTGCTAATTTTGCTGAGATTTTGGACAGTGAAATATGATGCATGACTAGTTGCTTTTGTCGTGTCCAACTCTATGCGACCCTATGGACTATAGACCCCCAGGTTCCCCTGTGCTCCCCTCCAGGGGATCTTCCTGACCCAAGGATCGAACCTGTGTCTCTTATGTCTATGTTCATTGGCAGGGGGGTTCTTAACCACTAGCGCCACCTGGGAAGCCCAGTGAAGTATGGTAAAGTGGTCATTTTGATGCATGTTGATGTATGGCAAAACCAATACAATATTGTAGAGTAAAAAAAATAATAATAAAAAAAATGTTTTCCTGGATTGATTTTAAGCAGTTTGTTACAGTTCTATTTTTCTCCATAAATCAAAATTAGTCAGAATTTTTATGGTTTCTCTACATAAACACTTACTAAAATCAAATCATTGTTTCAAACACATCCTCAAACCACTATCATTGTCTGAAACCCATATCAATCTGAATTCACAACCCCTTCGAATGAAAGTAGGGTTCCAGGATGTTCTAGGAGGTGGCTGGTGTCTAATTGGTTTCCCCTCTGAGTATAAGAGGGTCTTCCCTGGTGGCTAAGACAGTAAAGAATTGTCTCCTATGTAGGAGAACCAGGTTCGATCCCTGGTAGGGAAGATCCCCTGGAGAATGGAATGGCTACCCTTTCCAGTATTCTTGTCTAGAGAACTCCATGGACAGAAGAGCCTGGTGGGCTACAGTCCATGGGGTCACAAAGAGTTGGGCACAACTGGGCAACTAACACTTTCACACTTTCACAGAGTATAGGAACTATACATCTATCAACTTTGATAGATGTTTGAAGAAATAAATGCATATTTTTTATTTATTTGAATATTCCCTAAGAAACATCCAAATGGAATATAACTGAATGTAAGTACATTGACAATTTAAAACGGGAAAGGACTAGTTGGGCCATATGAATGATATGAACTTTTACTATGTCCTATAACAGGTACGTGAGACCAGAGTCAAACCTATTTGTTTTAATGTTCTCCAAATTCTAAAGATCTCTTTAAAATTTTTCATTTCTAAGTAGTTGGAACAGTATTTACACATAAGGAGAATGGAGTATTTTAATTTCCTTGTTCTGATTGCCTTCAGGAGAGTTCAGGAAAATGCTAACTTCATTTTCAGTTTGCCCCCTCTTCTCCCTGAGACATTTCTTTTCATCTGATTCACAGGTCAGGGTCAACTATTACTGTTTTATATTTTGAGGGACATTCTGAATCTAAATACCAGTGACATAGACCAAACCAATTTGGAACAATGTTAAAAAAAAAAAAACCACTGTAACACAAATAAAAGAAAAGGCAATAGTGCATTGAAGTGCTTTTTATGCATGCTTTTGCATAATTTTTCTGCATAATTGGCTATTAACCTTTGTTATCCCTCAAGTCCTGTACCTTCAAACTGATTTTCTTTCCAAATGGAGGGGACACTGATTATTATTATTTTTTCTTGAAGTGCCTCCATTTTGGCCCTTATAAACTTTGCCTAGTGAGAAAAATTAGTATTTCCACTGAAGAATATGCATTAAGAGTTCATTCATACTGATTTGCACATAGGAGAAGCCATTTGGGTAAGAATCAATTTACTAGAAGTGTATATATGTTGCACCATGACTTTTGCTTTAAGATATTATCGAAAATATTTTTTAAAGAGTGACAGTTACGAGGTTGCCTGCAATACTTTGAGGAAACATGGATATTTAGAGAGATCTAGACTCTGCCTGTTCTTACCCACCTATACATTTTTGGAAATGTTGCTCCCAGTAAACTCAACACTACATGACAATAAGTGTATCAAATCTTCTTGAAAATCCTGCAACATTACATTATTTCTTAGGTCTTCCCTTGAAACCTTAGTAAATCTGGTTTAGAATAGATTTTAAATAGGCTTGGAAACTTGAAGGAGTAATCTTTAGTTACTTCAATAATACATAGATGGGGCTAATCCCACTGCCAAGTGATTCTTGAGTGAGTACTTAATCTGTATTTTTGAACTGCTTTGGCAAACAAAAATACAAGTTTAAGACATTTGGCATCTCAGAAACCTCCTAATAATAATATAGCTTGTTGTGTTAGGTCTTTTTTACAAATTCTTTTTCTCGGATTTCTCATGATTAAAAAGCAGTACTTCTAAACTCTAGATGTACATCAAATCACTTTATTATTATTATTTTTGAACAATGCTCATATCTAGTCTCTACATCATACCAATCAAATAAGAAATTCTGCAGATAGGACTAGATATTAGTATTTCTTAAAGTTCCCTAGAAACTTTTAATATGAAGACAGGGTTTATAATCTTTGGAATAAGAAGAATGATTTTTCCATGAGTGCACACACAACTGAAAATTACATTGTAATTTTTGTGTCCACTTTTGAGTAATGCTTTTATCAAAGATATCTGTAACATATTATAAAATATATGAACTCAGTGAAAGTCCAACTTTCATAGGGAAAGGGAATATGGCATATGGCATAGGGAAAGATGGTGGATTTGTCACTAAGTTGTGTCTGACTCTTACGATCCCATGGACTATAGCCCATCATGTTCCTCTGTCCAGGCAAGAATACTGGAGTGGGTTACCATTTCCTCCTCCAGGGGATCTTCCTAACCCAGGGATAAAACCCAGGTCCTTTGCATTCCAGGCAGATTCTTTACTGACTGAGCCAATAGGGAAACCCTAGGGAGAAGGTAAGTTGTTTTTTATGCAGTTCAAGGGTGAGACTAGAGATCTCTTCAAGAAAATTAGAGATATGAAGGGGACATTTCATGCAAAGATGGGCTTGATAAAGGACAGAAATGGTATGGACCTAACAGAAGCAGAAGATATTAAGAAGAGATGGCAAGAATATACAGAAGAACTGTACAAAAAAGATTTCATGACCCAGATAATCATGATGGTGTGATCACTCAGAGCGAGATATCCTGGAATGCAAAGTCAAGTGGGCCTTAGAAAGCATCACTATGAACAAAGCTAGTGGAGGTGATGGAATTCCAGTTGAGCTATTTCAAATCCTAAAAGACAATGCTGTGAAAGTGCTGCACTCAATATGCCAGCAAATTTGGAAAACTCAGCAGTGGCCACAGGACTGGAAAAGGTCAGTTTTCATCCCAGTCCCAAAGAAAGGCAATGCCAAAGAATGCTCAAACTACCACACAATTGTACTCATATCACATGCTAGTAAAGTAATGCTCAAAATTCTCCAAGCCAGACTTTAGCAATACGTGAAGTGTGAAATTCCAGATGGTCAAGCTGGTTTTAGGAAAAGCAGAGGAATCAGAGATCAAATTGCCAACATCCACTAGATCATGGATAAAGCAAGAGAGTTCCAGAAAAACATCTATTTCTGCTTTATTGGTTATGCCAAAGCCTTTGACTGTGTGGATCACAATAAACTGGAAAATTCTGAAAGACATGGGAATACCAGACCGCCTGACCTGCCTCTTGAGAAACCTATATGCAGGTCAGGAAGCAACAGTTAGAACTGGACATGGAACAACAGACTGGTTCCAAATAGGAAAAGGAGTACCTCAAGGCTATATATTGTCACCCTGCTTATTTAACTTATATGCAGAGTACATCATGAAAAATGCTGGGCTGGAAGAAGCACAAGCTGGAATTAAGATTGCCAGGAGAACTATCAATAACCTCAAGTATGCAAATGATACCACCCTTATGGCAGAAAGTGAAGAGGAACTAAAAGCCTCTTGATGAAAGTGAAAGAGGAGAGTTAAAAAGTTGGCCTAAAGCTCAACATTCAGAAAACTAAGATCATGGCACCTGGTCCCATCACTTCATGGGGAATCGATGTGGAAACAGTGTCAGACTTTATTTTTTTGGGCTCCAACATCACTGCAGATGGTGATTGCAGCCATGAAATTAAAAGACGCTTACTCCTCAGAAGGAAAGTTATGACCAACCTAGATAGCATATTCAAAAGCAGAGACATTACTTTGCCAAGAAAGGTCTGTCTAGTTAAGGCTATGGTTTTCCCTGTGGTCATGTATGGATGTGAGAGTTGGACTCTGAAGAAAGCTGAGTGCCAAAAAATTGATGTTTTTTAACTGTGGTGCTGGAGAAGACTCTTGTGAGTCCCTTGGACTGCAAAGAGATCCAACCAGTCCATCCTAAAGGAGACCAGTCCTGGGTGTTCATTGGAAGGACTGATGCTAAAGTTGAAACTCCAATACTTCGGCCACCTCATGCAAAGAGTTGACTCATTGGAAAAGACTCTGATGCTGGGAGGGATTGGGAGCAGGAGGAGAAGGGGACGACAAAGGATGAGATGGCTGGATGGCATCACCGACTCGATGGACATGAGTTTGAGTGAACTCCGGGAGTTGGTGATAGACAGGGAGGCCTGGTGTGCTGCAATTCATTGGGTCGCAAAGAGTCAGACACGACTGAGTGAACTGAACTGAACTGAAGTGTGAGGCAAATCAAGAACGGGGTCTCGGGCTCTGATAACTAAGTTGTGAGAATCCTTTCTCAGTATTATCAAAATACAATGCTGCTGCTGCTGCTGCTAAGTCGCTTCAGTTGTGTCTGACTCTAAATACAAACTATAAATACAATGATTTATAGTAAACAAGACTACAGGGATCCACAAAAACTAGGAGCAATTTAATATGTCCATCTTGGTGGTCTTCCGACTGGGACACATACACTTCTGAAAGTATACAAAGACTCTTCATACAGACAGTCTTTAGAAAATAATTTCCCAGACTGTCAGTCTCCACATATACTTTCCTCTAAGATGTATCTTCGAGAGAATGGTACCCACGATCTGCCACTTCTCCTTTCACACCAATTATCTTATTGTATTAAAGACAGTCTGCCACATAGCCTGAATCTTGCTTTCACAGTGCTATACAGGCCTGGTGTAGTTACACAGAAAAAGTGCTATTTAAGAGGGCAGAGCTCCTGATTGAGAGTTCCTGGAAACAAACAAAAGCAAAGAGATGTTCTATAGAAATAGTAACTGGTTTTATGCAAGAAACACTCATGGCAATTTTGTCAGTTCTCTTTATTTTTATATCTATCCATCCATCCACCCATACATTAGATTTATATTTTAGAAGTGAAATGACTGTCATATTGAATTGTATTAGCTTGTTTATTGAACTTAAAAGAAAAAGTCATAAGGGTGCATTTTCTACAGAAAGTCTGATCTAATGGCTTAATGATGAGGTCTAACTTACTATTGAAATTATGTGGCAACACACATTCTCCATAAAGTAAATTAACTTAATCAGCCTCTTCTGATTTTGATGAGGGTATATTTAAATTAATATGCAGACAAGTAATGGAAGAATTCATATTTTATTAATTATAACCTCACGAAAATTGTTAAAACGCCAACTAAACTGTTTGAAGACCACAAGTCTAGCTCATGCTACCTTGGGAGGCAGATTCAGATGGAACTTTGGGGTGTTAATAAAATGCATAAGTAAATCCAAATGAGATGGACTTTGCTAAAAAATAAGATTTTTTTTTTTTTAGCTTTGAGTTTGCTAAAGAATATCTAAGGTGTTGCTGACATACAAGGACTGGAAAGTGGAAATTAATGAGATGCTTATCAATTTATGTAGCCTATCTGTTCTAGTCAGTTACATCTACAAGGAAGGAAGCCTCAAAGCTCATTTTCAAAAGTGAATGCCTTTAAGAATAAGTCTGTGGATAGCAACTGAGGCAGACGCCGGAGCAGTGGTGTTGCTCTGTTCAAGCGGGAGACACGCTGGCTTCCTCTTGCCCAGAGTTTTTTAAGTGCCAATGCTGGGAGTTTGCTCAGAAACTGGGAAAACTTCCTCTCTCCCATTTATATTAATGCTATTAAAACTGTTTTCAAATAAAATCATGCTATTTGTATAATTTCAGAGAAATAGTACTTTGCTTTTATTTATTCTCTTCCCCTTTCAGCTGGCTGTGGAACTGGGCCAGGATACATATTTGAACAATAAATATTAAGTTTTTCAGAGTCATCCTTGCTCTCCAGCAGTCCCTAAGGGTGAATTCTCCTGTTGTAACTTCCTTAGTCCTTCTTTTAAACTGTCTAGCAGGTAAGGCTTGGCTGCTGAAAGACTGTTAGACACATGCCTCAATCTCAGTGGTAGACACAAATTGGGTATAAACTGTGATCCACATGACATATATAAAGAATCTAGAGTAGTGGATGACATGTACAGGCTCAACAAAATTAGGTTTCTTTCCTTTATCACCCCTTTTCTATGGCAAATTCAAAAATATTTTAGGAAAAAACTTTCAAAGTGAAGCACACATATAACAGCATTATTTCTAACAGCAAACATCCAACACAGTAAATGTTCAACCACAACTGAATGGCTAATTCTGGCAAGATAAAATTTTATCCTTAAAATGATGTACATTGACCTTTTAACGATAGGAAAATACATAGGCTATAATTCTGAGTAATAAAGCAGGATTATGAATGACAAATACATTATTATATCAAATATATGTATAAAGAAAAGCCTGGATCAAAATGTCTTTCAGTTAACAATAAGACTTCACTGGGTAGTGAGATTTTGCATGACTACTGTTATCTTCTTTGTAGTATTTGAGACTATCTTCCAAAAATTCCAGAGGAAAGGCATATCATCTTTATGTTGGAGAATGAATAACTTGATTAAACAGATGTTCTAAAAGCAGCCAATTTGCTGATGCTTTCCAGAAAGAGGGATTTTCCTGATTATAAGTTCTTCAATCTTTCACTGAAATATTCACCTTTCTGCCCAACTCCTCAGCTATCTTTAGGACAAGTATAGTGGATATATTATTTTAAAAGTCCTCACTCCCTTAGCCATGCCTAATTTGGGAGAGGAAAGAGCTTCTTTTCAGGCTCCTCAAAATCTGGTTTCACCTAATAAGCTGTTTTTCTTAGGACTGTATGTCTTTCTTCATGATTAGAAGTCTTATCTTGATTCTAGGTCTCATTGTTCTTTCCAAACATATCCGCTTCACTGAGGTGCACACTATTTTAAAATAAGGGCTTGATGAAATCGCACCTGGTTTGCTTGTTCTTTAAAACAACAGTCTTTATTCAAGGACATTTGAACTATTCACTAATTATACTCCTGTGGAAGGAAGCTTCTTCTCATTTTGAAATCCAGCTCCTGAATCTAATAAATTCTGTCTCTTCCTCAGTAAGTAACTGACAACTGTAGCTGGAGAGATCCATATTTCACTGATCTTGGTCAAATAGCAAAATTAAACTTGGCTGCCAAATATGATCAATGCAAGCCTGCCTGCCAAGGTACAATCAAAGACTCGTGACAAGTTACATGGTTCTCTAGGCCCATCCTTACTTCCCAAGGGTAGGTAGACAACTCTCTGCCTCTTTCTTCCCTTTTATCCTTCCTTTTAGAAATCCATATATTTATCTTAAATCATTATAAATATATCTCTGAAGCTTTCAGTGTCTAAGACTTAGAAACAAACCAATTTCCTGCTAAGCAAAACATACTACATAATAATGGCTTTAGGCTAATAGTATAGTTTTTGTAGTCAGTGTTCCAAAATGTTTAAACACATTTGCTAACAAAAATTACAAATGGCATCAATCTATAAATAATAATTCATAATAAAGAATTGCCATTTTTTTACTGAGTGATTAAAAAATATGTTAGCCTGTAGGTCATGTCAGCATGCATGCTAAGTCGCTTCAGTTGTGTCCACTTCCGCGACCCTATGGGCTGTAGCCTGCCAGACTCCTCTGTCCATGGGGTTCTCCAGCCAAGAATACTGGAGTGGCTTGCCATGCCCTCCTCCAGGGGTTCTTCCCAACCAGGGATCAAATCCATGTCTCTTATGTCTCCTGTATTGGCAGGTGTGTTCTTTACCTCTAGCACCACCTGGGAAGCCCAGCCTATAGATGAGCTATGTCTAAACAATATAATGCCACAGTTGAATATGTATATATATATATATAGGTATATATATATAGTTATATAGTTATCAGTAGAGAAAGGAATGTGGAAGGAGCTTAAGTGGATTTTTCTGGGTTTTTGAAACTCAGGGTAGTTATTGACAGGAGGGATTTACTTATGGTCTACGGAGTGGAAATTGCATGCGGTTGCCTGGGAGGGAAGGCAGGGGGGACACGCTGAAGTGGAGTACAGTACGGGTATTGTTCTCTAGCCCAACTGCAAGTAACAGTTCTGCAAGTAACAGAACCCATGCCTCCCAGAAAGAAAGGTGCTTCTGGAATAAATGTAAGGGGTCCCCATTCTCTAGAATCCATTTATGATTCAGAGGAAAAGGCAATATTGCTTTGAGACAGAGGTAAATGGTACAACACATTTTTTGCTAGAGACACTCTGCTCATTTATGCATGAGATTCAGCATCACAGTGAGAATGAAAAATGGCCATGTAACATTCTACAGCTATAGGACTGCAGCTTTGGTGGCCATGGGAAGAAGCCCTCTAGATGGGAAGACACACAGTCCTCCCTTGGAGAGCAGCACCAGCTGTGAACTGTCCAGCAAGAGAAAGGACGTGGGCCATTGTAGCTGAACACCTGCATGAGACAGGCCTGGGCTGCTCAGAAATACCTGATGAGGCTCCATCTTCATGGACAATTGAAAGCTTGTGGTATCTTATATAAAAACCCCATTCTTATTCACAGATTCCTGAGGCTGATGGCCATTGATTTTCCACAAATTTCTGGTGAAAACCTTGATTTTTTTTCCAACCTTTGCAGTCCTATAGTGAATGCAATAGTGTTCTCATGGTAATACAAATGAATTATATCTCAGAGAGACCAATAAATTTCCCATTCTTACCCAGCTAGCAGATGGTAGGGCAGGGTTTGAAACCAAATCCTTTAATAGTAGATCCCAAATGTTTTCACAGTACATATTAGATCTTTACTTAACATTTTTCTGATTGAAAGGCAAAGATGCTATGTCTCCATATTCTAGGATTATCTCTAGGATTAATTCAGAAATATTCCCTTCTTTTGCATGAGTATACCTTTCACTCTCCCTGAAAGGAATAGCAATGGTGGTTATAACATAGGTAAGACAACTGTACATTTTCAAGGTCAAAACAAGTAACTAATTTAAATAGAGGGAGGTGAGAAATGACGTGTGCAGTTTAGCTCAAACATAAGATTCTTGCTGATCACTCCTGTTTTTCACCATGCCTCATTACCCATGTAATAGGACTATTCTCTGGTTCATCACTCCAACTTGGATTTTCGGGACCTGTTTCACTGCCAACTCCTCTGATACTGAATCTGAAGGACTACTGAAGCCAAGTCTTTCACTTTCCACAAATACAGGAATTTCACATATTTTAAAAGTACAAGTATGTTGAGCCAGGGCCATAAATATTTTTTAATTAATATATAACTAAAGAAGCTGAGTCTGAAATATGACAAGTTTGGTGCAAGGTCATATAGCCAGCAAGAGACAGAGTTGGCACTTTCTCTTAAGATGTAGTCAGAGCCTTCTGTATCTTCCTGAATATCAACATTTAATCAAGTCAAACTACCCATTTGGCCAGAGAAAATAAATGCATTCAGGGAAGTTCATTCTGTGTCCTATTTAGTCATTTCATTAAGGAATTTTTATTACCAATCAATGCAGATTATACCCCTAAGAGCTTCCTGACTTAGATCCCTACCCTTTTTCTACAATTCAAGTCTAGGAAATGTGCCATGGCCTTCTAATTCTTTCTATACATAGAAAAGTTAGCATTCTTATTCAAACTTTGTTCACTATTTTGTGTTTGTAAAGTGCAAGCTTGTTATTTTCCTGGAGAGTGTTGTAATGTTAATTAGCTGAGAAACAAGGCATTAATGGTGATGGTCTTTCAGTGGCTCAGTAGGGTCAATAAGAGCCCTTTATGAAGCAAAAAGATTTACAATAGTCTGTATTATTTGTTTTGTTTTAAATAGTCAGTTTGTACAGAGAGAGGCTATTAAAAAGTATAGTAAATGAATTGATAGTTAGCATTCCCAACATCCATTGCCACTTCGTCTAGCAAGAACCTCAATTTTCACTTGAGAAATCTCCCCTATTTAACTCTTAACTCATGCTGTCTAAATTGACTTCATTCCCACATGACCTCAGTCAAGTCAGGAAGTGCATTGCATTTTCCTGGCCAGTGTCTGGGGTTTAGGGATGGTGGGGAAATATCCAACTTCTATGAGAATGACTAGGAATTCTGTAGGCTTATCTTGAAAACAGAAATATATTTTACTTATGGTACTAAACATGAAAGGGTATGAGACTGAGGTTATTATAGACACATGGTCATCAGGAAGCAGTAGTCTATGGCACTGGGGAACCGCCAAGTGAAGCCTGAGAATGAAATCAGTAGTGAGAAGGCAGACTCAGGAGAACCTAAGTCCTAGTGGCTTTGTTTGAGCCCTGACCGAGACCCTTTGATTTTCACTTATTTGAATTAGGATTTTTTTCTTTCCCCTAAATCATCAAGAGTTTGCAGTGTGTGTGTATTCTGGTTAGAAATAAGTAACCATAACTCATAAAATAAGGAAGCTAAAGTTGCTTACAGGTTGGATAAATGTGTGTTTATCCATCAAGGCAAATTTCATCCTACCTGATGATTCTTCCTTGTCTGAAAAAAAGTAATTGTTGAATATTTTAGATAAGTGGTTGTCATTCTGAGATACTTTAATCTTGTTATTCCATTTCTTTTAGACTGTCTGTTTGGAACCAACAAATTATAGTTTTTTTTTATTTTATTTCTCAGTTCTATTATCACTGGAACTATTTATTAAAGATTTCACCATCACTTTGGAGAACATTCAAAGATATAATTTATTTTTTTATTGAGTTCTACATCAAAAGAGTAGCGTAACTTACATTTGCAAACAGGAACTCTCATGAGAAAACATTTCTCCCCATTCAAAGAAAGAAACGACAATAAGTAGGCGATTTTAGAATCTGCCAAACTAGATATGTAGTAGGTGTTGCTTATATTTATAAATTCACAGAATATATTTGGTTGAAGAGACTATTTCTAGGTGAATATGAGGAAAGGCAAGAGAATTTAATATGTGCATACGTGCTGCTGCTGCTAAGTCACTTCAGTCGTGTCCGACTCTGTGCGACCCCATAGACAGCAACCCACCAGGCTCTGCCATCCCTGGGATTCTCCAGACAAGAACACTGGAGTGGGTTGCCATTTCCTTCTCCAGTGCATGAAAGTGAAAAGTGAAAGTGAAGTCGCTCAGTCGTGTCAGACTCTTCGCGACCCCATGGACTGCAGCCTACCAGGCTCCTCCGTCCATGGGATTTTCCAGGCAAGAGTACTGGAGTGGGGTGCCATTGCCTTCTCCGGCATACATGCTAAGTCACTTCAATAGTGTCTGAGTCTTTGCAACTCCATGGACCATAACCCACCAGGCTCCTCTGTCCATGGGATTCTCCAGGCAAGAATACTGGAATGGGTTGCCATGCCTTCCTCCCCAGGTCTATGGAGTCACAAAGAGTCAGACACAATTGAAGTGACTTAGCATGCATGCACATATTAAATCCTCTTGTCTTTCCTTATATTCACGTAGAATTCCCAAAACTCTTAATAGTGACATCTGTGCCTAAGTGGAAAAGGATTGAATCATACACTTATTGCCGGGTTCAATCCTAGTAACCACAGTCTCATTAGAGCTCAACAGTCTCTGCAAAAGGTAGCCTTGAAATTCATTTGCCCATATCTCCTATGCTTGAAATTGAAGTGTGATGGGATTCCAAAGGAAAAAAAGTTAGTTCTATACACAAACATGCTTCAGGTGAAATGCACCCAAGGATAATCTGTATAGATCTAAAAGAAACAGGAATCTTAAGGTAATGCTCCTAAAAAGAAAAGAAAAATCTCTACTTGCCCTTTGGAAGTTATCCCATTTCTGTGACTCAGGTTAAACATTTGATGCCTTAGCAGCTTCAATAATCCCGAAAGCTCTTCTTAATACAAAGTACAAGAACCACAGGTAAGGCAGTACATTGCAAGTGCCAGCCTGTACCTGAGATGCTTCAGCTCTGTCATCATGTTAGCTGTTTGATAGAAAATTTCTGAATTTAAGGGCGTGTGGGAACATCCTTTAAAAGCCTTCAAGTGTAATTGCTAAAGTGTTCATGGATCCAAGATAAATTAATGCCCTTGGAAATGAGAACAATACTTATGACTTGAAATATATTTTTGCCATTACTATAAAAACATAAGTTATTTCTTACATGCACTTTCTTAATTTCTAAAACAGTAAATAATCTCTGAAAACGCTGAAAAGCTCCAAATGAAAAAAAAAAGTTTATAATCTCATCACCTAGAGGGACCTATTTATAATATTTTCTAGTTTGGCTTTAGTCTTTTACCTGTTGTACTTCCACGTAAAGGAGTTTCACTGTCTGATGGCTTGTACGTAAAAAAAAAAAAAAAATCTAAGGTGCTTATTGTTTGTATTGTGTTTTTCTTATTTCCATGAGAAGGCCCAACTTCATGAATACCAGTTGATCACATGGTTTTTAATGAATACTTATAACACACACACACACACACACACACACACAGCTTCCCAGGTAGCTCTAGTGGTAAAGAATCCACCAGTTAATGCAGGAGATGAAAGAGATTTGGGTTCAATCCCTGGGCTGGGAAGATTGCTTGGAGAAGGAAATGGCAGCCCACCCCTGTATTCTTGTCTGGGAATTCCCATGGACAGAGGAGCCTGGTGGGCAATAGTCCATGGGGTTGCAAAGAGCTGGACATGGCAGCACAAACATGCATAGAGCACACACACACATATTTAAACAATCATATGTTGTTATATGCTTAGATTTTTCCAGAGTTCTCCATAATGAGGTAACTCATGTCAAGCATCCTTTATTTCTCTGATACTGAAATTCTTTTTATAAATTTAAAATTTGAATCTTACAGCAAATCAGAAGATATCAGTGGTATTGACTTTCAGTAGGAATATCCCAAGAATATTTTCACTGTTTCTTTGTTGATCAATTTGCTTCTCCTATTAGTATATAGTAATTGGTTGATTATATGCTTATGTCCTGCACTAGACTCTAAGCTCCTTGAAAGCAAGAACTATTTTTTTTTCCAGCTCACCATTACATCAGTAGCATCCCTCATAATATAGCACATTGCAAGGATTCAATACTTATTATTGAGAAAGTGGGAAAAACACAGACTAAGTTTTCTGAGACAATAAGGACTATGATAATAAGAATGTTTCAATGGTAAAATCATGTGTTAAACCCTATTTTTTAGACACTACCATGTTTTAAGTACATTATTTAATACACGTGACTGATATATTACAGTTTATTTTACAGATGAAGAACTACAATCAAGCCCATTAACTAACAAGTTTACAGAGATACTAAGTGGAAGATTCATGATGCAGCATACGGTTATCTAGTTCAAAGTCCATGTTCTCAATGACCATTTGGTACTGGTGGCTTTTTATTGTATTAGCATCTCTATTCCCAAGCTACCTCAAGAGATTTAAATTGATATAACTTACTAAATGTTTGTATATGTAAATAAGTTTCATAAACAAATAATTAAATGAAATTAGATGCATTTTCTCTTGGCAAATACTGAAAGCGTGTCCTACACTATTGTGCATAGTAAGCCATTGTCCCTGCTCTTTCTGCGCCTACCCCCTGGTCCCTCAGTTTCCTCCTTTCAAGATGTGCTACACGGGTACTGTTATATATCATACTGAATCTACATTCTTTCAGATATATGTTCCTGTTTATGTAAGGCTGGAATGTAACTGAAATGAAATGCCATTTTTTGTTGCAATTTTTTTTCTCTCTCCTTCAATCAGTTCAGTTAAGTTGCTCAGTCATGTCTGACTCTTTGTGAACCCATGAATTGCAGCATGCCAGGCCTAACCCTGTCCATCACCAACTCCCGGAGTTCACTCAAACTCATGTCCATCGAGTCAGTGATGCCATCCAGCCATCTCATCCTCTGTCATCCCCTTCTCCTCCTGCCCCCAATCCCTCCCAGCATCAGAGTCTTTTCCAGTGATTCAACTCTTCCATGAGGTGGCCAAAGTATTGGAGTTTCAGCTTTAGCATCAGTTCTTCCAATGAACACCTAGGACTGATCTCCTTTAGAATGGACTGGTTGGATCTCCTTGCAGTCCATGGGACTCTCAAGAGTCTTCTCCGACACCACAGTTCAAAAGCATCAACTCTTCAGCACTCAGCTTTCTTCACAGTTCAACTGTCACATCCATACATGACCACAGGAAAAACCATAGCCTTGACTAGATGGACCTTTGTTGGAAAAGTAATATGCTATCTAGGTTGGTCATAACTTTCCTTCCAAGGAGGAAGTGTCTTTTAATTTCATGGCTGTAATTACCATCTGCAGTGATTTTGGAGCCCCCCCCCCCAAAAAAAAAAAGTCTGACACTGTTTCCCCATCTATTTCCCATGAAGTGATGGGACCAGATGCCATGATCTTTGTTTTCTGAATGTTGACCTTTAGGTCAACTATTTCTCTCTCCTCTTTCACTTTCATCAAGAGGCTTTTTAGTTCCTCTTCACTTTCTGCCATAAGGGTGGTGTCATCTGCATATCTGAGGTTATTGATATTTCTCCTGGCAATCTTGATTCCAGCTTGTGCTTCTTCTAGCCCAGTGTTTCTCATGATGTACTCTGCATAGAAGTTAAATAAGCAGGGTGGCAATACACAGCCTTGAAGTACTCCTTTTCCTATTTGGAACCAGTCTGTTGTTCCATGTGCAATTCTAACTGTTGCTTCCTGATCTGCATACAGGTTTCTCAAGAGGCAGGTCAGGTGGTCTGGTATACCCATCTCTTGAAGAATTTTCACAGTTTATTGTGATCCACACAGTCAAAGGCTTTGGCATAGTCAATAAAGCAGAAATAGATGTTTTTCTGGAACTCTCTTGCTTTTTCCATGATCCAGCTGCTGTTGGCAATTTGATCTCTGGTTCCCCTGCTTTTTCTAAAACCAGCTTGAATATCTGGAAGTTCACCTTTCATGTATTGCTGAAGCCTGGCTTGGAGAATTTTGAGCATTACTTTACTAGCATGTGAGATGAGTGCAATTGTGCGGTAGTTTGAGCGTTCTTTGGCATTGCTTTCTTTGGGATTGGAATGAAAACTGACCTTAAAACTTCTCACATTAGAGCATAAGGGTATATAATTTAAGACTAATTTCAATTCTGAGCACACATGAAGTCTGCTTTGAATCCCACTGATAGTCTCTACAATTTTTCATTTAGCATTAATGTATTAGTGTTGTCACATTTATATAACCATAAAATTTACAGTCAAATTGGTAGAATTAGCAGAAACAGCAAACACATGATTCATATCAAATCAACATATTTGGATTTGTTTATTATTTGCATGCAGAGGGAGAATATCAACATTTCTAGAAAAACTAGTCACAGAAAATAATTTCCCATTGTGCAATATACGAGAGCCATGAGCTTTTGATGTCTTGTGTTACTGTCCCCATTGCAGGATTTTAAGTTGCTTCTGTACTTTCTTAAAATTTCAAGATTTAATCTAATGAATCGTCTGGATTTTTCTCTTTTGGCCAAAGATCCAGTCAACTATATTTTTCTAGGAGGTTTCTTGGTAAAGAAAAGTCATCCACAAATACAAGGTCTTCAGTGGACCTACCAAGGCAGTTGATGGGTCATTGTGTAGCCATAGCTCAAGATTAAAGTTTTGTAGCCATTTGTCCTTACTGCTATCCCCAAATAAGGTGTTTTTGAGGGGTTATTCATAGAAGGATTAATCAAGATTTATTAAATATAATAAATAGAATCTTATAAAATATTATTTGAGCAAGTTGCCTGTGATTAGTTTCCACATATTACTTCAAAGCTAGTAGAGCGAATGTAACACAATTCACTCTTGGTTCCTAGGTCTGTATGGTTTCACTTTATTATGTCTACTGGTCTAAGAAGGCCTGGTAAAGGCAGCTCTGTGACTGAAGTAACCCCTCTCTAGAGAGCCTCATTATTTTGTAAGTGTACTGGGCATGTTTGGGGGCTATTTCCACCTCCCCTGGGAGGAAGGCTTCAGGTGGGTGACTTCCAACCAGCCCCTCTAGACAAGCAGGTAAGAGGTCTGTTACTGGGAATTATACTTGTCTCGTCCTATAGACTAGCAAGATCGAGACCGGACTTATGTTGGAAAGTTAAGAACTATGTTGGTGGTGGTTTCAGGGTTGTGTGAAACACTGTATTGTAACACTCAGAATCTCATTTTGGGACTAAAGCAGTAGTTTCTGCAGCTGCTGAGAGGGTTGGGGCCCTCAAGCTGGGGTCTAGCCCCAGAAGGTCTCCTTCTGGAGATTATCTGAGTTTGAGAGAGACATTTTGCCTAAGGTCAGGCCTCATCCAGTGACTGGTTGACATGGGGATGGAGGCCTAGTATTTCACACCAACTGAGGCCACTCTGCTATGCCATCCCAAATCCAGCATTCTATCCAATCACTTTCTCGGAGTCTGTTTCCTGGGGAACCAAACATGCCTCAAAGACACAGGAGAAAAAAGAAGATGATAGGTTGCCTTTAATTCTGCAGAACAAGCTATCTCTCAGTCAGAAAGACTTCTCTAAGTTGGTCAAACTGCATGAGAAGGGACTTCTATTAGGATTTGGGTCCAAAGTCTTCAGAGTCACAGACAGAATTCATTTACTAGTCAATATTCACTGCACAAATAGTTTCCCAGTAGATATCACGAGACAAAAAAAAGTATCTAAAAAAGGAGAATTACAAAAAAAAAAAAAAAAAAAACGTCTTTCAGATGTCATAGCAATGATGAGAAATTTTAATGTTACTTTTAGCACTTACAATCACCACCCCCACCTCCCACACACCTCATTACAGTAAAAGGTATTATTTGCAGATATCCATTTTTTTTTATCTTCAACTTCATACATTCTGTTTCTTCTGCATGGGACATCTTCCACCTCTCACCTCCATCTGTCTCTCCTTTAAAATCTGTCTTGTTGTGACCCCCTTTCTAAGATGGGTTTGATGCCCTGTCCCTGCATTTCCAGAGTGTCATATACTCCAAAGCCTCAATGTGAGCCTGTTGTTACATATGTCTACTGTGACTCTTCCACTAGACTTCTAGTGCCCAACAGCATGCCTGAGAGTAAGCATGCAATCTTTTGAGATAGACTCTTTGTCAGATTACTGTTTGCAGCTCCTTATATATTCCCTGTAGATACTATGAATTCTATAGATGATGCTTATTGAGTAGTATTAGAGAGCCCTAAATATCTAAAAATATGATACTGTTATGGTATATTCTCCAGTGAAACTTTCTGAACATCAGTTACTTACTATTAAAATATTGTTATGCTTTTCTACCCTTGTGTTCTCAACTATATCATTGAACTCTCAATTATAAACTGTTGTTGCCTTGGTGCACTTTATTCTGCAAAATAGATTGTAAGCTTTCTATGGACAAAGTCAGAAATTGACATTCCACTGTTTTCCCCCACTCGACTAGTACCCCATTAAATCCACAGCAAAATTTTCATTTTGTAATTTATTCTTTGAGCAGATGTAATGGAATATCTTTATTTTCTTTCATAAATATAAATATTATCCAAAATATCTCTACTTAGGATAAACTAAGAACTTTATTCCTGTTATTAACAAAGGGAAAGTTGCTTTGGTATAAGCATTTTTCTTAAGTTTCTACAATCTCCATTTATTTCACTGAGACAAAATAGTCACAGATAAAAGCTATTTTTTTCCCCCAAATGTACCTAATGATTGCATACACAAAAATATTGCTGAATGTATTAGTTTTTTTGTGTGTGAAAAAATTCATTAGTGACAATTTTATTTTGTAATTTACCTAGAAGTCTATCTATGGATACTGCAATAAGAAGGCTTTAATACTCTTCAAATTTGCTTCCCTAATTATGGTAAATATCATTAGCTGTGATTTCACATGTTCAGGGCTTCAAGATAATTATATGTGAGCTAGTCTGATCTTTATTTTGGTATTTCTTATAAGGAACCGATGTGGTAATAAAGTGCAAACAGTTTGTAATGCAACTATATATACTGTATTTATGTTATGAAAGAACACGTGTTTGAAGGGTCTTAAAGCTTTCAGTTACTCTTTCCTTATATGGAAGAGATATTACCCAAATAAAGACCCTGAGGGATGGGATGGGAGGGAGGTGGGAGGGGGGTTCAGAATGGGGGACACATGTACACCCATGGCTGATTCATGTCAATGTATTGCAAAACCGACTACAATATTATAAAGTAATTAGCCTCAAATTAAAATAAATTAAAAAAAAAAACAAAACAGGAATCCGAATAAAAGTAAAAACAGATTCTGAGCAGTCAGATTAGAAGTCACATACTTTCACATTCAGGTCACTCCTGAAGACAGTCATTGCAAGTCCATTCATGCAATTTAAAAGGCTCCGTTGCTTAGGGTCCCAGTTACACAACATAGAGAATATCACAGCAGAATGAATAGGAGTACCAGTAGAAGAAGCTGAATAGCAGACAATAAAAAACCCACATGGCAGGCAGACACCAAGTTGGGTACTTGTAAATAAGAAAAGGATATATATACATACCTATATATATATAGGTACATGGATCCCAGAGGAGTCACTTAGTGCTATGAATGGGAAAGAAAGAAAAGGAAAGGGAAAATCACTCAGTCATGTCCGATTCTTTGTGATCCCATGGGCTATAACCTGCCAGGCTTCTCTCTCCATGATATTCTCCAGACCAGAATAATTGAGTGGGTAGCTGTTCCTTTCTCCAGGGGATCTTCACAACCCAAGGATCAAACCCAGGTCTCCTGTGTTACAGATGGGTTTTTTATGATTAAATACCATATATATGTCTAATGATCAGTACAGTTCAGTTCAGTTGCTCAGTCATGTACGACTCTTTGCAACCCCATGGGCTGCAGCACACTAGGCCTTCTTGTCCATCATCAACTCCTGGAGCTTACTCAAACTCATGTCCATTGAGTCGATGATGCCATCCAACCATCTCATCCTCTGATATCCCCTTCTCCTCCTGCCTTCAAGCTTTCCCAGCATCAGGGTCTTTTCAAATGAGTTCGGTTCTTCGTATCAGATGGCCAAAATATTGGAGTTTCAGCTTCAGCATCAGTTCTTCCAATGAATATTCAGAACTGATTTCCTTTAGGATGGACTAGTTGCATCTCCTTGCAGTCCAAGGGACTCTCAAGAGTCTTCTCTAACACCGCAATTCAAAAGCATCAATTCTTCAGCACTCGGCTTTCTTTTTAGTCCAACTCTCACATCCATACATGACTACTGGAAAAAACCATAGCTTTGAGTAGAAGGACTTTTGTTAGCAAAGTAATGTCTCTGCTTTTTAATATGCTGTCTAGTTTGGTCATAACTTTTCTTCCAAGGAGCAAGTGTCTTTTAATTTCATGGCTGTAGTCACCATCTGCAGTGATTTTGGAGCTCCCCAAAATAAAGTCTGTCACTGTTTCCATTGTTTCCCCATCTATTTGCCTTGAAGTGATGGGACCGGATGTCATGATCTTAGTTTTCTGAATACTGAGTTTTAAGCCAACTTTTTCACTCTCTTCTTTCACTTTCATCAAGAAGCTCTTTAGTTCTTCTTCATTCACAAACAGTTAATAATAATATAATTTTCATTCAAAAAGTGATTTTAATAGATGCTCAGAGCTGATGGTCAGCGTCCATTTTGTCCTTATCAGATTTTGAAGTCTTTAGTGTTATCACTGCTTGTGTTACCTCTTTTAACCTTTAATTAAGGCTCTCCCAAGTTGCTCTCTGTTGCAATTGGAATTATATAATAAGCAGGTTATCTTTGTCCCTATGCTTTTTATTTTAACTACCTTGTAGGGTGACAGGATAAGTTTACACCCAATAAAAAGTAGTATGTCTCACAAGTGTAATGGGCGAGGTAGGTTGATGTTCTCCAAAAGCTTGTTCTCCTGGTCCGTCAAAAGAATATTTGCTAGGGAATGGCTGCTCAGCCAACGACTCAGTCTCTTCTCCCTGCTTTCAATAGTTTCCTCGTCCCTGCCTGACCCCCTCATGTCTTGCTCCCTCATTTGTGTCACTTCCAGGCTGAAGTGTTGCAAGTGTGCCTGCTCCATATCGCTGTACTCTTATTTCCTAGTCTCAACCCTAGATGACATAACACACAGAGGGAGCGTCCTTAGTGGCTCAGATGGTAAAGAATCCGCCTGCAGTGCAGGAGACCCAGGCTCGACCCCTAGGTCAGGAAGATCCTCTGGAGAAGGGGCTGGCTACCCACTCCAGTATTCTTGCATGGAGAATCCCATGGGCAGAGGAATCTGGCGGGCCCACAGTCTAATCGGTTCCAAAAAGTCAGACACAACAGAGTGGCTAACACTTTCATTTTTTTTTCCCACTGTAGAAGCATTAGTGAATACTTGACATGCAGGTGGAGAGTCTGAATATTTGAAATTCCAGGTGGAAAACCAATTGAAACCCAGAAATAGCAGTACTGTACTGTGTGAGCAAGGAATTTGTTCTAGTGTATCAACATTGTAAGTTTGGAATTTACACCATATTGTTTGGGATTTATTGCTTAAAATAGCTGGTTTTTAACTAATACTCATTCTGTTTAATTAGATAGCAAACCTTTTTTCAGAAGCTTCTAGCAGACTTCTTGTAAGCAATTTGCAAAGACAAGGATATATGTCCAAAGCCATAGGAAGATAAATAGGTTTATAGATTTAAAACTCATTTATTTAACACCAGGAAAAAGGCTAGAGATAACACATTTCTAACATGCAGTACAGCTTCTAAACCTTCCAATATTAAGTTCAGTCTACTCTTGTCTTTGTGGATAGAACAACTAACCCAGTAGAGTTCAAACCCCATGTTAGAGCCTGTTCTCGATTTTAAGTATCCTGCAAAGCTTTTCCCCAGTTCCAATCTCCAAAAACATGAGAATTAGATACATATAAACCTTACTTTTCCCTACAGACCTTATAAAAGGTTCTCTGAGTTTTCTGACTTTTACAAGTTCAATTTTTTTTTCTTGAATCTGATAATTTGGGATATTATTCCAACTCTGGCATTCTCTAGCTATGACGTTATGGACATATTACTAGGGTTCTCAGGCTTTTGTCCCTACCTGTAAAATAACTTGATCCAACTATCTCTAAATTGTCTTCCAGCAATAGAGGATATGTTTTAAAATCTGCAGATATATGTATATAGCAAGTTTATAAAACATCATCCTTTCCATCCTAGTCATTTTCATAAATGCCATCTAGCTCTTTAGTTGGGATCCTTTCTGCACAAAGTATTGTGTAGTTGGCTCTTAGTTCCTGTTCCTTTTCTCCTTCACTGTACTCCAAATTTAACTGAAGGTACTTGTTAAACTTTCATGACATTCCCATGTATTTCCAACAATATAAAGTGCTGATTGAGGTTAAGATCACACATATATGCCTCCACCCTCAATACACACACATTGGAAGTATGTGCTCTTTTCACAAATTTTTTTCAATTTTTTAAAACTTTTAATTTTATATTGAAGTACATTCGTTTAACAATGTTGTGATAGTTTCAGGTGGGCAGCAAAGGGACTCAGCCATACATATATATGAGCATGGATATATTTGCTCTTTCTCTTCTGCTTTAGAGTAGAAAATTTTAAGGAGTTTATAAAGTTATTCAACTTTTTTTGTCATAAAAAGATTAAATTTGGTTAAACCTTACACAGAAAATTAAATTAAACAAAAGTACTCTGTTCCCCAAGCAACAAAATGTTTAAAAAAAAAAAAGTTATAGATGATTTTCAGTGTGTCATACTCGGACCTGCCTATGGAGGTCTCTCCAGGAACATGTTGCATCGTTTAAGTGGCTCATTCCTGTGAAGTTCTGCCTTTGAGGTCTTGAGAAAATAAAATGCTTAGTACTTAGACCATGGAAATGAGTGTACAATTGTTTATTAGGAATGAAAACTTTTGAGCTTCTGAGACGAGCACAATTAAGCATTGTGTGTGTGCTCAGTCCTGTCTGACTCTTTAGGATCCCATGGACTGTTGCCTACTGGCTCTTCTGTCCATGGAATTTTCCAGGCAAGAATACTGGAGTGTTTCCAGCTCCTACTCCAGGGAATCTTCCTGATCCAAGGATCGAACCCACGTCTCCAGGGTCTCCTGCATTGGCAGACTTATTTTTTACCACTGCGTCACATGGCAAGCCCTGTATTAGCATTGTATCTAACAGATAACTCACTGGAAACTGAAGTGAAGTAACCACCCCAGGGAAACCATCGTTAAGGCATCAAGAAATAGCACAAGGTGCTTCCAGTAAGGGGCTTCCCAGATGGCACTAGTGGTAAAGACACTGCCTGCCAATCAAGAGACATAAGAGATGTGGGTTCAGTCCCTGGGTTTCGGAAGATCCCCTAGAGGAGGGCATGGTGATCCACTATAGTATTCCTGCCTGGAGAATTCCGTGAATAGAGGATCCTGGTTGGGTACAGTGCATAGGGTTGCAAAGAACTGGACATGGCTGAAGCATCTGAGCAAGCATGTAGTTTCAGTCAACAGTCTTCCAGTGAAAACTGAGTATGGAGAAAAAGAAGCATGAAACAGTGTGAATTGTTGAGTATTTTCTTTTGACTGTTAAAAATGCTGCATTATTTGATGACTTCCCTTAGGTAGTTGATTGAAATGACTTTGTAACATTCTATGAGCTGTTATGCCACAAGTGAAGTTTGAAGACATTAACTTTGAGATTCATAAAAATGGCTATCTATTTGTGAAAACTTTGTATAAATCGCTCCCATTTTATGAATGGCATTGGACTTTGCTGAATAGAATGTATTAATTATAGAAAAAGACATGTAATATGCCAGCTGTTTTAGAAAGTGAACATCATGGCTATTCCTTGATGGTTTTTAAATCCCTATCATCTCACAGCAAACAGTAACAATATCATTAGCAAGTTAAACTATTGAGGGTGAACTTTATGCAATGAAAAATAGATAGCAAAACATAACATGTTATGACTTATCATCTGGTAATTTCAATGCTTAAGCATGTACAAGTCAATCAGTTTTTGGTTATACTTGTCTTGGATCAACTGAGATTTTAAATTTTAATTAGTGGTTTTAATATTTGGAGACAGCAAGAGAAGGTGAGAGCTGCCTTGGGATCTCATGTCTACCTACTCTAAGATCTTGGGTCATGATAACAAAGTCTGTTTTTACCTTAAATATTCACCATGACCCAGACACTAATCTAATCACTGTCATTGGGTTTTTTTTATGTACAACTGCTTATTAAAGGGGCTTCTCAAGTGATGCAGTGGCAAAGAGTCTGTCTGCCAATGCAGGAGTTCCAGGTTCGATCCCTGGGCCAGGAATTTCCCCTGGAGAAAGAAATGGCAACCACTCCAGTATTCTTGCCTGGGGAATCCCACAGACAGAGGAGCCTGGTGGGCTACAGTCCATGGGGGTTGCAAAAGAGTCAGACACAACTTAGCAACTAAACAACAACAATTTTATGATTACTACTATTGGACACATTTTAAAGGTTACAAAGCCTAGGGAGTTGGTTGTTAGTTTCTCTGAAATAAAAAGTTGATGAAAAGAAAAAATTGTGGAGCAGGTGAGGGCAGTAGAGAAGAGGGTATCAAGTATTTGACATCACTCTGACAAAAGGGTTTCTGCCGATATAATATGTAAATAAACCTCTCTCCTTCTACAGTTGTTTATATTCTTTTATCCTGCCTTATTTTCCTTTATTGCACACATCTTGTTAATGGCTGGCTCATCTCACTATAAAAATATAAACTAAATGAAGGCAGCTGTCTTATTTTTCTTCCTGTTGTGTTCTCTAAGCCTAGAATAGTGTTTTTATAGTAAGAGCTCGGTAAATATTTATCGAGCAAAGTAGTATATTTTCTGGTTTGCCAAGTAATCAAAAATAAAAATATTCAAACTACATAAGTCTTCACTATAAAATAGCAGTGTTGATCATAAATGTTAGTAATGACGGATTCTGAAAGGCATGAGGAGACTTTTGAGGTTTATGGAAATGTTAACCATCTCTTTTGGGGGGATGATGATGGTCAATATTAATAAAACATAGATTGTTATACTGTACACTTCAAATATGTGTCATCATATGTCAGTTATTCTTCAACAAAACCGTTAAAAATAAGGGTAGAGAGTATCATAGAACAACAAAAAAAAAAGAATGAATGAATTTGATTTAGGAAAATATCAGCAAATGTTTCCTATTTTAAGCTTCTCTCATTTACTGATCAAACTTTTCTAACAAACTGACATTTAGAATCCAGTGGATAAATAACAGAGGTCCTATAATAGTGATTCCAACACAGGGACTTTTGCTTCAAGGTCAGTGAGCAAATGGCATTGCTCAATGCTTAATGGCAAAACGTCTCACCTTACATGCCTCTATTTCACTTTATATAAAATGGGTTATACTAAAGAAAATGCAGTACATTGAAATTGCCCTAAGTAGCTCTCATCCATACTCTGAATTGTTAGAAATACGAACACGCCATGACACTGTTGTTTTAATGCATATATCTTAAAACAAATAACAGCACTTTGTAATAAAGTTGTAAACAAGATCTTATATATGAATTTGCACTTGCTATTCCCTGCTGTGTCTGAACATCAAGTTTACAACTCATCATTATCATTATTATTCATTATTGTAATTATACTAGTGCCAGGGAAAGATAATCCCAAACAGAATAATGTAAGAGCCACGCATATTTGATTGTAGATTGTCATGGAAGCAAGGGAAATAAGTTTCGATTAAAAATGGAAATCCACATGCAGGCAATCACAATTAGCTGTGTGTCTAAGCTACCATAGAGTTCCTAACGTAATGTTGGGCTTATTGAGTTAACTAATGAAGCTGCAATGAGGGAATCTTATAATAGTATACCAAAAGCATATTTAAGACTTTATTTAATAGGTCCAAGAATGGAAAAAATGCACAGTTTCCATATTTCTGAACACTTTAAGTATATCTTTGATATGGCTAATGAAAATTACTTCAGTAAGTCAAATCATGCAGTAGGTTTCAAATAAGGACTAAATGATAGTTTTATTTTAAATGTTGAATCATTTCACATACATGTCATGTACATAATACTTCATAACATCAGGGCCTGGGGATACAAAGTTGAGTAATCATGTGCTTCCTGCCACCGTCTCTTAGTCGAGCATTGGTCGAGCTGACATTGAAGAGAAGATAATAATTAAATACAGTTTAAATTATCTTTGTATCATGAAAGGTAAGTTTCTATATAAGTAAGGATTTCTGTCTTTATTAGCAAGACATTTAACAGCTGCATAGCTGTGAACTTCCTAGCCTCTTAGGGTAAAATTCATTACCCTTAGTATTTGCTTATAATTGTTAGGGCAGCAAATTTTAATGTTACAAGACTCCTACTAAAGGTGAAACCCATATTTAATTTCATTGGCATGGCAGAATAGGAGAATTACAAAAGTACAATTGTTAGATATGCTGATAGATTTTCCTACCCTTTAAGTTCTTTGATTAGGTAAATGCCTGTTTCAAAAAGTGGACATGAGAGAAAGGCATAGAAATGGTAGGTTTTGCAGCAATCCTCCATATACTACTCCTGACCTAACCCAACATTCATCCTCTCTCTCTCTCTTTCCCTCTCTCTTTTTCTCCCTCTATGCAGCTATTCATTACTTGGGTAACAATCCAAAGATTGCTTATGACAATATCAGCAAGTAGCAAACATGTACTTATTTTACACAAAGGAAACTTGTTGTCTTTCTTCTTTTCACCTCATAACACACCTTTAAGATCTTTTTATACCACTGTATAGAGGAATCCCTCATTCCCCTTTTAATCTGAATGTTATTCAATGGTCTATACACATATGCAGTATGTCTATATATATATTTTGTGACATTGTACAGGAGATAGGGATCCAGATCATCCCCAGCAAAAAGAAATGCAAAAAAGCAAAATGGCTATCTGAGGAGACCTTACAAATAGCTGTGAAAAGAAGAGAAGTGAAAAGCAAAGGAGAAAAGGAAAGATTTACCCATTTGAATGCAGAATTCCAAAAAATAACAAGGAGAGAAAATAAAGCCTTCCTCAGTGATCAGTGCAAGAAATAGAGGAAAACAAGAGAATGGGAAAGACTAGAGATCTCTTCAAGAAAATTAGAGATACCAAGGGAACATTTCATGCAATGATGGGCACAATTAGGGACAGAATGGTATGCACCTAACAGAAGCAGAAGATATTAAGAAGAGGTGTCAAGAATACACAGAAGAACTGTACAAAAAAGATCTTCATGACCAAGATAATCACAATGGTGTGATCCCTCACCTAGAACCAGACATCTTGGAATGTGAAGTTATGTGGGTCTTAGGAAGTGTCGCTACAAACAAAGCTTGAGGAGGTAATGGAATTCCAGGTGAGCTATTTCAAATCCTAAAAGATGATGCTGTGAAAGTGCTGCACTCAATATGCCAGCAAATTTGGAAAACTCAGCAGTGGCCACAGAACTGGAAAAGGTCAGTTTTCATTCCAGTCCCTAAGAAAGGGAATGTCAAAGAATGCTCAAACTACTGCATAATTACACTCATCTCACATGCTATTAAAGTAATATTCAATATTCTCCAAACCAGGCTTCAACAGTACATGAACCGTGAACTTCCAGATGTTCAAGCTGGATTTAGAAAAGGCAGAGGAACCAAGGTCAAATTGCCAACATCCATTGTATCATTGAAAAATCAAGAGAGTTCCAAAAAAACATCTACTTCTGCTTTACTGACTATGCCAAATCCTTTCACTGTGTGGATCACAGCAAACTGGGGAAAATTCTTCAAGAGATGGGAATATCAGACCACCTGACCTGCGTCTTGAGAAATATGTATGCAGGTTAGGAAGCAACAGTTAGGACTGGACATGGAACAACAGACTGGTTCCAAATCGGGAAAAGAGTAGGTCAAGTGTGTATATTGTCACCTTGCTTATTTAATTTCTATGCAGAGCACATCATGAGAAACACTGGGCTGGATTAAGCACAAGCTGGAATCAAGATTGCTGGGAGAAATATCAGTAACCTCAGATATGCAGATGACACCACTCTTATGGCAGAAAGTAAAGAAGAACTAAAAAGCCTCTTGGTGAAAGTGAAAGAGGAGAGTGAAAAAGTTGGCTTAAAGTTCAATAATCAGAAAACTAAGATCATGGCATCTGGTCCCATCACTTAATGGCAAATAGATGGGAAAACAGTGGAAACAGTGACAGATTTTATTTTTTGTGGCTCCAAAATCACTGCAGATGGTGACTGCAGCCAAGAAATTAAAAGATCCTTACTCCTTGGAATAAAAGTCATGACCAAACTAGACAGCATATTAAAAAGCAGAAACACTACTTTGCCAAAAAAGGTCCATCTAGTCAAAGGTATGGTTTTTTCAGTAGTCATGTATGGATGTGAGAGTTGGACTCTAAAGAAAGCTGAGCGCCGAAGAATTGATGCTTTTGAACTGTGGTGTTGGAGAAGGCTCTTGAGTGTCCCTTGGACAGCAAGGAGATCCAACCAGTCCATCCAAAAGGAAATCAGTCCTGAATATTCACTGGAAAGACTGATGCTAAAGGTGAAACTCCAGTAATTTGGCCACCTGATTCGAATAACTGACTCATTTGAATAGACCCTGATGCTGGGAAAGATTGAAGGTGGGAGGAGAAGGGGACAACAGAGGATGAGATGGTTGGATGGAATTATGGACTCAATGGACATGAGTTTGAGTAAGCTCCAGGAGTAGGTGATAGACAGGGAGGCCTGGCGTGCCTAAGTCCATGGGGTCACAAAGAGTCGGACACGACTGAGTGACTGAACTGATACACATATGCAGTATGTGGCTGAGATGGTAAAGAATCTGCCTGCAATGCTGTAGACCAGGTTTAATCCCTGGGTTGGGAAGATCCCCAGGAGAAGGAAATGGCAACCCACTCCTGTATTCTTGCCTGGAGAATTCCATAGACAGAGGAGCCTGGCAGGCTACAGTCCATTGGGGCGCAAAGAGCTGATCACAGAGTGACTAACACATACACACACATGTATAAAAAGCATAAAGCTTTCAAATAATGACTTTTGGTGAGCATGTTGGTCATTTTAAACTCTTGTATTACAAACATGCATATTTTCTAAATATAAAATAACATATAGCTTTGTATATGGGCAGTTTCTTAAACATGAAGAAACATTTGTAGGATAAACACACCAAGGTGATAACTTTTTAAGTCGCCCTTTGTCAATATTGTGTGGATTTAAACTACCATCTGAAATACATAAACGCTGGTTCTTTCTAGCATTTATTTTTGAACAGAGTGTTTTTTTTTCCCCCAAATTTGGATCTTTGCAAATATCCTAGGTTAAACAGATATTTTAATAAGCTTTAATTTTCATTTTTTTCTCACAGTGGGAGGTGGAGCATCCCTTTCATAAGCTACCACATTTATTTTCCATTCTGTGAGTTCTCTGTTTAATAGTTATCATTATTTTTCATTTGAGTTATCTTTTTATTGCATATTTTTAAGATCACTTTATATACCTCCTACTGTGAAATGTGTGGCGAATACTTTTCACAAGCCAAATTTTTCTTTTGATTTTGCTTGTGGTATTATGCCATGTTATCACATATAATTGATACAGATTTTTATGTTATCATTTATACAATTACATGTCTTATCATTTTCATTTAGTTTTCTCAATATCGAGGTATAATAACAAAGGCATTATTATTTAAAACATATAAAGGAATTATTGCTAAGGTATTTTTTGTTGTTTATTAATATTACATTTTTTACATTTAAATTTTGTGATATTTGAAGTATTATAGAATTCATCCTGCTGTACTGTATAAGCCTTAATTTTCATTGTCAGATAACAATTCAGTTTTCCAACATTATTTAATAAGAAGTTCTTCCTGTTAACTGGTTTAACATCAACATTTATCATAAAGCAAATTTCCATATATATTTGGTCCACTTTGCATATTTTTATAGTTTTAAAATTTTTTGTGAGTTATTTTTTCCATCATTTTCTAACTTTTAATACTTGTAATACATTTAAATATATGATAGCTCTGGCCCCTCTGTATTGTTTTATTCTATTTTGGCTTTCATGCTGTTTACCTTATTAATTTACATGTAAACAAACTTGTTTAATTTGCTATTGATATTTACACTACTGTTTTTACTTGTTTGTCTACATTTGTCATGATATATACATGTACATGCAGAAGGAGAAGGGGACAACAGAGGATGAGATGTTTGCATGGCATCACGGACTCAATTCACGAGTTTGCAAGCTCCGGGAGCTGGTGATGGACAGGGAGGCCTGCTGCCATTCATGGGGTCACAGAGCCATACACGACTTAGCGACTGATCAACAGCATATATGTATAAGACTCAAAACCGTGAAGAGACTTTTTCACAAACTTCTTCTGAACCACAAGTTTTCCTAAATTCTGTGGGCATTAATGACGTCTTTTAATAAACATACATTACCAGAGCACTCTTTGTCATAGGTTTTTTTTACTGGTCTTACATATGTGGAAGTAGCAATCATTCTTAGCATTTAGAATCATGGAATCAGGAATCAAATTACACCAGTTAAATTCCAGGGTTGTTTTCTACTTTTGTGACTGGGAAGAAGCAACTTTATCTTCCAGAGTCTCTGTTTTCCCTTAAGTAGAATCTTTCCTCTTTACAGAGTTGTAAGAAAAAGAAAACGGGATAAAACTTAGCTCTTCTAATGAACACTAGGTATTGGAGGTTCTAGTGGGTTAGCAGAGGAGGCACCCACTCTCTTTCCTCTTTTTAGCAGTATCCAGTTTCCTTTTGGGGAATCCTTTTTGTGGTAGGCTTATCACCAAATATCTGAAGGGACTCTGGTGACTTTTTTCAGCTGATTTTGTTCTGACTGACACGCCAAGGAAAAGGTATGTCACATAAGCAAGTGAAACAGAATTTTCCAGCTTGCCAAAACTGCCAGGTAGAACCAGGGACTGGGGGAGTGGGCCAGAGGGAAAAAGATAATTGGAAAAATCATCTGGACAGAAATTGTGACTCAGTGTCAAGAACGTAGATCACTTCCTCTCTTCTGACTCTTCTAAACACATTTGTCTTCCTAACTTTTTATCCTATGAATTTTCTGTATCCTTCAAATAAAGTCTCTTTAGATTAATTTAGCCAGAGTTGGTTTCTTTACTGTGCAAAGATAAAATAATATTATCCAATTCACATAGTTAAGAAGTATTCTATGCTCTACCATTAAACAACAAAATCCAAACTGATGATTTGTAAGTCACTTCTTTAGAGGCCTTTTCCAGGAAACTTCTCCAAACTCAAGGTCTTGAATTCTGCTACAGGTTTGGCTTCAATTCTGTTTTACTGAATATTCTTGAAGGACGTCACCATAACTAATTTTGTTGAGAAATATTTATGTATTCCTTGTCAAGACTCCTAATTGTTGAGAAATGCTGTACTGAAAACCTCCCGAGCAAATTTCATCTATTTCTGTTGTTGTTATATTCCAGTAAAATCTTAAACATTTGACTGAAGTTGATCTTCATTAGTGGATGCAACTTTTTTTTTTACATCTTCATCTGCCATTTCCAGCATGACTGTTCAGTATGCCCAATTACAGGCACTCTATTTACAATGAAGTCAGAGTCCTATTAATTTGCTAATGAACTGATATTGACTTTATTTTCTGCAAGCTGGCAATGCTTCAAAAGGCAGTTACCTCATTTTCAAAATGAGCCCTGGTCAATTTTTTCACTGAAGAAATTGCAAAAAAAAAAAAAAATCAATTAGAAATGCTAATTGGTTCAATAATACCTGTTTCTAAATTACTAGCCTGGCTTGAAGCCAAGTACTCTTGATCTTCAGGAGATCTGAGTGTATACTTCCATCCAGGTAGGGCTCCTCCTGATGCAGGTGAATAAGAGACCTGTGAGGAAACAGGACACCCTGTTTAAGGAGTGACAAGCAGTGGGTCCCCCACTCTGCATTACCAAGCACTGCCTCAGGTCACTGGGTGTTTTGTTGCATATGTGAAAGTTTATTCACTCAGTCCTGACACTCTTTGCAACCCTTTGGATTATAGCCCACCAATCTTCTCTGACCATGGGATTTTTTTAGGCAAGAATAGTGGAGTGGGTTGCCATTTCCTCCTCAAGGGGATCTTTTCCACCCAGGGATCGAACCCTCATCTCCTGCGTTGCAGGTGGCTTCTTTACCATTGAGCCATTGAGGAAGCCCTTTGATTCTATAGTACAATTCAATTATGTAAATATTTTGGAAGGCCTGCTAGATAAGTGAGAAAATATATGGATGATTTTTTCCCTAAACATTGGCTGATTTCTCTTGTGGATAGTCCAATCATCTAGATAATTATGGCCCTGTTGACTTCTCTCAGAGGTGCCTTTTCTCAGCTGCCTAACATTTAATTGGGCTTCCATGATAGCTCAGTTGGTAAAGAATCGTTGGTAAAGAATCTGCCTACCATGCAGGAGACCCTGGTTCGATTCCTGGGCTGGGAAGATCCTCTGGAGAAGGGATAGGCTAACAACTCCAGCATTCTTGGGTTTCCCTGGTGGCTCAAATGGTAAAGAATCCTCCTGCAATGTGCGAGACCTGGCTTCAATCCCTGTGTTGGGAAGATCCCTCAAGAAGGGAAAGGCTACCTACTCCAGTGTTCTGGCCTGGAAAATTCCATGGACTGTATGTATAGTCCATGAGGTCACAGAGAGCAAGACACCACTGAGTGACTTTCACATCAACATTTAATTACTGTCAGGTGTGTTAAAACTGGTGCAGTGAGAACGTTAAAAAGGTAACAGAATAGAAAGAAGGCAAACATCAACCTATAGAAATGATTTAATTTTTATTTCTGGTACATGCACATTGGTGGATTCTACCTGGCAGTTTTTGAAGTCAGCACCTTTCCTTAAGTGGCACCTGGGGCTATGGTAGGTGATGCCCATGGCAAAAATCGGAATCATAAGGGGTTAAGTTTAATTCTGAACATAAATATACTATTTATGTTAGAATTAGCCTCATCCACTTTTGAAACCTTTCTGGGTGAATTCTCTGCCTAACTCTAATTGAAGAACTACCTGTTAGCAAAGAGAACAATTTAATAATAATTTGAGGGGAGGTGAAATGAAAACTCAGACATAAAATCCCAGGGAAGCCAAGTCAGTCACAGCTCTACAAATTAATAATTATTACTTAATCCCTGATGAGTCTCCATTTTCTCTTCTGTATAGTGGGAAGTAAAATCTACCTTAGAGGACATTGCTGAGAATTAAGTGAAACATTTGTGGCTTCAGTCGTGTCCAACTCTTTGTGACCCTATGGACTGTAGCCTGCCGGGCTCCTCTGTCCCTGAAATTTTCCAGGCAAGAATACTGGAGTGTTTGCCATTTCCTGCTCTAGGGTATCTTCCTGACCTGGGGTTCAAACTCATGTCTCTTACATCCCCTGCACTGGCAGTCAGGTTCTTTGCCACTGGTGCCTCTTGGAAAGGGAACCTGTAAAGCACCTAAAATTCTATCTGGTTCTTATATGTGTGTGTAAATATATTTTTTTTCCCACACAGTCTTATACTTTGTATTTAAAAAAGGAAATAGAAAATCTACCGTAAATATTCTAGGCATACTAAAATAGGTGTTGTTGTTAATATTCCTAAAATCTTAAGTATTTTACTGAGGATGACCTTTCCAAGTTCAAATTTTAAAAGACCCTCAATCTCAGCCACTTACAGAATTATAATGAAGTTTAGTCCTCTGAAGATTCACGGATGGATGAAAGTTCAGGTTAGGAGAATGTTAATAGAACCTGACAAGTAGATTATTAACCTGTCAGTGTTCCTTAAAAAGAATAATGCTTATATATTTTGTTGATCAGATACAACTTTTTCTGAGCAAATAATTCAAAATTTGGTCGTATAGAAATGAATCTGCACACTCCTATTTTGCTTTTCTACTAAAGCGAAGTTGGATTTAGAAAATATAATGATTTGAATTATTCAGTACTACAGATGTCCTCAGATTTTCACAATTGTTAGAACCCAAAGACCCAAACAGAGTGAAAATGAGACTTCAGGCTCCAAAGAAATTACAAAGATAAGTCACAAATATGTAATGGACAGATAAAAGGAAAATAGTAGGATGAACTTGTGATAGCTGGCATGTGGCAAGACAGAATCTGAGAAATGAGTTCCATCAAAATGAAAGATGAAAAGTGTGATACATTTTACAGTTACCTATTTGTGCTTTGAAGATTGGATGAGCAAAGCTACCGTTTCTTGCTTATATTAGGATGCAGTAAGTGGATTTTCATGTATGAATTGGTTCAACCGTTCATTTAGCAATGATAATAAGAGGTGTTGCTGACTAGTAGTTAAGAATGTAAGATCTTGAATGAGACAAAAAAAAAAGCTGTGTTTAAAAATACTTCTTCCATTTTTAGAGGAAAGCTTCCTTCTGGATGCTTGATGTTGTCTTCATGACTATTCCTTTGTTTCTGTTTTCTAATCTATAAATTAAGGATGCCTATCTCATAGGGAACCACTCTCCAATAATTAAAAGGAAATGATAAATAAAGCATTTAAAGTGCTTTAAGTCCACTAACACAGTACGAATTCAATAAGTAATTAAATAATTGTTACTTTTTCTTGAGTTTCTACTATGTGTTAGGTACCATATATAACATTGTATGTGACTTATATACCATTTTCATCTTTGGTTTGGTAGAAAAGAGTTTTCTTTTGAAGATAAGGAATGCTGAGACTCAGAGAACTTACGTAATTTGTCCAAATTCACCCAAAAGTGATAAATCCTTGAACCTATAAATTTCTGAGCTTCAGGTTTTAGTACTAGCTTTCCTTTTCCTTATGATCTTGCTACTTTTCTATCCTGAATTACTCACTTTAAAGACTAATCACTTTATCTGCAACTGTATTAAAATTATTTAAAATTAATTTATGCTGTTGTTCTCTAGAGTTTCTACATGTTTGTCTTCTCCTACAGGCACTTCACTGATTTCCCTAAAGAAAGAAAATGGGTTATAAAGTATTTACATTACCATTTCACTGAGGACAGAATCAACAGGAGCATTATTATAGCTGCTGGATAAATAGCAAAGTAATCAGCGTGGTCTGTATTTTGCTGTGTTTTAATTCAAGTTAAGATTTACATTTCATGCACCTTTGACCTTCAGTTTTCTAGACTACCTAAATAAGTAAAAATAAAAAGAAAAGCCAATTTAACTAATTGAGCAATTAGTTCCAATTAATTATAAAAACTATTCCAATAGGCTTCCCAGTTGGCGCTAGTGATAAAAAGCCTGCCTGCCAATGAAGGAGACATAAGAGACCCCGATTCGACCCCTGAGTTGGGTAAAAGCCTGCCTGCCAATGAAGGAGACATAAGAGACCCCGATTCGACCCCTGAGTTGGGAAGAACCCTGGGATAAGGAAATGGCAACCCACTCCAGTATATTGTCTGGAGAATTTCGTGGACAGAGGAGCCTGGCAGGCCTACAGTCTATAGGGTTTCTAAGAGTTGGACATGACTGAAGCAACTTAGCACTCCTGTGCTTTATTCCAAGACATTCTAATGAAAGAATTGTTTATGTCTTCCCCCATTTAAAATTTCCTCATTTCCCAGTAATTGGTATGTAACTATCTTTCTAAAATGAAACTTTTGGAAATGCACAAATCATCTTTGCATCAAATAATACTTGCTTTTGTTCAGGTGTAGTAACTCTGTCTTACAGTGAGATTGATTAATTTCTTATGTTGTAGTTTTCTCCAACATAGAAGTTGACTTATATGAAGTTCTTACAATGAAAACAGAGCAAGCAGTGTCTTTGACATACCCAACTCAGTTTCAGATGTGGGTTCTACAACTTATGTGACCCTGTCCTTTTCTTATTGAGAACTGTCATGATGACTGGACTCTCTTTTGGGGAGAGATAGATGCTTGGATCATCTATACTGGCAAAGAATCACAGTAGAAACTCACACATCCCTACTATGTATGTGTTTGGGTGTAATTATTTGTGTATTTGCATGTGTGTGAAAATTTCTTAGTTTCCCATTTACTGATAAATAATCATTTATTTAGTACATACTCTATAGAAAACATTATTAAATTCTATTGGCATACACAAAAATATAACATAGATCTTGCAATATAAACTTATTCTAAAGATACTGAAGCTTAAGTAAAAATATATAAAACCTTGAAAAGTATGATTTTATCTTAAGGCTATGGCAATCTGCCTGCAATGTGGGAGACCTGGGTTTGATACCTGGGTTAGGAAGATCCCCTGGAGAAGGGAAAGCTATCCACTCCAGTATTCTATCCTGGAGAATTCCATGGACTGTTTAGTCCATGGAGTTGCAAGAGTTGGACACCACTGAGTGAGTTTCACTTTCATGGCATTTGAGTTCAATTCAGTTCAGTCACTCAATTGTGTCTGACTCTTTGCGACCCCAGAATTGCAGCATGCCAGGCCTCCCTGTCCATCACCAACTCCTGGAGTTTACCCAAACTCAAATCCATTGAGTCAGTGATGTCATCCAACCATCTCATCCTCTGTCGTCCCCTTCTCCTCCTGCCCCCAATCCCTCCCAGCATCAGAGTCTTTTCCAATGAGTCAACTCTACGCATGAGGTGGCCAAAGTATTGGAGTTTCAGCTTCAGCATCAGTCGTTCCAATGAACACCCAGGACTGATCTCCTTTAGAATGGACTGGTTGGATGTTCTTGCAGTCCAAGGGACTCTCAAGAGTCTTCTTCAATACCACAGTTCAAAAGCATCAATTCTTTGGCGCTCAGCTTTCTTCACAGTCCAACTCTCAGATCCATACATGACCACTGGAAAAACCATAGCCTTGACTAGACAGACCTTTGACAGCAAAGCAATGTCTCTGCTTTTGAATATGCTATCTAGGTTGGTCAGAACTTTCCTTCCAAGGAGGAAGTGTCTTTTAATTTCATGGCTGCAATCACCATCTGCAGTGATGTTGGAGGCCAAAAAAATAAAGTCTGACACTGTTTCCACTCTTTCCCCATCTATTTCCCATGAAGTCATAGGACCAGATGCCATAATCTTAGTTTTCTGAATGTTGAGCTTTAAGCCAACTTTTTCACTCTCCTCTTTCACTTTCATCAAGAGGCTTTTGAGTTCCTCTTCACTTTTTGCCATAAGGGTGGTGTCATCTGCATATCTGAGGTTATTGATGTTTCTCCTGGCAATCTTGATTCCAGCTTGTGCTTCTTCCAGCCCAGCATTTCTCATGATGTACTCTGCATATAAGTTAAATAAGCAGGGTGACAATATACAGCTTGAAGTACTCCTTTTCCTATTCAGAACCAATCTGTTGTTCCACGTCCAGTTCTAACTGTTGCTTCCTGACCTGCATACAGGTTTCTCAAGAGGCAGGTCAGGTGGTCTGGTATTCCCATGTCTGTCAGAATTTTCCACAGTTTATTGTGATCCACACAGTCAAAGGCTTTGGCATAGTCAATAAAGCAGACATACATGTTTTTCTGGAACTCTCTTGCTTTTTCCATGATCCAGTGGATATTGGCAATTTGATTTCTGGTTCCCCTGCCTTTTCTAAAACCAGCTTGAACATTTGGAAGTTCATGGTTCATGTATTGCTGAATCCCAGCTTGGAGAATTTTAAGCATTACTTTACTAGCATATGAGATGAGTGCAATTGTGTGGTAGTTTGAGCATTCTTTGGCATTGGCTTTCTTTGGGATTGGAATGAAAACTGACTTTTCCAATCCTGTGGCCACTGCTGAGTTTTCCAAATTTGCTGGCATATTGAGTGCAGCCCTTTCACAGCATCATCTTTCAGGATTTGAAACAGCTCAACTGGAATTCCATCACCTCCACTAGCTTTGTTCATAGTGATGCTTTCTAAGCCCACTTGACTTCACATTCCAGGATGTCTGGCTCTAGGTGAGTGATCACACCATAGTGATTATCTGGGTTGTGAAGCTCTTTTTTGTACAGTTCTTCTGTGTATTCTTGACACCTCTTCTTAATATATTTTGCTTCTGTTCAGTTCGGTTCAGTCGCTCAGTCGTGTCCAACTCTTTGCGACCCCATGAATCGCAGCATGTCAGGCCTCCCTGTCCATCACAAACTCCTGGAGTTCACTCAGACTTCCGTCCATCAAGTCAGTGATGCCATCCAGCCATCTCATCCTCTGTCATCCCCTTCTCCTCCTGCCCCCAATCCCTCCCAGCATCAGAGTCTTTTCCAAGGAGTCAACTCTTCGCATGAGGTGGCCAAGGTCCCTACAATTTCTGCCTGTTATTGAGCCTATCTTTGCATGAAATGTTCCCTTGGTATCTCTAATTTTCTTGAAGAGATCTCTAGTCTTTCCCATTCTATTGTTTTCCTCTATTTCTTTGCACTGATCACTGAGGAAGGCTTTCTTATCTCTCCTTGCTATTCTTTGGAACTCTGCATTCAAATGGGTATATCTTTCCTTTTCTCCTTTTCTTTTCACTTCTCTTCTTTTCACAGCTATTTGTAAGGCCTCCTCAGACAGCCATTTTGCTTTTTTGCATTTCTTTTTCTTGGGGATGGTCTTGACCCCTGTCTCCTGTACAATGTCACATACCTCCATCCATAGTTGATCAGGCACTCTGTCTATCATATCTAGTCCCTTAAATCTGTTTCTCACTTCCACTGTATAGTCAAAAGGGATTTGATTTAGGTCATACCTGAATGGTCTAATGGTTTTCTCCACTTTCTTCAATTTCAGTCTGAATTTGAAAATGATATGGAGATTCCTTAAAAAAAAAAAAAAAACAAACTAGGAATAAAACTACCATTGCTAAGTCACTTCAGTTGTGTCTGACTCTTAGCGACCCCATAGACTGCAGCCCACGAGGCTCCTCTGTCTGTGGAATTTTCCAGACAAGAGTACTGGAGTAGGGTGCCATCGCTTTCTCCGAAAACTACCAATGACCCAGCAATTTCACTCCTAGGCATATACCGTGAGGAATCCAAAATTGAAAAGGACACATGTATCCCATTGTTCATTGCAGCACTATTTACAATATTTAGAACATGCAAGCAACCTAGCTGTCCATTGACAGATGAATGGATAAAGAAGATGTGGTACATATTCATGATGGAATATTACTCAGCCATAAAAAGGAACACATTTGAGTCAGTTCTAATGAGGTCGATGAACTTAGGGCAGAGTGAAGTAAGTCAGAAACAGGAATAAAATATTGTCTACTAATGCATATGTATGGAATCTAGAAAAATGGTACTATTTTTTTTTTTTTTTTTGCAGGACAGCAATGGAGAAACAGACATAGAGAATAGAATTATGGATATGGGTAGAGGGGAGGAGAGGGTGAGATGTATGGAGAGAGTAACATGGGAACTTACATTACCATTTGTAAAATAGACAGTCAATTGTGATTTGCTGTATGTCTCAGGAAACTCAAACAGGGGCTCTGTATCAACCTAGAGGGGTGGGATGGGGAGGGAGATGGGAGGGAGATTCAAAACGGAAGGGATATATGTATACCTATGGTTCATTCATGTTGAGGTTTGACAGAGAACAACAAAAATCTTAATGCAATTATCCTTCAATTAAAAAAATGTTAATAAAAATTTTAAAAACAATTAGATATTTGGGCTTCTTTTCACTGAGCATGTGATCTTTTATTTCTGTACTGTTGATATAGGATATTATTTGCATGGTTACTTTTTACCTTTGAAGGTATGAAAAGATTTAATTGTTTTATGTCTAAGACAGGTGACCACTGTTCCTTCAAAAGTTAGGTGTTTTATTGTACTGAATGATGAATTCTCATTTATTATTTCTCAAGAGTCTATGTGAGTAGTATGGTATACAGTATTTTCTAAATAATGTCTTAATTCTAAGGGATTTTAAAATGTTTTATTATGAAAAATATATTATTAATAAAACTAGAATTATTTAACTTAAAACATAAAAGAAACAAAAAAAATTTCAGCTTTTAAAGTAAATATAGAAGGAAAAATCATGAGGTATTTTAAAATTAATACAGTAATATGAGAAGCAGAATGTGAAAAGATTTATTTTGTATTATAATTCTAGGAAAGTTTTATTCACTCAGCTGTGTCTGACTCTTTGCTACCCCATGGATTGTTGCCCACTAGGCTCCTCTGTCCATGGAATTCTTCAGCCAAGAATACCGAAGTGGATTGTCATTCTCTTCTCCAAGGGATCTTCTTGACCCAATGAATGAACCCAGGTCTCCTGCATTGCAGGCAGATTCTTTACCCTTTGAGTCACCAGAGAAGCCCCAGTTCTAGAGAAACCTCAAATTCTAGGAAAGAAGGTGAAATATCAAATTTAGAATTCTTACTTTTAGGAGAAATAAAAGAAAATTACTATGCTAAATTAAAAACGCATGCAGTGTTGGTGACCTAGCACCTAAAATATGTATGAGTTTGAGTAAGATTTATATAAATTTTAGGATCCTTTAGAAATAAAATGTAAATATGATTTGAGAAAATGTATTTAAAATAATTTTTGATAACATTAAGTAACATAACACTGTGAGAAGCCCTCATAATAGTACTTATTTAGCATTTAGAAATCAAACCCAGATTTCAAAGCCTCTTGTGCTGTTGATGGGAATGTAAACTGATACAGCCACTATGGAAGATAGTATGGAGATTTCTTTAAAAATTAGGAATAAAACCAGCATATGACCCAGCAGCCCCACCACAGGATATGTACCCTGAGGAAACAAAAATTGAAAATGACACATGTGCCCCAGTGCTCATTGCAGCACGGTTTACAAGAGCTAGAGCATGGAAGCAACCTAGACAGTCACTGACAGGTGAATGGATAAAGAAGCTGTGGTACATATACACAAGGGAATATTACTCGGCCATAAAAAGGAATGCATTTGAGTCAGTTCTGATGAAGTCGATGAACTTAGAACCTGTTATACAGGGTAAAGTAAGTCAGAGGAAAATAAATATCATATTCTAATGCATATGTGCATATGTATGGAATCTAGAAAGACGGTACTTTTGAAATTATTTGCAGGGCAGCAATGGAGACACCCACATAGAGAACAGACTTATGGAATGTGGGGGAAAGGAAGGGGAGGGTGAGATGTATGCAGAGAGTAACATGGAAACTTACATTACCGTATTTAAAATAAACAGCCAGTGCGAATGTGCTGTATGACTAAGGGAACTCAAACAGGGCCTTGTACAAACCTAGATGGGTGGGATGGGGCAGGAGATGGAAGGGAGGCTCAAGAGGGTGGGGACATATGCATACCTTTGACTGATTCACGTCAATGTTTGACAGAAACCAACAAAACTCTGTAAAGCAATTATCTTTCAGTTAAAAAATAAATTGAAAAAATAAATTGAACCCAAATTTCTGGTAATCCATATCATACATGGGGTAACTCCTAGGGATTCCAAAGCAATGGCAGCAGCATAAACCCATGTCTTCCAATATTCTTCAAAAATAAAACAGAATGTGAAGAAGGCCCCATAGAACTACCAACATAAAGCTGTAAGTAAAATGTATGTGTGTTAGTTGCTCAGTCATGTCTGACTGTGCAACCCCAACCTGCCATATTCCTATGTCCATGGACTCCTCAAGGCAAGAATACTAGAGTGGGTAGCCTTTCCCTTCTCTGGGGTATCTTCCCAACCTAGGGATCAAACTCAGGTCTCCCACATTGCCTGCAAAGTCTTTACCATCTAAGCTACTAGGGAATCCCCAAAACTGAAATGTAACTGGTAAATAAAAGATGCCCAAACTTTAAATTGCTTGCACATTAAAATACAAAACAGCAAATCCCAACAGGCAATCTTTCACACTCTTATCACAGCTTTTGTTGTGAACAAGGGTAATTCAAGAAAAGCTTCATGTAAAAGACAGAAGGGAACCTACATCATATCTCAAATGGCTTTATTACTTCTCCATAAAGGGTACCTCTACCCTATGTGTGAAAATACCAAAAGAGAAAAAAAAAGTTTTAGTAGATCAAAGCACTACTTACAGGATTTTAAACATGTGCAATGTGAGGTGGTCATCTTTGAAAAGTATGATTTTTTTGAGGGGAAGTGGAGAATGCTTAAGTAAGTGCCATTGGAAATTGAATGGTTAAAAGCAAAGGAAGAAAATATGCAGATTTTAGGGCACTGAAAAGTTCTTTCAGATTAATACAAAGAAATGGAGTAAAGGCAACTCTTCTCTCTAGTACTAATTACAATATTATAAAACTAAACAAATTGGACTTTCCTACACTGTCAGAAGAGAAAGTGTCAAGGAGACAAAGAAAATACTTTTGCTTCTGAGCAAACTGAAGTAACAGGCATCTGGATTTAACTTCCTACCATAAACAATAATAATTACAAAACAATCTGTGAAATCATGGTTCGAAGATACTGGACATGGGGAAATGAATGACGCTGACTCCTGATGGATAGAAACACACGAGGTGAGTGCTGCATTTGCCCCAGCTTACTGCCTTAAGATAGTTTCCAGGCCATAGGAGAGAGGGGAAACCTAGATAGGGCTCACAAGCCTCTTAAGAATGTGCAGCCTAAAATCTATTTACAAAGCAAAATAGTGACGTATGGATACCAAGGGAAAAGGGGGAGGTGGGATGAACTGGGAGATTGGGATTGACATATACAGTATTGATATGTGTATAAAACAGATAACTAATGAGAACCTACTGTATCGCACAGGGAACTCTACTCAGTGCTCTGTGGGGACCTACATGGGAAGGAAATCCAAAAAAGAGGGGCTATATGTATACATAGGGCTTCCCTGGTGGCTCAGCTGGTAAAGAATCTGCCTGCAATGCTGGAGACCTGGGTTCGATCCCTGGGTTGGGAAGATCCCCTGGAGAAGGGAAAGGCTACCCACTCCAGTATTCTGGCCTGGAGAATTCCATGGATAGTCCATGGGATCGCAAAGAGTCAGACACGACTGGGCAACTTTATTTATTTATTTATTTAGGTATATGTATAACAGATTTACTTTGTTGTAGAGTAGAAACTAACACAGCATTATAAAGCAACTATACTCCAATAAAACTTTTTAAATACATAATAAATAAAAGAGATTTAGGTCCTTGTAAAAATAGACAAAAACATTTATTCTTTAAATACATTAGTGGATCATCTAAGAGTATTTAAGACCTGAAGCTGTGGCTCAGATCATGAGCTCCTTATTCCAAAATTCAGGCTTAAATTGAAGAAACTAGAGAAAACCATGAGGCCATCCAGATATGACCTAAGTTAAATCTCTGATGATTGTACAAAGGAGGTGACAAATAGATTTAAGGGATTATATCTGGTAGACAGAGTGCCTGAAGAACTACGGACAGAGGGTTGTAACATTGTACATGAGGCAGTGACTATAATAAACATCTATTTAAAACCAAAACAAATGAACAAACAAAAAGATGTTGCCTAGAGATCACAGATCAGGGTATAGCTGACACAGTATGCCTGGCTCACTGAATACCTTCATCAATGTCAGACTAGTCTTCCAGCTTCCATCTTTTCCAAGTCAAGTCTGCAGCCTGAACACAGGGGCAGCACTGGCTGCCTCCATTCATTTCCCATTGGTATTGCTATAGTTTCTAATACCCAGGGCATGCTGTCTCTCAGCTCCTCTCTAGTTTCAAACAGCTCTTTCCTACAGCAAACTCCTTGGTTTTCAATACTATCTGGCCTATGTGGAGGTTGATGGGGAGAGTGTAGGGAAAGTATGGAGTAGCTACAGGCTAAAAGTATACAGAATTGAATCATTCTTAACTGCACTTCAGTCATCTGTCTGGAATAAATGGCTCTCAATTTATTATTTGCTTCCAGACCTTTTTTTAAATTTTTTTAAATAATTGCATTTAGTTTTCCATTGATTTGTGAAGGAGGATTATTGGGTGCCTTCCTGTCTCTGCCATTCTGTAATCCTTTTTATCAAAATAGCTGTTATCTATTTCCAGACTGTTTGGTTGAGATGGTCACAGAGAGTCTCCCTGGCTGCCACTTTCTGTAAGCATTGATAATAATGGGAAACTTGAGATGTCCTCAATTAGGGGAAATCCAACCATCAAATTATTTATAATAAGGCTTTACATATGCAGTTTTAATGACATCATATTCATCTGTAGGTGCTTGTTTTTTTAGTTCCAGCTCAGCTCCAAACAATGTATGTGGCATGGGCCATTCAATTTTTGTCTCCAAATCTCAATTTCCTCATGTAGGCTAGAGGTATTTGCCTAGATTTTTAAAAAAGCTTGTTTCATCTCAGAAATTATATGGTCCTGTGAGAAAATAGCTAGGGTGTCAGTTTCACGAATAACACCTGGTAAGACTAAAGTCAATGTAGTTGATGAGGGAAGAGTCTCTCCCTGTTCCCTCATCAACCGAGAGAGAAAATGAGGTTGAATACCTACTATAATATGTGAATATTATTACTGTAATCAGTGTTGAACTTGCGATGTATGTTGTTATACATAACTATCCTTAGATGTCAATCATGAAAAAGGTTGTACTTGCCAGAAATCTTTTTACTGAAAACATTTTAAAAGATGTGGGAGACTGCGTAGAAAGGTACTGGGATTATATGTTAGATGTAATGATCCTGAACTGTCAGGACATAGGCTAATGTAACTTTTGGAAGTTGAAACTCAGTGCTTCCCAGGCTGGATCCTGTAAGGCTCGAACATCATTAAGTTGAACAATTTTCCTTCAAATATTATATTCATTAAGTGCATATAATCTTCTTCATTAATTAAATGTAAAATCATATGATGGCTAAAAGGTCAAATGCTTGCTCCATTTTAAGACATGTAGAACAAACCAAATTGAATGATTTATTATAAAGAAAACTAAATTCATTTTTTCATTTGAGGAAACTACAAAAGATTATCTTTGGTAGTACTGGTAGGCATTCTGAAATACTGGCACTTGACTCAGAATTTGCCCTAGCATTGGTCTCTGGGCTGTGACACTGTGTGACACACGAGCAGAACGTTTATTCTAGATGTCCAAGACTGGAAAGGAGTCACAGTTTCCTAGATCAGACTCCAGAAGTGGTTAATATGAGGAATAAATAATATTTACATATATTTATATTCTGCATTAATTCTCTAAGCAGTACTTTCCACAATAAAGAGGAATAATATTACTATTTAAAAGTTATGTAAACATAAAATGCACAAGTCAATGGATAGTGTGAATAGATCATCTTGACAATCATTTTCAGTCAACTCTCAGCAGTTATTATTTGGGTTTCTTATACATATTTATCATTGGACATATTTCTACATATCATTGATAAGAAGTAAATTTTACAAGAGTTAAGCTATTTGTACTTTAATTAAAATCAAGTTATGATTGTTCAGTTTCTGTTTTCTATCTCCTGATTTAAAAAAAAAAAAGTCAATTATCTGAGGATTTTTCCAGATGCAATTCTAATTGGTTTGTGTGTGATAGTCACTCAGTCATGTCCATCTCTTCATGACCCCATGGACTGAAGTCTGCCAGGGTCCTCTGTCCATGGGATTCTCCAGGCAAGAATACGGAAGTGGGTTGCCATTCCTTTCTCCAGGGGATCGTCCCAATCCAGGGATCGAAGCAGGTCTCCTGCATTGAAGGTAGATTTTTTTTTTTTTTTTTACTGTCCAGGGCTAATTCTAATTTAGTAAATCTGAGGTAAGGTCTGAGGTTGAGCATTTCCCACAAACTTCCAGATGACACCAATGCTGTTGGTTCAAGAATTAGACTAAGAGTCACAACAGCTAAAGACAATTTTCAATGTTTTTACATTAAATTTCTCAGGTGGTCACTTAGATTACAAAAATTAATGATCATATTTATGTGGAAATTTTACTTTATAATATTTTTAATGAAAATGTTATAGTGAGATTAGAGAGGAAAAATTAGCAATATTCTTCTGTATACATTAATTTTGTATTGTTTAATGTTTATTTTTTGGTGGTCTTTCCAAGTTTGAAAATGCATTTTACTCAGTTATTATATTACAGCACATTGTTTTTTATTTCACAAAAAATTATCTCATTGTTTTATAACTAAGCATTGTTTCAAGAGGTAGAATTCCCACCAAATGCAGAGGAGTTCTCTTTACCAAAATAAGCATGAGGAAACTGACTTAGATCTAGAAAAGTTGGAAAGGACATTAAATAAGTCAGAACCAAAAAAAATTATATTTGTGCCCAAAATAAATCCATCTAGACCTTAAGAATAGATCATTAAGAAAATGTAAATAATACAGTATTTTTTCCTGATTTGAACTTTAAAGTCTTGGACATGTATCCCCTTTAATGTTTGTCCCATTATTTTCTTATATTAAGGTTGGCGATTCTGTTGAGCAATACTTTCTTTGTCATTGCTTGGACTACTTTTTTTAAAAAATTCTATTCTTTCAGCAACATTTAGAAAATCATCTGAATGTAATCAGTATTGGCTGTCACCTTTATCTCCCACCTCTTTTCTTCCCTTCTTGCTGGCTTGGGCACTTGACTGTGTTATTCCAGATCTTAAATATCACCAGTCCATTCATAAAACTATTCTCCTCTTAAACTTCATCTTGGTATGAAATATTAGGATAGCAGAGACATTGGGAAAAAAAACAGGTAAGATGAAAATCAAAACTTCATTAGAATTAGTTTTTCTCTGGAGATTGGTAATCACTTCAACATTTGTAATCATTGCAAATCACTAAAAATGTTACTCTTAAACAAGCTGATTATAAGCAACAGGAAGTCATGGGGTGACTTCCCTAATGAAGGAGCTCACTTTACCTCCCAACCAACCATAAGCCAAAGGACCTGTGGGTATAGTATCCCTTTCCTGGCTGATTAAAGGCTGATTTTTATTCGTAAGTCCCCCTGCAAAATCTCAGTAAGAGAAGTAGGTGGAAGACTCCCAAAATGCAAATATCACAATGTGGAGTGGAGTGAGGGTTACTGAGAGAAACAAATCTTCTTTGGGAAAAAGAAGACAGTTGTTTGTAACAAGTAAATTTTTACAGTATATATTACTCAAATTACTTATGTTAAGTTTTTGATAGTTTTTATCTCAGATGCATGCAATAAAATTTTTTGTGTGTGCTTCAGTATCCAAGATGCAAGTTACTTGAGGATAATGTTAAGCTGAAGGATGGTACAGCCAGGTCAGAAGGGAAGAAAACCTTATTTGGGTGTGGAAATTTGTTCCCCCAGGCATTTTTTTTTTTTTTTGCTTGTAGAGATTTAATAAGACACTGATGGTTGCAATTGTGTGAAAAATCTTCTTGGCTTCATAAAATCCTAACACATACTATTAAAGAGGCATAAAAAGAGAGAAATTATTCTGTCAATTATCAAAAAACCATGATGTCATTATAATCTTTAAATGGAAAGAGAAGATCAAGAGGTGAGATCGGAGTGAGCAATTTGTGTTACTGTTTATGCAATAAATGGCAAGGGGTTATAAGAAAATGTAACTAGTATTTTAGGTGAAACTGATATGTTTTATTCCTCTGAGCCAAAAGTACACATGGAGGTTAGGCCAATCCGACAGAATTAGGAGGTCATCAACTAGTCTGAGTTTGTCCACAGGATCATTCATGTGACATTAAGTAGTAAAGCAGGTGAAATGCGTGAAGGCTTTATTCACATATGGAAATATTTATATGAATATGAATATTATTCACCTCCATGCTGTTCATTGTTTAAATGGGAGTCAGCAGAATTCTGAAATAGTCCACAAATTTCCCACCTTTGTAGAGGCTCTGTATAATGTCCTCCACTTAAGTGTGGACAGGGCTGTGAATAGGATGGACTACATGCACATAATTAGACTATGTTTGATGTCAAAGTGAAGAGATTTTACAAGTTTATGGTCCTGATTCAATTGATTTTACATTATTCAAAACTAAGATTATCAGGTGGGCCAGATCTAATGAGTTGATCCCTTCAAAAATATTGGCTCCTTCCTGAAGTCAGAGACATTTAAAGAATGAGAGAAATTCTCTGGCTGGCTTTGAAATAATACAAAATAGCTAGGTTGTGAAAAGGTCTATAGAGGAAGTCATTTGGCAGGTTACTTTTTTTTCCCTCTATCCCTTTATAGAAGTTGTTTTAAGCTTTTATTCCATGCCATTAATTTGATTTTTCATTGTATCTATTTCATTCTTTGTTTTTTCTTTTTTCCAGTGTATTTATTAGAATATTGTACGTCCAGTACATTTCTTTAGTTTGGCTTTCTAAATGTCTTTTTTTTTTTTCATAAAAAACATTCTGTACAAATATTTTAATGAATTCAAATTATCACCAAATCCTAATCAAGTTCTATTATCTCAGGGAGATTATCTCTTTTGCAGAATTATTTTCTACTCCTTTGGTTTGTCTACATCAGACAAAGTTTGAAGAGTTGCCAGCTTATTTATTTTTCATCTTGTTCTTAATGTGGGCTGCTGAGTTCAGATTAACTACACGTTCTGAAATAATTTGGGCAATTGTTCTTGATGCCTCGTGTAGCTGATCTGGCTGAAACAATAGATATGGTTCCAGCTTTTCCAAGTTTGTGAGATAATATCACTCTCCTCACTCTCCTTTTTCGGATTAGATTGTTGCTGATGAAATTATCACTCTAAGTATGTAAATTTTTTCCTCTACCTAATTATAGATTGAAGAAGGAACTACTTATGAGTGATTCAACTGTTTTCTTTTTTAAATCTTTTCCCAGCATCTACAAGATCATAGAATTAAAGGACAGTTGTCAGGATAATATTTCCCAATGTAAGACCCCAAGACAATGAAGAACAAGAAGATAACGTCTTATGTGTGAAGGTAAGTTAACTAAGCTTGAAAGAAAGACATAAAGCCAAGGTCTTTTTAAAGAACTTGGTAAGAATTTATGCAATGTATTTGGATGTATTCTTCAGACTTAAAAAAATAATATAAAATGCCAGCTCAGTGGATTTCAGTTGTGATGATGAATACAGATGGATTATATTTCTGCTCAAGAACGCACAAGCATGGGTAAATGTGGAAGTAAATCTACATGTGGAAGATTCAAACATACTTTACACATGAAAGTGTGTGTATCTTAATAATCCTAATAAGCTATGTGAGCAGTATTTTGAGGATATGGGCTTAATTATTAAAAAAGATAACATTCATGAACTATATAGATTGAGATCCAATTAACTTGCTGAAGCTATCTTATTAGATGCCAATTAAGTGTATTAATATTTTTACAATTTCATATATTAAAATGAATTTAACTGTGCCTTTATTGCCATTATAATGTTAATTGCATAGCTACACAATTCATCTTTGGCATAATTATTAAGGCTTACTCTCTGTTCCTCAAAAAAATAAAATTTATAGCTCTATAAACTCTGCAGATAAGTCCCCAAAGCATCACTAGTTTCCTGGCATTGTACAGGTCTTTGTTTTGAAGTGAAATGAAGATTTCCCATGGTTTGTACTAGCTAGATAGTGATTCAAAGTCTTTATTGGAAGGAAAATATGCAGCAGCTACCCAGTGTGCCTGAAAGACACTCTTAGGTCTTTCAATTTGTTTTCTTTTCTGTTATAGTTTTGGTTAATGTGTGTCTAGTAATAGAAAGGTTTTCTGACAACTGAGAGCATTTTAATGAAGTGGAATAAGAAGAAAACAGATCATGAAATCCTTATTGCCAAATTCAGACTTAAACTGAAGAAAGTAAGGAAGACCACTACACCATTCAGGTATGACCTAAATCAAATCCCTTATGATTATACAGTGGAAGTGAGAAAGAGATGCCAGGGATTAGAGACAAGAGACAGAGTGTCTGAAAAACTATGGACGGAGGTTTTTGACATTGCACAGGAAGCAGGGATCAATACCATCCCCAAGAAAAAGAAATGCAAAAAGGCAGAATGTTTGTCTGAGGAGATCTTACAAATAGCTGTGAAAAGAAGAGAAGTGAAAGGCAAAGGAGAAAAGAAAGATATACCTTTTTGAATGCAGAGTTTCAAAGAATAGCAAGGACAGATAAAGCCTTCCTCAGTGATCAATGCAAAGAAATAGAGGAAAACAATAGAATGGGAAAGATTAGAGATCTCTTAAAGAAAATTAGAAATACCATGGGAACACTTCATGCAAAAATTGGCAAAATAAAGGACAGAAATGTTATGCACCTAACAGAAGCAGAAGATATTAAGAAGAGGTGGCAAGAATACACAGAAGAACTGTACAAAAAAGATTTTCATGACCCAGATAATCACGATGGTGTGATCACTCACCTAGAGACAGACAACCTGGAATGCGAAGTCAAGTGGGCTTTAGGAAGCAGTGAGCCGTGAACTTCCAGATGTTCAAGATGGATTTAGAAAAGGCAGAGGAACCAGAGATCAAATTGCCAGCATCCATTGGATCATTGAAAAAGCAAGAGAGTTCCAGAAAAACATCTATTTCTGCTTTATTGACTATGCCACAGCCTTTGACTGTGTGTCACAATAAACTGTGGAAAATTCTTCAAGAGATGGGAATTCCAGACCAACTGACCTGCCTCTTGTGAAATCTGTATGCAGGTCAGGAAGCAACAATTAGAACTGGACATGGAACAACAGACCGGTTCCAAATAGGAAAAGGAGTACGTCAAGGCTGTATACTCTCACCCTGCTTATTTAACTTATTTGCAGTGTACATCATGAGAAACGCTGAGCTGGATGAAACACAAGCTGGAATCAAGATTGCCGGGAGAAATATCAATAACCTCAGATATGCAGATGACACCCTCCTTGTTGCAGAAAGCAGAGAACAGAAGAGCCTCTTGATGAAAGCGAAAGAAAAGAGTGAAAACTGGCTCAAAACTCAACATTCAGAAAACTAAGATCATGACATCTGACTCAATGGACGTGAGTTTGGGGTAACTCCAGGATTTGGAGATGGACAGGGAAGCCTGGCGTGCTGCAGTCCACGGGGTCGCTGAAGGTCGGACAAGGCTGAGCAACTGAACTGAACTGAAGAAGGAACCTATGAGAACACAAATATTTCAGATCTTTTTGGTGAGATATGTTTTATTTTGCCTCAACAATCCTCTGAATATTTAGCAAAAGGGTCTTACCAAGTTTGAGGTAGTTAAAAAGATGGGCTTTCAGTCAGATAATCTGGGGCTCAGTGTCTCTCCCAATTTCTATTTCTTTGTGGTAGAAATTCATGACATTTATGGCATTTATCGTATTTACTCATTAGTAAAATGTTAATGGTAACAACTCTTACATTTGTTTATGTGAATATGAAATATACCTAAATGTGTATGTATATGAAGACATAATGTTAAAAATGTTTTACAAGGACATCTATACTCATCAAAAACTAGCTTTTATTCTTATAATTTCTATATTTTTGAAACAACTTCTTTGATTTGTATATAACCTACTGCCAAATAACTTTATTTATATATGATTTATGAATGAGATGGATCTCAGGGCATCTGTAAGTCTTGAAAGAGAAGTATAAAAAATGTATTCACATGAAAGACAATTTGGATATTCAAGTCTGGATAGGCACAAAGTTATTGCCTTGTTTCATTTATGTCATTAAGATAAAATTTAAATGTTTAATGGTTAACTCTATATTTACACAAGGAGAACCTCTTTCACAGATATTTACTCATGGTTCAACGATCAGTACACTGATGTATCTACATATGAATTATTGAGAGCCGGGATGCCAGAAAAATCTATCCTTATTCCATGCTAACAGGCGGCCGTTGCCTGGAGGCAGGCAATGAGTTTGGCTTGGTACATTTTGCTTTTTTCCTGGAGTTCCACATCATTCTCTCAGGAAAAGTGGCCTGCTTGTCACTGCATTGTTGTATAATATTCAGATATAAGTAAGTTTCAAGGGGGAAGAAATAGCCTTTCCTGTATACTATTCCCATGAACTCCACCCATCACCCCATCCCTGGGTTTTTTCAGCCCTCACATTTCCTGTGTGTGGGAAGACGGTAAGTGGAAGCTACTCCCTGCATCTTCTCCTTCTCTTGCCTAAGCAGTGACGGTCACTTCCCTGGTTGACACCATCACTTGTGTTTTGTTAATCCGTGCCTGTTTAAGTTGTCTATTCAACCTCCAATAAAATCACCTGTAAAGCCACCGTCAGGTACAATAACACATGTCTTGGAAGCAAAGTCACCCGATTGAAATGGAAGGAAACCTAAAATCCTCGTCCATGTGCTTCCCATTAGAAATGTTTCCTCTAGTTCGCCATTATTTATAGCACCGTTAATGATGGAATTCACACGGAAATAAATGTCTTTCTTGTTGGTGATTATTCATGAGGCCCGTGTGCCTATGAGTACGTCAGACAGTGTTCTGTATGGTAGATTGAGACTGAGGGTCACTGGGAATTGATGTAGAAGTCTGAGAAAGGGTTTTAACTATAGCTTCACGACAGTTCCATGGAGCGCTGGGTCTGACTGATAAGGATGAACAATTGTGACCGCCAGAGGGAATTTATGGAAATGGGTTGAACAATTCCAGTGTGGCTCTGGAATATCAAAATTGCAATTTGTACAGGTGGTGAACCTTTAGTCAAATAAGCAATGAAAATAAAGTGGCTGCCACTTGTCAGAGAGCCAGCACCTGGATTAAAAGTTCCTGACGCAGCCTTAGCCCAAACGGCAGGCGGGTTGCAGGCTCTCGCTGGAGTTGAAAGTTGCTAGGTTTTCTTTTCTAGGATTGGATAGCCTACTGTCATATTTTATTTCTCTACAGAGTTCTTCATTTGTAGAGAAATTTCAAGGATCTGTCACCATTTCATAACCGCAGAAGACACCCATGAAAAGAAAAGTCCTAATGATAGCTTTCATCCGTTGACTACACTTCAGGCAAATTTTACATACTCTGGTTCACCAAAAAGCTAGGTTTGTTTTTTTCTTTACAATGATTTGACATGTGAGAAAACTAATGCATGAGAGACTCATCACTGGGTAAGCTATTATCCAAACAATCCAAACAGACTGATTTGTCCCCCGAGTTTGTATGTTCTTATTCCTTGAGCTACACCATTCTGCTTGTGGGAAAACTGAGCAACCTATGAGTTCATCATCACAGATCTCAATCCTAATAACATACACCCACAAGTCCCCATAATTTTCTTCATTAATTACTTTAGTACTGTCCTCTGGAGGAATCTATATAGGTTTAGTTGCTCAAAATTGTGTCCTCCTGTGTTGTCACGAGTATTTTTTTTTTTTATAATCAGTGCATCCTCTATCTGGTCTTGAAGCATTCTGACTTGTAACTTAATTCTAGTAGAATCAATGTGGAATGCTGTGGTAATTCAACCTAATCCTCTGCATCTGACAGTGCATGCATGGTACGGCGTGGTGAGGTAAGCATTCCCTGCCTCAAGCACTTAGTTTCTCTATCCCTATGTTTGAAAATCTTTCATGAGTTGAAACTCCCATACATTCTGTACACTATTTTACATATTTTCTTTTGCACTTTTTCCCCATGGAGAGCACAGTCGTAGTAGTAGTGTTTGTCACTCAGTTGTGTCCACTTTGTGACACCATGGACTTTACCTGGCCATGCTCCTCTGTTCATGGAATTTTCCAGGCAAGAATACTGGATTGGGTAGCCATTCCCTTCTCCAGGCAATCTTCCCAACCCAGGGATTGAACCCAATTCTCTTGCATTGTAAACAGATTCTTTACAATCTGAGTCACCAGGGATAGATATATATGAATAACTGACCTTCTAAACTCTTGATATATTGAGGAAAAGATATAACAATGCTGATTGTGCCAGCAAGAAGTGTGAATTTAGATAAATATTATACTTGAATCTGCTTTCTTCATTCAAATATCCCTGAAAGCATGGTCGATTTATATATATAAACACTATATATATATATATATATATATATATATATATATAGTGTTCCCTTAAAGTTTCAAAAACATGCTCAAGATTCAAAAACTTCAGGATTCACTCAAATTTTCAACATGGTCTCTAGTTTTTATTATTTTTGAGATTTTTGTACAGCATTTCAATTTGTAAACCCCTTAAAGATTTTTCTTAAACATAAATTTTCATTAATTAGCATTTAGTAGCATGTTCCAGATTTCCCAGCAATGCAAGCTGAGTCTACATAATAGAGGCCAATATCCAGGGTTTCTTGTATTGCTGTGGTCTACCTACACTCCTGAGTATCAGATTCATTTCGATATTTGGCAAAATTAATACAATATTATAAAGTTTAAAAATAAAATAAAATTAAAAAAAAAAGAAAAACAAACAACTTGACTGTCATCAAAAAAAACAAGTCATAAAAAATAATTTTCCTTGTATCTGTCCTATCAAAACATCTACTTACTGCAAGAAACCATTGTTGATCTTGTGGAATGGCTTATCTGATTTAAGACCACAATCTTTCTTTCTAAAAGTTATTTCCTGTCCCCACTGAATGATCCAATCACTCCTGTCCTTCTTAGTTTGCATTATGGCACATCCTGGAATCCAGTCTTCTTGTATTTACAAATGTATAATATAGAGGCAACAGATTAAGTCCAGGAGATTAATTTGTCATGTGAGTGGACATAACTGGCAAAATATCCTCACCCAATTTTCCTGTAGATGAAGGATAAGTTTTACAGTTTTAATCAGAGTCTTGTGTACTAAAATTGTGTACTAAAATCATCTTTTATGCAGATATTTAGGTATATTATAAACAGATAGTCACAACATTTAATAGTGAAAATTTTAGTCACAATATTTAATAATGAAAATTAGAAATCTCTCAGAAGAGAGTATAGGAGAATATATTTATGATATGGCATGAGGAAATATTTCTTAAAGAGAGCACTATTCAAAAAAAGAAATGTTTATTAATTTCAATGTCATTGGTATTGAGAATTTGATTTCATCATGGAAAGACACCAGGAAAATACGGGAAACGTGAAACAGGGAAAAGTGATTGCAACACATACATCAGACAAAGGACTTGTATGTACAGAATCCCAGCAAAGAAAAAAAAAAAAGACAAATACTTTGGAGGAAAAAGGTAAAAACAACAAAAATGCAAAAGGCAGTTCACAGAAGAATATATCTGAATGATCAGTTGTTAGGTCTCTCAGACTTGTCCAACTGTGCAACCCCATGGACGGCAGCAACCCAGACTTCCTGTCCTTCACTGTCTCCCGGAGTTTGTTCAAACTCATGTTCACTGACATGAGTGGTGGTGTGCCATCCAACAGTCTCGTCCTCTGTCCTCCCCTTCTTCTCCTGCTCTCAGTAATTTCCAGAATTCGGGTCTTTTCTAATGAGTCAACTCTGCATCATGGGGACAAAATATTGGAGTTTCAGCTTCAGTAAAAGTCCTTCCAGGGGATATTCAGGGATAATTTCCTTTAAGATTGACTGGTTTAATCTCCTTGCTGTCCATGGGACTCTCAAGAGTCTTCTCCAACACCACAGTTCAAAAGCATCGATTCTTCGGCTATTGGCCTTCTTAATGGTCCAACTCTCATATCCATACATGACTACTGAAAAAAAAAAAACAAAACATAGATTTGACTATACAGATGTTTATCAGCAAATTGACATCTCTGCTTTTTAATATGCTGTCTACTTTTTTTTAATATATATATTTTATTTTTGCTATCTACTTTTGTCATAGTTTTTTTTTTTTCCTAAGGAGCAAGTGTCTTAATTTCATGACTGCAGTCACCGTCCACAGTGATTTTGGAGCCAAAGGAAATAAAATCTGTCACTGTTTCTATTCTTTCCCATCTATTTTTCATGGGTTAATGGAACCAGTTGCCATAATCTTAGTTTTTTGAATGTTGAGTTTTAAGCTAACTTTTTCTCTTTCCTCTTTCTCTTCATCAGTTCAGTACAGTTCAGTTCAGTCTCTCAGTCATGTCTGACTCTTTGTGACCCCATGAATCACAGCACGCCAGGCCTCCCTGTCCATCACCAACTACCAGAGTTTACACAAAATCATGTCCATTGAGATGGTGAGGCCATCCAACCATCTCATCCTCTGTCGTCCACTTCTCCTCCTGTCTTTATCTTTCCCAGGATCAAGGTCTTTTCCAATGAGACAGTTCTTCGCATCAGGTGGTCAAAGTATTAGAGTTTCAGCTTCAGCATCAGTCCTTCCAATGAATATTCAGGACTGATTTCCTTTAGGATGGACTGGTTGGATCTCCTTGCATACCAAAGGACCCTCAAGAGTCTTCTCCAACACCAGAGTTCAAAAGCATCAATTCTTCGGTGCTCAGCTTTATCTATAGTCCAAATCTCACATTCGTACATGACCATTGGGAAAACCATAGCTTTGACTAGTCGGACCTTTGTCGGCAAAGGAATGTCTCTGCTTTTTAATATGCTCTCTAGGTTGGCCATAACTTTTCTTCCAAAGAGCAAGCGTCTTTTAATTTCATGGCTGTGGTCACCATCTATCTGCAGTGATTTTGGAGCCCCAAAAATAGAGTCTGTCACTGTTTCCACTATTTCCTTATCTATTTGCCATTAAGTGATGGGACCAGATGCCATGATCTTAGTTTTCTGAATGTTGATCTTTAAGCCAACTTTCTCACTCTCCTCTTCACTTTTATTAAGAGGCTCTTTAGTTCTTCACTTTCTGCCATAAGGGTGGTATCATCTGCATATCTGAGGTTATTGATATTTCTCCTGGCAATCTTGATTCCAGCTTGTGCTTCATACAGCCTAGGGTTTCTCATGATGTACTCTGCATAGAAGTTAAATAAGCAGGGTGACAATATACAGCCTTGACATACTCCTTTCCCGATTTGGAACCAGTCTGTTGTTCCATGTCCAGTTCTAACAGTTGCTTCCTGACCTGCATACAGGTTTTCAAGAGGCAGGTCAGGTGATCTGGTATTCCCATCTCTTTCAGATTTTGTCGTGATCCACACAATCAAAGGCTGTTAGAACTGGACATGAAACAACAGACTGGCTCCAAATCGGGAAAGGAGTATATCAAGGCTGTATATTGTCACCCTGCTTATTTAACTATCTATCTATCTATCTATCTATCTATCCATCTATAGTTCATCAGGCACTCTGTCTATCAGATCTATTTCCTTAAATCTATTTCTCACTTGCGCTGTATAATTTAAGGGAATTGATTTAGGTCATACTTGAATGGTTTAATGGTTTTCCCCACTTTCTTCAATTTAACTCTGAATTTGGCAATAAGGACTTTATGATCTGAGCCAGAGTCATCTCCCAGTCTTGTTTTTGCTGACTGTATAGAGCTTCTCCACCTTTGGCTCCAAAGAATATAATCAATCTGATTTCAGTGTTGACCATCTGGTGGTGTCCATGTGTAGAGTCTTCTCTTGTGTTGTTGGAAGAGGGTGTTTGCTATGATCAGGGCATTCTCCTCGCAAAACTCTATTAGCCTTTGCCCTGCTTCATTCTGTACTCCAAGGCCTAATTTGCCCGTTCAGTTCAGTTCAGTTCAGTCGCTCAGTCATGTCCAACTCTTTGTGACACCATGAACTGCAGCACGCCAGGCCTCCCTGTCCATCACCAACTCCTGGAGCTCACTCAAACTCATGTCCATTGAGTCAGTGATGCCATCCAACCGTCTCATCCTCTGTCGTCCCCTTCTCCTCCTGCACTCAATCTTTCCATTACCAGGGTCTTTTAAAATGAGTCAGCTCTTTGTATCAGTTGGCCAAAATATCGGGGTTTCAGCTTCAACATCAGTCCTTCCAATGAACATTTTGTCTGTTATTCCAGGTGTTGCTTGTCTTCCTACTGCTTCTGTTAGACCCTTGCCATTTCTGTCCTTTATTGAGCCTTCTGTCCTTTATCTTCGCATGAAGTGTTCCCTTGGTATCTCTAATTTTCTTGAAGAGATCTCTAGTCTTTCCCATTCTACTGCTTTCCTTTATTTCTTTGCATTGTTCATTTAAGAAGGCTTTCATATCTCTTCCTGATATCTTTGGAACTCTGCATTCAGATGGGTATATCTTTCCTTTTCTCCTTTGCCTTTAGCTTCTCTTCTTTCCATAGCTGTTTGTAAGGCCCTCTTCAGACAACCATTTTGCCTTTTTGCATTTCTTTTCTTGGGGATGATTTTAATCACTGCCTCCTGTAGAAAGTTACAAACCTCTGTCCATAGTTCTTCAGGCACTCTATGAAATCTGCCTTGAACCTATTTTTCATTTCCGCTGTATAATCATTAAGGAATTTGATTTAGGTCACAGCTAACTGGCCTGTTTGTTTTCCCTACTTTCTTCAGTTTAAGTCTGAATTTTGCAATAAGGAGTTCAAGATATGACTCACAGTCAGCTCATGGTGTTGCTTTCGCTGATTGTATAGAGCTTCTCCATCTTTGGCTGCAAAGAATATAATCAGTGTGATTTAGGTGTTGACTGTCTGGTGATGTCCATCTGTAGATTTGTCTTTTGCATTGTTGGAAAAGGGTATTTTCTATGAACAGCACATTCTTTTGACAAAACTCTGTTAACCTTTGCTCTGCTTCATTTTGTGCTCAGTAAGTACCTGTAAAGTTTGAAAAAATCATGCTTAATTTGGAAAGTGCAAGTTAAAATCTCAATGAGATCAGTAATATACCAATTAGACTCATCATAATGGCTGAAATTAAAAAAAAATCTGATAATGCCAAGTGCTGACTAGCATGTTGAATGATCCAAATTACACTGCTAATCGAAATATTGGGCTACCCTATTGGCTCAGATATTAAAGAAACTGTTCGCAATGAAGGAGACCCAGGTTCGATCCCTGTGTCAGGAGTATCTCCTAGAAAAGGGAATGTCTACTCACTCCAATATTCTTGTCTGGAGAATTTCATGGACCAAGGAGTCTGGCAAGCTACAGTCCACAGGGTAGCAAAGAGCTGAACACAGCTAACCAACTAGGACTAATGCAAATATTAATTTCCTGGTGCATTCTGTTATATATTTGCTGCTAAGTCACTTCAGTCGTGTCTGACTCTGTGCGAGCCCATAGACGGCAGCCCACCAGTCTCCCCCGTCCCTGGGATTCTCCAGGCAAGAGCACTGGAGTGGGTTGCCATTTCCTTCTCCAATGCATGAAAGTGAAAAGTGAATGTGAAGTCACTCAGTCGTGTCCAACCCTCAGCGACCCCATGGACTGCAGCCTTTCAGGCACCTCCATCCATGGGATTTTCCAGGCAAGCATACTGAAGTGGGGTGCCATTGCCTTCTCCTGTTATGTATTTACTTATGGCTTATTATCAGGTTTTCTGGTCAGTAAAGTTGCCTAATACTTTATTGCATTAATAAAATAATGCAACAAAAGTTCTTGCAGTGCATGGCACACAGCATTCACATATGATAGTATTTGTGTAGTTATTATCATTATCATTATTTTTGCTTACATTATTTTATAAGCACTCTGCTCATTTTGCCCACAATATATATTAAATGTCTATTTTTAATGTTAAAAAGTCATAAACTGTGCTACATTCTTGGGCTGTCCAAATATCTATTATCAATTTCCATAAATGGAAAAATGGGAGAAATGATTATAAAATTATCTTGTGCTCTGTAAAACATAATGAAAATTAATGAAAATATAACAATTTTTGTAAATTAAACACATCCACATATTTCATATTAGCAAAACAGGTGTATTTATGTTATTAATTCTTCTTCAAATGTATGCACCCTTGGACCAGTCAATTGTTTAAAATAATCCAACAGTTGTAGTAATTTTACCTATACAGAGCATTTTTTTTAATGTCATGAAATCTAATTCATATGTATACTCTATGAGCCTATTTTACTCAACATTTTTGGTTATGTTAGCACTCATATTTAAGAGCAAAGGGAAACAATAACTCTTGTGTAGTAAAATAATCGTCTCTCGCACCTGTATGTTTTGAAAACCATTTGTGTTTTATCGAGTGGTATGGTCTTTGTACTTCAAATTTGCATCTTTTTTTTCTTAGAAGATGGATTTCTAGGATTGCAAGGACAATGGAGATTTGTACTATAAGGGGAGTCCTCATCTCTCAGAGGAATAACTTGAGGTCTAGAGATGCCAAGAACCTTGTTTGGGATTCTTCGGCAGAGACAACTATAACCCAGGTCTCCTGGCTCATGCTGCCCGTGTGTACCCTCTCTGAGATGGCAATAACAAGAGAAATGTTCAAACAGTAAAGTGGGAAGGATCCATCTTCCATAAGTGGGTTGGTTTCTCATTATCAGAAGATTTTGCTGGTGATAATTTGGACAATGTTTTTCTTTTAAGGTATAAGTCAAAAGCATTGAAAGGGCGTATTTCATATCATTGACTCAGCTCTGTGTTGTTTGTGGTAGTTCTATGCTAGAGGAGGTAGAAAGGATTTTCAAAATAAATACATTATTCAGTAGGCAATGAAGGGGTAAAACCACTTTTTTCATAATCACAGTTCTTTCTAAAGTCATACAGTCCCTATAAATGAGATAATGAAGTAACTCCACATTGGTTCTTTCAGTTCCCTGGAGTTTAAAGTGTATTAATGGCTATTGGATTCTGAATAAATAAACTGGATGGAAAAATCATTATGTGAGTTTTATTTTCCAAATATCAATTTGGTTTCTAAGGACTCCAATAACTTACCCTTAATTTTCAGCTTGAAGCTTCTGAGAAAAAAATAGTTGAAATTTGGGGCATCATTTATTTTTTCCCCTCTTGTAATAATGGGGATGTGAATTCAGCGGCTGAGTTTATTGAATTTGGCATTAGAAGCTGATTCATCCCTTAAAAAAAAACACATATTTTACACACTGAATTTCATCCTTTGGGGGATAGCAAACAATAAAAAATGCATTGGAAAAATTAGTTGAAATGGCTGGATGAATAAACCCTTTCTTCTGTTCATTAAATTCAGTAGAATCATGTGATCCTCAGTTCTCTCTACTAGAATTTAACTTGAAAATCAGTGAACAAAGCTGTTAAACAGAATTATATCTTTCCTGGGATAAATGTTTAAATTTCCCTGTATGCAGTTTGCATACACCGGGGCCTTTATATTTCACATGTCACAAACAGGAAAGGTCAGAAATGTCAGATCCCAGTAGCAGGATAGCCAGTGCAGTGTGTGATCTATATGCATGCAAATACGTGGACCTTCCAGTGACCTGCTGACAATATATATATATATATATATACATATATATATATATATATATCACTAAATCTCCTTTTCTAGCAATGGAAGCAATTAATTGGCAAGAATGACAAAAAGATAAATTGCAACACACAACAGTAACAAGCCAATAACTCATAATCTCATTCCAAGGTCTTGTAGAGTGGTCAAAGTATTCACAAAAGTATGTTTCTACATTCAACAAACCATTGAAGGCCTACCACTTGGATATCTATCTCTTGATTATTTTCTTCCCCAAATCTCCTGCTTTTTCACTTGAAAAATCATGAAATAACTAAGTCTTTTGATTTCTTCTACTTTTTTTTTTCACTTCAGTCGATTTCAGTGGAAAATTATTATAGAGATTAAATAAACACATAATTGGAGTACAATTGGTTTACAATGTTGTATTAGCTTGTTAGTTTCTGCTCTACAGCAGTGTGAATCAGCTATTCCTATATATTTACCCGCTTCCTCTTGAGCTTCCCTCCCATCACCCTCCATCCTAAACTTCTAAGTCATCACAAAGCACTGAGTGAGCTCCTTGTGCTATACAGCAGGTTCCCACTAGTGTTCCATTATACACGTTGCAGTGTGTATATATCTGGCCTTCTAACTGGCAAACCCAATGTCTGTTTCCTTCTTCCTCTCCTCTCTGTCTACCTCCATCGGCTCTTTACTCCCTTTCCTTACTTCTGCAAATTTTGCAATTGCCTCAGTATAGAAAAACTAGAAGAACTGAATGAGTTCCCTTAACTTTACCTCCAGAAGACAATAACAGACAATATTTTGATGCAATTGCTTTTCAAATTTTCTATATATTTTAAATGTTTGCTGAATATATAAATATAAAGGTATGTATGTAATAGTCAAGATCATTTAAGGACATCTCATTCATTGACTACGCTAAAGCTTTTGACTGTGTAGATCAAAACAAACTGGAAAATTCTTAAAAAGATGGGAATACCAGACACCTTACCTGCTTACTGAGAAAGGTACATGAAAGTCAAGAAGAAAAGGTTAGAACCAGACATGGAAAAACGGACTGGTTTTTGAGAAAGGATTATGTCAAGGTTGTATATTGTCACCATGCTTTTTTAACTTATATGCAGAATACATCACGTGAAATGCCAGACTGGATGAAGCACAAGCTGGAATTAAGATTGCCAGGAGAAATATCAATAACCTCAGATATGCAGAAGACACCATCGTTATGGCAGAAAGTGAAGAGTAACTAAAGAGCCTCTTGATAGAGATGAAAGAGGAGCGGGAAAAAGCTGGCTTAAAACTCAACATTCTGAAAATGAAAATCATGGCATCCAATCTCATTACTTAATGATAAATACATGGGGAAATAATGGAAACAGTGAGAGACTTTAGTTTATTGGGCTTCAAAATCACTGCAGAAATTAAAAGACGCTTGCTGCTTAGAAGAAAAGCCATGACCGACCTAGACAGCATATTAAAAAGCAGAGACATTACTTTGCCAACAAAGGTCCTTCTAGCCAAGGATATGTGTTTTTTTTTTTTTCCAGTAATCATGTATGGATGTGAGAGTTGGACCATAAAAAAGGCTGAGCACCGAAGAATTGATTATTTTGATCTGTGGCATTGGAGAAGACTCTTGAGAGTCCCTTGTACTTCAAGGAGATCAAATCAGTCCATACTAAAGGAAATCCGTCCTGAATATTCATTGAAAGGACTGATGCTGAAGTTGAAGCTCCAGTATTTTGGCTTACCTGATACGAAGACCCAACTCATTGGAAAAGACCCTGATTCTGGGAAAGATTGAAGGCAGGATGAGAAGGGGATGACAGAGGATAAGATGGTTGGATGGCATCACTGAATCACTGGACATGAGTTTGAGTAAACTCCAGGAGTTAGTGATGGAAAGGGAAGCCTGGCATGCTGCATGCATGGGGTCACAAAGAGTTGCACATGACTGAGCGACTGAACAACAACAAATGACTTATTTTTTCATAGTAAGTATGGTTTGGGGTTGTGAACTTATAAAAGATTTCTAGAAGTTAAATTACTTTGTCAGTTCAAAAAATTGAAATATTGACGTTCCATGTGATTCCACAAGTATTTGCCTGGTTTTAAATCTAAGGTGAAGATTGTAAACACATTACTTACATATATATATATATATATACACACACACACAAATGCTGCACTTTGTTCTGTAAATGTTAATTTATCTCACCTGTAATATTGATAGCTTTGAGTGACTAAATTTTACAATGATTAGGTGGAATATATATATTTCTCACACTGCTACTTTCTTTACTGAGGCCAGTTTCTAAATGCTTTCTCTTTTCTACGCAGTCAGCAGACTTGTTATAACCCTACTGTAGTCCCTTGAGTTCTTTTCAAATTGAAGCATGTGTACATTATATTGTTTAATAAGACTTGTTTTCACAGTTTAAACTTTCTCTAATGTCTCTTTTAGGAGAAGGCAATAGCACCCCACTCCAGTACTCTTGCCTGGAAAATCCCATGGGCAGAGGAGCCTGGTGGGCTGCAGTTCATGGGGTGGCTGAGGGTCGGACATGACTGAGTGACTTCACTTTCACTTTTCACTTTCATGCATTGGAGAAGGAAATGGCAACCCACTCCAGTGTTCTTGCCTGGAGAATCCCAGGGACGGGGGAGCCTGGTGGGCTGCCGTCTATGGGGTCGCACAGAGTCGGACACGACTGAAGCGACTTACCAGCAGCAGCAGCAGCAGTGTCTCTTTCCTGCCTCTCATATACTTCTTAAAGAAAAAGTATAGTGGCCTTTAACTTCCAGTTGTAGGAAACTTACTCAAGATTTCCTAAGCATGCCACGTATTTTCTTCATGGTTCTGGGCAGCTGTGTTGGTTTCTCTTTAGCTTTTCCTGAACTTTTTATACTTATGGCTATTTTTCTTCTCTAACCCTAATTCTGTGCTCTCCCCTAAATTTTTACCCCCTTTCTACATACCCACACTGACATACACACTTATTTTCCAATTTAGTGGGATGTATTCAATCATTCATCAGAGCCCAAACTCTGTGTGACTAGATGAGAGATGGCTATCTTGCCACAAGCCCCAGACTATAGGGGTAGCTGCTGTCTTTAGGAACATGATTTTATATCACATTAATCATCACAGGTTTTGACACCTCATGATTTTTATGCTCTGGGAGGGCAAAATCTGTGCCTTATTTACTATGTATCAGGCATTGCAGTAGGACTTAGAGCTTCTACTGACTGAATGAGTAAATTATTGTGATCAATGTTCATATTTAAGACACAGAACAAAATCCTCTTATCTCTGTGTGAGGCAGGAGGATTGCTTTGGATGGATAAAATGATGAAAAGTCTCAAGATAGAGCAAGCTGAAAGTAAGGACAATTATTTAAATAATTTGAAAGCAGCTTAGCTTATTCATTGAAATCTATCAGAGAGCAATAAACAGTGACTTTCTTGTATAAGGGGAAGAATCAGGGCAATGGTGAATGTACTGATTATTAAGAGGTTAATGAAAAATCCTGACCTACAGTTAAGTGGCCACAGTCCAGCTATTGTCAGAATGTATCTAAACACCCCAAATTCTGCAGGCTTTACTACTAATTCTTTAAGGAAGTTGCATTCTTATTAACAAATAATGTTCATCAGAGCCCAGAAATTTAATGGCGATATCTGGTGTTTTTTAAAAATAAGTATTCACTTCAAAAAGTAAGACATTATAGAATATCTGCCTCCTCAGAACTGATATTCTTCAGTTTTTTTACAATGACTGATTACTTTCTCAAGGAAAAAAAAAAAGGTACATTTAGGCAGAAATGAATAAAACTGAAGAGAAGAAAAATAGCCACAAGGTTAAAAAGTTCAGGAAAAGCTGAAGAGAAACCAACACAGCTGCCCAGAACCATGGAGAAAAGCCTTCTGGGGATCCATAATAAATGAACATAGGTGATTAAATTTAATTCAGTAGTTGATGGTTCCCAGGGGCCAAGCCTGCCTCTCCGTATATAAAATATATAACTCTATGTTGGCTTAAACATCCGCTGCCAGGCTGTAGGAAACGCACTTAATTCTACCTCTAACCGTCTTTCACACAAGAGGTAATTTATTAAAAACCTTGCCCTTCTCTTTGCTGTGTAGTTCAGATTACCTGTTTCTCTTCTATCATCATGGTATTTTTTCTCTCCCCGTAATGGTGGTTTTGTCAGGGAAATTTCTAAGGCTAGGGGATGAGGCAGACTGCTTCATCATTCTTTCATTATTGTGGCTCCTAGATGGACTGAAAAAGGTCTTTTGCCTATAAGTTGAAGCTGCATAAAAATAAGAAATGCTGTTCTTTCCTTCAGCCAACACTTTCTGAGGCCCTGCCATGTGCCATAGGGGTGTGTGACTAAATAAGGCAGCGATTGTACCCTAGGCAAGCTTACATTCCAGAGAGAAGAGTGACATTGGAAAAGAGGAAAGAAAAATGCAAAAACCATAATGTTAGGAGGAGAAGCTCTTTCTTCTGGGGCAGGATTCTGGGTGACCACCGCAAGAGTGCCCAGAGTTTGACTTCTTTGTTTGGTTTCATTTTGTATCTTTTTATGTTCATGATTTGTTTTTATGCAGATAAATGGTGAGAAACAGTTAAAAAGTTAACACTGCCTGTGTAGTTTGGGAACTTAAATCCAGAAAACATAGCCAGTTACTATCGGAACCCAAACTAGTGCTCTGTGACCACGTAGAGGGGTGGGATGAGCCGGGGGGTAGGGGAAGAGGCTCAAGAGGGAGGGAGATATATGTGTAATTATGGCTGATTCACGTTGTTGTATGGTAGAAACCAATACAACATAGTAAAAATTTAAAAGCCAAAAAATAATAGTAAATAAGTAAGTTTAAAAAACAAAACAAATAAACCACTACAATATTGCAAAATAATTAGCCTCCAGTTAAAATAAGTAAATTTAAAATAATTTTAATTAAAGAAAATGACACTGTAATCATGAAACAGAAAATAACCAATTGTCCATCTATAGAGTTTTGGAACCACAGTTTTCAGAGATTTTTAAAAGTCATTAGCAAAACTCAGATTTCAAATTACTATGAAATGTTATTAAAATATCTCAAGAATATCTTCTATCTTACTTGTGGTTTTTTTTCTGGGTTTCTGGTCATGGAAAATGTTGGCTTACAGAAGTTTTTCTTTTTTTGTTTTGTTTTCCTATTCCACCCTCATTTCAACAAACTGTAAAACAATGTAAGATAGTTTTATAATATCCAAATAATATAGGAGAGATATTAAGAATAAAAAATTTTTGTTTTCAAAAAAGAAATAAGGACACTTTTAACAACCCACTGATTTTCATGTTTTGAAGACAGGGCAATGCTTCACCATAATGCAGTCACTGGAATCACACCTTCTTTCTTGAGATTTAAATAGTCTACATAGACGGCAGGGGATGATTAGCTACTCCTTGCAGAATATTTGACTGATAACTGCACAAACCCTTGCCAATGTACCTCAATACTGAATCATCCTTTTATTTTGAAGACTTAGGGCCGGAATTTCCAAACCAAGTTGTTAATCCATAATTAATGTGTTAGTCCTGTCTGACTCTTTGGGACCCCATGGACTGTAGCCCACCAGGCTCCTCTGTCCATGGAATTCTCCAGGGTATCCTCACAACCCAGGGACTGAACTCAGGTCTCCTACATTGCAAGAGGATTCTTTACCATCTGAGCCATCAGGGAAGCCACCTGATATGAAGAGTAGACTCATTGGAAAGATGGGAAATGCTGGGCAAGATTGAGGGTGGGAGGAGAAGGTGGCAACAGAGGATGAGATGGTTGGATGGCATCAATGACTCAATTGACATGAGTTTGAACAAACATCAGGAGATAGTGAAGGACAAGGAAGACTGTCATGCTACAGTTCATGGAGTCACAGAGTCAGACACAACTCAGCAACTGAACAACAATTGCAATGTGTTAGAATCATGAAAACTTCAATATATGATCACAGTTATCTGAATATAAAATGAATTTACTTCATCTGAATGTATCAGAATGACTGTGCATGTTTGAAATTTCCCTTAGATTAACTTGCCCTTCCCCTTGCCTTGTGGCCATTTGTTGTAGGTTGAGCTTAAATTTTTCCTGAATTTTACACATTTTGGCAATATTATATGTTCATGTCAGAAAAAAAAATTGGCTCTAAGTATCCACATCAACCCTCACCTACAATGCCTCTGTTTATATATCAAATATGATGCATTATTTTTAAAACATACTTTAACAGTGTAAATGTACATAGATTTAGTATTTTAAAATGTGATTATGTTAAACCCTCAAAATTATCTCAGGGTGTTAATTTTAAGCATTGCTATCACATCTTATTTAGTATCTCAACCCAAGAATCTCTAAGGGTGATAAGTCACATTTTTACATTTATTCATATAATTGCCCTTTCAGTCTAATTTTTAAGTTCAGTGCTATCTCATGTTCTTGTTGCTTGGCTTAGTTCTGTGTTTCATAAATCCTATTCTGTTCTACCTTTACAAGAGAATAAAGGATAGAATGTAAATGTCCTTCAGTACTGATTCAATATTTTATCTTATAATCTTTCCTGTCAACTCTTTCTCTCCTTGACACCTCTATTAATTCCATTACCCATTTTTGGATTCATAAAAAATACTGATACATTTTCTTTTGTCATAGAGAAAAAAATGAGGCTCACTAATGAGTGATGAGTGGAAAATTTTGCTGTCATGCAGTATGCCCAGTACAGAGGAGAGTTAAAGCTCTGGGGAATGAGGTTGAGAGGAAGAAAGACTTTGAACTGTCCCTGTCCTCTATTAGGAGAGCAAAGTCTCTGTTCTGATTGGCTGGCGATATCTGGGTTTGTCTATGGGGACGACAGAGGATGAGATGGCTGGATGGCATCACCGACTCGATGGACGTGAGTCTGAGTGAACTCCGGGAGTTGGTGATGGACAGGGAGGCGTGGCGTGCTGCGATTCATGGGGTCGCGAAGAGTCGGACACGACGGAGCGACTGAACTGAACTGAACTGAAGCAATGAATGAGCTGTTTGGAGGTGGTCTGCTGCGTGTGTGATGGGCATATGCTGCATCCATGGATTATGCCATTCAGCTGCCTAAATCAAGATTATGATGTTCAGATTGTTACATACTGCTGACAGACTAGATGATCAAGAAGCATGGTCTGTGTCTTTCATATAAGTTGAATAAAATTGAACATTTAACTGACCATAATTTCCCTTGCTGCTCCCAACACTCTTGTTTCACATATTCATTCTATGAACAAATAGATTCATTACCACAATTATATACATTTGGGGAAAAAAATGATTGATTTTTAATACATGGCTCTCAGCTCAAATGTGTAACAACAAATGTAAGTGTTTGTAAGCTACTCTAAAACTGTCTTTTTACATCATCTTGAGTGAGAAGAAACTGAGATTTTTTTTAAACATTTTTTTTCATCTTACAGTACAATTCCTTGAAAAGCACAGTAGAACAGTACAACAGCTGGCATACGGGGGCTGGCCTTGAGTGAGCAGGCAAGAAGAGTTATGACTGGAGGAGGGAGGGCAGGTGGAAGATGGTAGAGCTGAAGGATCCTCAGCAACAGGAGACGGAAGGCAAGCTGCAATTGCACCCACTCATGTCTGACATTGATGGTACAGGTTCTGGTTCCTTGCTAGATTCAATTCTATCTACCCTCTTGCGAAAATGATCCGGTGATGTCTGGGTCGTAGCTCTTTCCTCCTCTTCATAGATGACCTGGCAGCACTGCACTGCCTTTTGAATGACTGTCACAACCTTCGTGTACCATTCTATGTTTGGGTCCTCTGCCGCAGAAACTAACAGTACCCCTCAAATAAAGAAAGTCAGCTTGCCGTTCCTGCACTGTGGATCTCAAATAAAGAAAGTCAGCTTGCCATTCCTGCACTGTGGATCTCTCTGGTTCTTCAGGAACTTCTTTTCAGTCTTGTCTCTCTTCATCCTTTCTTGGTGCTCCGTGCTTCTTAGCAGTACCAGCTACCTCACTGCCATTTTTATGCTTGCTTTCACGCATCCTGGTCTGGAAATAAGGATACAAGTACCGTATTCTATAAATACAGTAAAGTACACAAAAGCACAATGGCTTGTAGAGGATGCTCACACGTGACAATATTTGCCAGATACTAACTTAATTGATTGGACATGTGAAGGCACATTTGCATCTTTGAAAGTTCACAACTTGAAGGTTCCTATGCAGGGGACTTACTTTGTTTCTATTCCTTTTAGTTGCTAACTTAAATAACGCATATTTAAACCTATCTTTATTTCTAATCCTAAGAATAAGACAGATGTTGGTTGTTTTAGGATTCTGAGAGTTCAGTTCAGGTCAGTCGCTCAGTCGTGTCATACTCTGTGTGACCCCAAGGACTGCAGCACCCCGAGCAAGATTAAGTAGATGTATAGGCAGGCCTTTTGGTTTGATTTTTTTTTAATTTTTTGAATTGAAAGATAATAGATTTACAATTTTTTCTACTTCTCCCCCTCTTTTGAAATGAAGTCAACCCTAATACCCTTTGCTACTAGGGTACCAGGATTTCTCAAGATCAACACTATTGAAATTTGGGGACAATAAATTTCTTTTGTAAAGGTTCTGTCTTGTGCATTATAGGATATTTCACAGCATCCTTAGTCTTTATTTACCTACTAGGTGCTAGAAGCAACACTCTTTCCTAACTGGCATTAAAAGAAAAAAACAAAAAACTGTCTCCAGACATTGCCAAATGTACATAGTCAGCATAATCATTTTCATTTGAGGACTAGTGAGCAAGGCTGGTAGAAATACCAGTTCTCCATCACTGTTTGATTTCCCTTCTATTTCCTGTAGGGTTATGGAAAGATCTCAAAAACTTATGAGATGCATTCATTTGAAAAGACAGCCACAGGTTTGGCTGGTTATCATTCAAACCTTGTATGAGCCCTCTTAAAGTTCAGTGACTACTTTGGATCATGCTGGGGATGGTGAAAGCCCTGCTGAAGCTGAGAGCCCCATGCCTAGGGTCACCCTCTCTAGTCCTGCTCCACAGCCATCACCCTCTGAGTCCTGTGCCCTCCCAGGTCCCTGCCACAAAGGAGGAAAGGGGTCTAGTAGGTAAGGAAACAGTCCACTCCCTCTTCTGTGAAAATTCTCTTTTCCCTCTTCTAGCTCTTCCAGATCTGACCTTCCTTCTTTCTTTCCTAGTCATACATTTAGAAATGAAGGATGAGGATGGTTGAAAATAAGCATTTTTCTCTTGCAAAGTGCTAAAGTTCAGAAAGCAGAAGATTATAAAGGGAGCACTTTCAATTCTTTAGAATGGGAAGGAAGGAAAAATATATATAGAAAAATATATGTAACTTACAGAATTTGGTGCAGTAACAGAAATCTGTGGCTCAAGAAGTTGTATGTGTTCCCCAGGCAACTGAGTTTTTTATACTTAATATTGTCTTGGTCTCTATCCTTGAATACCAGCCTCTTTTTCTCCATACAGTCAGTGGGTTTTAAGAAATGCACTTATACCAGCCCGTTAAACAGTATGAAGGTAATGGATTCCTCAGTCTAGTCAGAAGGTGTTTCTTTGCTTGTTTGTTTATTTTTATGTGAAACTGATACTGAAAACCCTGGTGTTAATGAAACAAGAAAGCAACATGGTTGGTTATGTGCTTTGGAGCTAGCCTTGCTAGCTCCTTTCATTGTCCAGTTTGTCCATTCTTGAAACACTGTTGATTTCTCTGTGATTCAGTTTCCTCCCTTTAACTTACCTTCTTTTAAACGTGGTTGGACAAATAAGTTAATACGTGGAAAGTTTAGAATGGCTCCTGATCTGTAGTTAGTATTCCATAAACCTAAGTTATCAACTGTATTATTTTCTTGGTAAAAAGGATTATGACTTCCTAACATGAACCAGGCCATCAGAAAGGACTAGAAAAAAGCAACCCAGTAAAGATCACCCACAGTGACTTGGAAGATGTCCTCAGAGACTGTTTGGAATTTATCCGTGCCTCTGCCCCAAATTTTCCCTGGCTCATGTAGTCAAAGCCTGGCTTTTGTCTGCATCTAATCCACTGTTCTGTCTGAACTGATAAGTCAGAAGCAAAATGTACCTAATATGCAACATTTAGGCAATGGCACCCCACTCCAGTACTCTTGCCTGGAAAATCCCTTGGATGGAGGAGCCTGCTGGGCTGCAGTCCATGGGGTCGCTAAGAGTCGGACACGACTGAGCGACTTCACTTTCACTTTTCACTTTCATGCATTGGAGAAGGAAATGGCAACCCACTCCAGTGTTCTTGCCTGGAGAATCCCAGGGACGGGGGAGCCTGGTGGGCTGCCGTCTCTGGGGTCGCACAGAGTTGGACACGACTGAAGCAACTTAGCAGCGGCAGCAATCCACTGTTCTGTCTGGGGACTGATATGTCAGAAGCGAAATGTACTTAATATGCAACATTTAGCTTAACTTTACTCTAGGCTGACCTCAGATGATCCTACTACCTATTTTTTCCTGATTTCAGCTCAATCAGATGTCAACACCAGCTGTTCCATGGGTCTCTTCAGGCTGGCAGCCAAGAAATTAGGAACAATAAATGCTTAGAACCTAGTTAGAGATGCTCGGGAATAAAGAACCCCTTTAAACTTTATTTCACTCAGATTTTTCAAATCTTATCTCACCAATGAGGGTGTTTTTTTTTTTCTTTTCTTGCATTTTTCACCAAGGGACTATCAATACCTTGTGTAACTGTGGTTCTAAGGACTATAGTTAGAGACAAGATGTTCTAATGTTACCAATTAACATTGATTCATACATGCTCTGTTCTCTGCTCACTTTGGTGAATCTGTGAGCTACTCTTGTATTAGCTTTTGGCCAAACTGTGCTTATAATGGTTTTATCTCAATTCACATTCATTTAACTGTCTCCCTTGGCTCCATATATTATAATAATGTCCAGTCTTATTCCCTGCTTTTCTGGATAAGCCTACTAATTCAGAGCAGCTGCCACCTTACCTGCCACACACACACTTTCTTTCTTTAGCTAATTGCATGCCGTGCCCTCTGTCACTGGTAGCTACTCCTGAGACAGAGGCCATTCGGAGACAACTAGTGCTTCACTGCTTAGTCACTTTGCCTTTAATCATGGTTGACCAGAAAAGGTTCATATTAAATTACAACAAAATACTAATGTGCTTCTCTGAGCTAATGAGCGTCTTGTATCTCAAGAGAAGAAAGTGAAAATACTGCTGGTTTTGTGAAAGAAGGTTCAGCACTTTCAGCATTCAGTTATTTATGGATTGGATAGAAATAGCTCAAATGTACTCATTCTCGAGATATTTCAGGATGCAAGATTTTTAGTAGCTCTCTTCTGGCCTAAGTTCATTTGATTTGGATGAGATCAGCCATTTGGTCATATAACCATATAACCTGAACTGCCAAATTAGAGCACCAGACTCTCCTGATCACAATAGAGAGTATGGGGATGTTACATATGGTGGATGGTGGAAGACAAACCAATGGAAAGCCAACTCTGGGGTTTTGCTGGGACCTATTTCAGAATAAATGGTTTATTTTCCTGGAGTTGCTCAGTTGACAGGAATAAGTAACAGACTTACAGCTTGAATTCATTTCTTGAGAGAGCCAGCATCAATGTGAAGCCAACCTTGGGTGGGAAGCATAGCTAAACTATGTAAAGGGACTGGGTTTAAAGACATTGCTTGAACTTCTGTAAGGAAGTCATGCCTCACAAGAACTACTGCCTGAACTGATCCAGTAAGCTTCCATTTGGCTTCATCAAGTTTAAGTCAAATTTCTGTCACTTGCAAATAAAAGTACTTGGCTGTCCAGACTCTATGCTTTCCAAGTGGCTCAGTGGTAAAGAATCGACCTGCCAAGCAAGAGATTCGAGTTCAATCTCTAGGTTGCGGAGGAAATGGCAACCCACCCCAGTATTCTTGCCTGGGAAATCCCATGGACAAAGGAGCCTGGTGGGCTACAATCCATGGAGTCACAAAAGAGTTGGATCCAACTTAGTGACTAAACAACAACAACAACAAAAGGAAGATAAACCCAAGTGAATGTATTGATTAAACAACAACAACAATCCAGACTCCAATGTACACAATTTATGATAAAGCCATCTCTTGAAATGCAAAGCTGCAGAACAATGAGGCAAAACTTATAAGAACAAATCTAGCAACATTTACATGTAAAAGTGCCTTCTAAAAGATTTTTTTGGGTCACGTATCTCAGTCTATATCACCCATCAGCATATCCATGTCATTAGATAATGGCTAAGGTTCTCATGTGAAGAGTTAACTCATTGGAAAAGACTCTGATGCTGGGAGGGACTGGGGGCAGGAAGAGAAGGGGATGACAGAGGATGAGATGGCTAGATGGCATCACTGACTCAATGGACATGAGTCTGAGTGAACTCCGGGAGTTGCTGATGGACAGTGAGGCCTGGCGTGCTGCGATTCATGGGGTCGCAAAGAGTCGGACACGACTGAGTGACTGAACTGAACTGAACCGAAGGTTTTGATAGGTGAGTTGTTTGTCTTTGAGCTCTTTTTTTTTTTTTAATATGAAAATTATTGTACTGACCATATAGGAGGAAAATGAAATTTTTGAATGAATAATATAATGCTATGATTAAATCAGGGAGATTTTTTGTTAAAATTATTATTTTGACTGAGTTTTAAAGAGGATAATATTCATATCATGGACAGTTGTTTTCCAAAAGTGAAAACATTAAAACTGGATATTTCTGAGATTTTATTCAAATTTAGGTTGATATATTTAATTTGCATTTTTCCTCTTTGCATTATTTTGCCATCAACTTACACATATTGTTAAATTATTTCATTTTTATATAAAATATCATTGTCAATCTTTCTATAAAACACTTTTTATTACCAGTCACATGACTCCATAGCTCTTAAATAGATTCTATTCCTGACAACATTAATTTACTGTAATTTACATTATTGTCTTCTGATCTTCTTTATCATTTTAGGCCAAACCCTCCAATTCTTTCTTACACACCGCCAGTACTGTTTATTCTTGTTCAGTTGCTTAGTCATGTCTGACTCTTTGCGACCTCATGGACTGCAGCATGCCAGGCTTCCATGCCCTTCACTATCTCCCAGAGTTTGCTCAAATTCATGTCCATTGAGCCAGTGATACTATATAATCATCTCATCCTCTGCCACACCCTTCTCCTTTTGCCACCAATCCTTCCTAGCATCAGGCTCTTTTCTAATGAGTTAGCTCTTTGCATCATGTGGCCAAAGTATTGGAACTTCAGTATCAGCATCAGTCCTTCCAACAAATATTCAGGATTGATCTCCTTTAGGATTGATTGGTTTAATCTCCTTGCAGTCCAAGGGATTCTCAAAAGTCTTCTCCAGCACCACGGTTCAAAAGCATTAGTTTTTCAGCTCTCAGCCTTCTTTATGGTCCAATTAGATACATTCTATAACTTTAATACAATTTGTATTATTCAGCTACCAGCAAGTTCAATGATACACATATAATAAAAAGTAATAGGTTAATATTGATAAGCCATCAAATTGCCAGTCACTCTGAGGGGTTTTTACATTACAATCCTAACTACAAGAACTTGCCTTTCATTTTAAGGTAATTTATTTATTTTTAATTTTATTTTATTTTTAAACTTTACATAATTGTATTAGTTTTGCCAAATATCAAAATGAATCCATCACAGGTATACATGTGCTCCCCATCCTGAACCCTCCTCCCTCCTCCCTTAAACGAGATGCCAGTCCAGGTTCATTGCCTTTCATTTTAAACTTTTGTTTTTTATTATCATAATTACATGGTGACAACCAATAAGCTCAGTTCATTGTATCTTACAACTTTTTTAAAACATAAACAAGTTGAGATACTTGGAATTTTACTGAGCTTTATACCATGCTTCTATGTAACTGTGTGGGCCTATTAGCAATAATATGAGTATTAACTGATACAGAAAGTTTAAAAATTAAGTAAAACATGTAGAGATACCATCATATTACATTAGATTTAACAGTTTTCTGGCCATTAACATTTTTCTCTTTATGTTACAGAATATTATAAAGATAGATAACTTTTCTCTTTGTTGAATTGTATCATAGACCCAAAGTTCTTATAGATCATCCTTAAAGGAGGAGAGAGGGGGATGGAGGTGGAAGAGAAAGCTATAATTTTAGTTTCTCATTTCTCTGTCAGTTTTATTACATATCCATAATAGAAACCTGCGGCACAAGCAAAATATATTTCAATTGCTGGATCTAATGAGAAAGAGCTACTGGTGAAAAAAATAGAAATCTTAAATACAAGTGAGATTTGATGTATTCCTGACATATCTGACATATGCTTATTTATAGAATCAGAATGAAGTTTGAAAAACGTTTGAATTTGAAAGAACAAATTTTTTAGTACTTTTTATTATTCTTTTTTTTTTTTTTTAATAACCCTCTCTCCACATCACTCCCCAAATCCCTCTCTGTTTCTCCAAGAAACACACACACACACACACATACATGCACACTACAGGATAATGTTCCTTAATGTCCTGTACTCAGTTTTCTATTAAGAAAACATCTATTGAGTGCCTCAAATGGGCTAGGTATTGGGCTAGTTCCCAGATCCCAGTGCACATAAAGTTTATGAACTTATGCTCAGCACAGGCATAAACAAAATGTAATCTTGTTCACTCATCATAGAAGTCCTCTCAGGTAGGATTTCCTCCTGTGCCATGGATGAGTAACTTGCTCAATGTCACTTCAATAATTAAGTAAGAGAGGTCTTCCAACTCAAGTATTTCTAGAGATACAACAAGTTTTGAAGTCCATATCTTTTTTTTTTCTTACCATATCACACATATAATTAACTTCGAGAGAAAACCATTTTTAAAACCCAAAGTTTGTTCTGTTGGTTCAGTTGTTTAGTACTTTGTATAGAAAATGTTTTGATCTGTATATCACAACATGGCATTTGCTTTTTTCATCCATGTGTTCGTTGACTTATTTATTCTAGTTTTATTAAGCGCTTATCTGGGACAGATTTTATAACAAGGTAAAACAGATTATAAGTTGCTAAAGTTCAGATGCTTACTATAAATAAAGTGGAGAAGTAAATGAAATATTCATAACCCAGATATCAATCACTGCCACTCTGTTCTTAAAATCTAAGCCAAATTAGACTCTGTTTAAACCTTATAATGGATAATTTCTGTTATTTTATTTTAGTTTAATTTGTATTTTTTGTTTGTTTGTTTAATCATCACAAAACACTGATAACCATTCCTTAGAAAATGGCATCTCAGTATCTTCTCAGACTTCACCTTTTGTTGGCTGTCTCCACGTCAGATGACTCTACCTCTGGCTCCAACTATGAGTATACAGTTCAGGTTGGGCCAATCGGAGCATTTCATTTCTGTATGTATCGTCTGGTTCAGGGTTTATAAAAATGTAATTCAACTAAAACCAAAACAGTTCAGTGAAACCTCTCTACAGCCAATGTAAGAGAACGGATAAGCTTTCCCGCTCGGTTTACGCATGAGAAGTGGAACAAAGAGACGCCCCAGCCATTTCGCCATTTGTAGAATGACCAAGTTCTAAAGAAATGGAAAGAGAAACGGCGTCCTAATGCTGCTTGCGTCCCCGTCGTATTGCATTCAGGACTGCACAGAAGTTTTAAATTATCACCTTAATCCAGTCTTTGCTTTTCTTTTCCTCCCCTATAATTTCCTTTATGTTAACCCTTCACCCCATCGAACCACTTCCATAAGCTTACATAATGGATGTTCAGTGAAGTATGGTGCGCTAACTTAAAGGGATATGGCACCATATGGCAATTAATTTAAAACTGTAAAGATTTCACTTAAAAAAAATGGTGATCAACATGGCCTACTACCATGCCGCATCTCCCTTCTGTCCTGTAGCCTACATCTAATTTTCTTTTTCCACCTTTCCACCTCAGTGGGATTCCTTACCCTTTTCTCTACTCCCCTCTGGTCCTCAGCTTACCCAGCCCCCCAACAAATAGCATAAAAATGAATTCTTCCATTCAGTTTCTGGGCTAAATACAAAACTTTTCTCAGAGGGAAGACATTTTTAAGCTCTCTTCAGTCAAAACGAAACCCTTTCGTTTCCATTCTTTTATATGAAGTTTCTCCAAAAAGGTAAACAAATCTTATAAAATCAGAGCATGCGTGCTTAGCTGAGTCCAACTGTTTGAGACCTTGTGGACTGTAGCCCAGCAGGCTCCTCTGTCCATGGGAATTTCCAGGCAAGAATACTGGAGTGGGTTGCCATTTCCTTCTCCAGGGGATCTTCCCAACCCAGGGACTGAGCCCGTGTCTCCCATGTCACCTGCAATTGCAGGTGGATCTTTTACCACTGGGGCTTCCCTGGAAGCTCAGCCAGTAAAGAATCCACCTGCAATGCAGGAAACCCCAGTTCAACTTCTGGGTCAGGAAGTACCCCTGGAGAAGGGATAGGCTACCCACTCCAGTACTCTCAGGCTTCCCTGGTGGCTCCAATAGTAAAGAATCTGCCTGCAGCGTGGAAGACCTGGGTTTGATCCCTGGGTTTGGAAGAACGCCTGGAGGAGGACATGGCAACCCACTCCAGTATTCTTGCCTGGAGAATTCCCATGGATAGAGGAGCCTGGCAGGCTACAGTCCACGGGGGTCACAAAAAGTCAGATGCAACTAACCATTGAGCCACTGGGGGAAGCTCAATAAAATTAGTGACTTTCCTCCAAACCTGAAGATTGCATCTACTATGTTTAATTGGTCCATAAGTCTGAACATTTTCTTTCAGGCTAGTTTGGATTGATGGTGAAGCAATCAGCAACTTTTTTTCACCTTCACCTTTTTTAGAGGTGGAATTTGCTGGTCTCCTCTCTCTACTATCTCACACATAGAGCATTGATTTGTTTATGTATGTTTAATACTCATTTCTAAATCTAGTCCTTCTCAGTAGCTAAACAAACAAACAAACACATAAGCAGTCAAATACAAACAGAAAAAACTTCTAATCAGTCATCTCTCAATTATTTCAATACTTTGTTTGTTTGGGCTCTTACTCTGTGATTGTCTGCATGCTACATTTTTAGCTGAGATTTAGATCCAGCACATTCCACCTGCACAGTGAGGAGCACTCTGTGAGATACCAGTGAAAATTCTCAGAAAACGATGTTTGCAGTCTCTCACACAGGGTGATTCCATGGACAGTATTTCATTTAAAGAGAGCGGCATTCATGCCTCACACTTGTCCAATATCTTTCTTTTGATGTGCTTGGAGTGATTTACAGGTTTATCTCTTAACAGCTAAATATCCCTAGGAGTCAGACAGGATACAGGTACTAAAGATCAATATCAGTCTTAAGGAAAGACTTTCAAATTTTTAACAGAGACACTTATTCAGTAATCTTTGCACAATTATATGTGTCTGGAGAATTAGTGACAACTGCAGAATCTTAGCTAATTCATTTCCTATGGACATTTTTCCCATGAACTTAAAAAAAAAAATTCCCCCTAAATCTCAAATTTGTCATGCTATTTGTTTTAAGGCTTTTACACTTTGTTCCTTTCTAATGACGTAAGACTGGAAGTGGACTTGGCAGGGTAACAATAACATCGTTTGGCTTGGCCCTCCAAGAATAAATGGCCACTGACTGCACAGAATTAAATCCTCTCCTGGAGACATTGTGGATGATGGTTCTCCATGTCAGAAACAAAGGCAGTTTGTTCTGCAAATGAGGAACTACCAATTCTGAGGACTTTGGATGGTCTGCTATTACAGAGCACCAGATGATTACTGGAAAAGACCCTGATCTGGGAAAAACTGAGGACGGGAGGAAAAGAGGGTGACAGAGGATGAGATGGTTGGATGGCATCACTGACTCAATGGACATGAGTTTGAGCAAACTCTGGGAGATAGTGAAGGACAGAGAAGCCCGGCATGCTGCAATTCATGGGCCACAAAGAGTCAGACATGACTTAGAGATTGAACAAGTTATCTGAATTCCTTTAGAGTGTTCTGTTCTGAGAGCTCAAAAGTAGATGTCTCTGGGACTTGTGTATGCAAAAGTTTGTGGTGTCAAGGTGACTAAAGCCCTGATTCTAGGAAGTAGCTTTGATTGACAGCATTTTCATGATTCTTGCTGCTGCTGCTAAGTCGCTTCAGTCGTGTCCAACTCTGTGCGACCCCAGAGATAGCAGCCCACCAGGCTCCCCTGTCCCTGGGATTCTCCAGGCAAGAACACTGGAGTGGGTTGCCATTTCCTTCTCCAATGCATGAAAGTGAAAAGGGAAAGTGAAGTCACTCAGCCGTGTCCGACTCCTAGCGACCCCATGGACCGCAGCCCACCAGGCTCCTCCGTCCATGGGATTTTCCAGGCGAGAGTACAGGAGTGGGGTGCTAGTGACTTCCCAAGTAAATAAATGAACAGCATTTTGTTTCAACATGGCTTCCAGTGTTACAGTTGTTTCTTTTAAAACATCTTCACCCATAGTAAAATTGATGTGTTAAAAACCAATGCTGATCATCTGAGATTTGATTTTGTACACGTGTTCAGTGTCATTCCAAAGTAGGCAAGGCTAATTACAGAGACTCTTGCACAGAGAACCTTCTTTCTTCCCCTACCCTTACCATTTCACATTTCTTTGTCAGTTTTAGAAGTCCAAAGACTTTATACTGTCGCTGTTACAAAAAACTGTTCATTGAACAGCATTTTAGGAACTTGTATTTATCATCACCATAGACATTTATTGAGTGCCTATAATATGGGAGTGTGGGGGAAAATATGTCTTATATTTGAAAGGGTAGGACTTGAAAGGATAGGACTTCCAAGGTGGAACAGTTGGTAAAGAATCCACCTGCTATTGCTGATGCACAAGATGTGGGTTCACACCCTGGGTTGGGAAGATCCCCTGGAGAAGGAAATGGCAACCCACTCCAGTATTCTTGCCTGGAAAATTCCATAGACTGAGGAGCCTAGCATGCTGCAGTCCATGGGGTCTCAAAGAGTCAGATACAACTGAGCATGCAAGACTTAAAAAGTTGTATTTTCTGTGACAATGTGCACTTAAATTGGTTCAAAAAACTAATTTAATTTATGTCAAAGAGATGATGTTCAAAAAAAAAAAAAAAAGAGATGATGTTCAAATTGCTGCAATTTAGGCATTGGCAAAACATGTAAGAGATTAATTCGTGTAACAAGGACATTTTTGCTGATGACTCAGAAATCACACCAACGGTGGGAGCATAAGAAGGTGGAAATGTCTATAAATGTAACTAGGACAGCATTAGAATCCACTCATTTAGGGTCAGCCCAGGGAAACTCAGGGCTTCCAAGATGGCACAGTGGTAAAGAATTTGCCTGCTAACACAGGAGACACAAGAGATGCCAGTTCAATCCTTGGGTTGGGAAGATCCTCTGGAATAGGAAATGACAACCCACTCCAGTATTCTTGGTTGGAAAATTCCGTGGACAGAGGAGCCTGGTGGGCTACAATTCATGGGTTGCAACAGGTTGGACACGGGTTGCAAAAAGTTGTGCCTCTGCATGGGGAAACAACACTTGTTCCCATATATGTGTACTTGTCCAAACACAAATGAAGAGATACATGGTTTTTCCCACATTCATTTTGCCCACATATCCTCAGAAAAAAGCCTGTATTTTGACAATATTAACCACTACCCATTCTCTCCACATGGTTTAAGCTCTAATAAACATTCATATAGTTATCACTGAAAGAAATAGAATAAAAATGATAAATTTTCTTTGAATTCTCCTTTAGAACAAAAATTTTGTAGAAATTATTTTCTCACTTTTTACTTATTCATATGTTGAGTCAATGTTTGTTAACTTTGTCCTATGTGTCAGGTGTCAGACTCCTCCATTCCTTTTGAATATAAAGACATTTATGCCCTTTGGTAAACATTTTCTACAGGAGGAGTCAGACAGTAGAGTTATATAAACATATTTAGTTTTGCAATATAATAGGTTGTTGTTGTTGTTCAGTCGCTCAGTCATGTTCAACTCTTCTTGATCCCGTGGACTGTAGCACGCCAGGCCTACCTGTCCATCACCAACTCCCGGAGCTTGCTCAAATTCATGTCCATTGAATTGATGATGCCATCCTACCATCTCATCCTCTGTCATCCCCTTCTCCTGCCTTCAGTCCTTCCCAGCATCAGGGTCTTTTCCAATGAGTTGACTCTTCATGTCAGGTGGCCAAATTATTGGAGTTTCAGCTTCAGCATCAGTCCTTCCAGTGAAAACTTAGGACTGATTTCCTTTAGGTTTGACTGCTTGGATCTCCTTTGATTGGTTGGACTCTCAAGGGAGTTTTCTCCAACACCGCATTTCAAAAGCAACAGTTCTTCAGCACTAGTCTTATTTAAGATCCAACTCTCAGACCCATACATGACTACTGGAAAAGCCACAGTTTTGACTATATGGACCTTTGTTGGCAAAGTCATGTCTCTGCTTTTTAATATGCTGTCAAGGTTTGTCACAGCTTTCCTTCCAAGGAGCAAGCACATTTTAATTTCATGGCTGCAGTAATTCTTTACTGTCTGGGCCACCAGAGAAGCCCAATACAATAAGTACAAGAAGAAAAATAAATAGTTTATTATTTTATTTATAAAGCCCATATTATTAAGGATACATTATTTAGGTTCTGTTCCATACTAAAAGACTAAGAATAGCCTTTTAAAATATTTTATGTCCAGCATATGTACTAGAACTTATAGGCATCCAACTAATATCATATGAAATAAGTCTTCGTATGAGTTCACAAGAAAGGAAAGTGTTATTTTGCTTTGTTGGTTGAGAGATTGCTTCTTTTATCTAATACTTAGCACTGTGTATTCATTAAGTCATTCATTTAGAGAAATCAATGACTCGGTATCTAGGAAATAAGAAATAGCTAACTGTTTCAAATGCTACTGAAAGAGTTGAAAATTGAAAAAAAGATATTTTACACAGCAAAATATTCTTACGTTAGATAGCAGGGCCATCATCAAAAAATCTACAAACTATAAATGCTGAAGAGGGTGTGGATAAAGGGACCCTGTTTATGGGAATGTAAATTGGTACAGCCACTATGAAGAAGAGTATGGAGGTTCCTTAAAAAAAATGAAAGAAAGTTGAAAATAGAGCTATCATATGATTTAGCAATCCCATCCCTAGAAATATATCTGAAGAAAATCATGGTTCAAAAGTATCCATGCACCCCTGTGTTCATTGCATCAGTATTTATAATAGCCAAGACATGAAAGGAATCTAAAGGCCTATCCACAGATAAATGGATAAAGAAGATGTGGTATATATATTCAATGGAATATTATTCAGGCATAAAAAAAATCATATAATGCCATTTGCAGCAACATGGAAAGACCTGGAAATTATATTGAATGAAGTAAGACAGAAAGAGGAAGACACATTTCATATGAAAATTGCTTGTATATAGAACTGAAAAAGAAATGGTGCAGATGAACTTATTTGAAAAATAAAAATAGGCTCAAAGATTTAGAAAGTGAACTTTTGGTTATCAGGGAGGATGAGCAGGGAGAGGGATAGATTGGGAGTTTGGAATTGACACACACATATTGCTTTACTTAGGATATATAACCAACAAAAACCGACTCTATAGCACAGAGAACTCAGTTCAATATTCTGTAATAACCTAAATGGGTAAAGAACTTGAAAAATAATAGATACTTGTGTAGGTATAACTGAATCACTTTGCTATATACATCTGAAATTAACACAAGAGCATTCATTAAAAAGAAAGTGTCCATTAGAAATGATGATTTAAGGACTTAGGATGATCTTAACTGAACAAATTCAGTGGTTCCTGTTGTGCAGACAAGAACCATGTTGGGATGAAACATGTTGTAGATAACAATAAGACATCACTACACATTCAGCAGATTGATAAAAGTACAGATACTGATGAGGATGTAGAGACCCTAGAATCTCCCTAGCCTGCTATTAGGAGTATAAACTGGTACAATGATTTCAGACAACCTAATATAGCTTAAACTATGTACACATTTCAAATCTAAATATTCTACCTCAGAATATATATCTTAGATACCTTTCAAACAAGTTCATAGGAAAAATATTATAAATATTTATTGAAGAATCATTAGTATAAAATGTTAACAAAAATACATCTCAAAATATGCTGTTTAGCAAAAAAAGGTAAGTTGAAGAGCCATATGAAGTGTTTTATTTCTAAAAATGGTAGGAAGCATGGAAGGATAAAAGGACAAAGGGAGCAAGTGAGGAAGGAAGGAAGGGAATTCAGAAAGAAAAGAAAAAAAAAAGAAGAAAAACAAATGATATTGATAAAACATTAAAATCTATTAAAACTAGTTAGGTACATGAGTTGGAGATACACATACACACACATATACGTGTGTATACATATATATATATATATATATATATATATGTCATTCTATTATATATTCACATGTCATTCTAATATATATGGTATTCTATTATTCTCTATCTTTACTGTATATTTGAAATAACTTATTACCCAAAGAGGGCTTCCCAGATGGCGCTAGTGGTAAAGAACCCACCTGCCAATGCAGGAGATGTAAGAGACAGGTTTCGATCCCTGGGTCAGGAAGATGCCCTGGAGGAGGACATGGAAGCCCACTCCAGTATTCTTGCTTGGAAAATCCTATAGACAGAGAAGCCTAGTGGATTACAGTCTGTGGGGTCGCAAAGAGTCAGACAGAACTGAAATGACTTAGTTTTCAAGCATGCATTACAGAAAGAAGGAGATGAAAAGACAAAGACAGTATGTGAAGATAGTATCTTTTCAGCTTCTTTGACCTGGGACTCAGTGAGCAATAGTACAGAAAAGATGATAAAAGAGATACAGAATTAAAGGAACCAGACTTATATATCTAAAATGATGGGATTGATTTTCTGGAGTGGGTAATCTGTTTCTGGGAAAATATCTACTCTTTCTCCTGGTCATGAGGCAAGTAAAACCTAAGAACAAAATGTGGTCTGCACCACGAGGAAATGTCATTTTCAGGAGATGGCTGTTTCGGGTAAAAAGTCATAGATGAAGCATTTAGAGAAGATAGTGAGGATATGAGATAGGTGACCTGCAAAGGATTAAAATATTTTCTGAGAATTTAGCCATTGTAACCATTCAAGATAGATTGGTTCACAAAACACAACATTTGGCAGGAAAAACTGCCTTAGAAAAAGGGTGAAAGGTACAACAAGGCAAAACAGCATACAAAGTACACACGAGGCAGAAACTGTTATTTTTTTTATTTTTCTAACATAATTTTCAATAATAGAGTTAAAAATAAAAGTAAATGTTCTTAAGCAATACACACAGTCAGAAGACAGCAGGACCAGCTATTAGCATATCTGGCACTGATATAAGACCATTAGGTGGTCTTATATAAGACCCCTGATATAAGACCCTCACTATCTTCATCCTTGTTTCTCCTATTGGAAAGGGAAAATATACCAGATTAAGTTCAGTTTAAGTAAAAGCTGAAGCAACCTCAGTTCAGTTCAGTTCAATTCAGTCGCTCAGTCATGTCCGACTCTTTGCGACCCCATGAATCGCAGCATGCCAGGCCTCCCTGTCCATCACCAACTCCCAGAGTTCACTCAGACTCACGTCCATTGAGTCAGTGATGCCATCCAGCCATCTCATCCTCTGTCGTCCCCTTCTCCTCCTGCGCCCAATCCCTCCCAGCATGAGTCTTTTCCAGTGAGTCAACTCTTCACATGTAAATATGTAACACTTTTCCATGACTAAAGTTAAACATAAACAATGAATGTGTAGATATTAAAGAAAATAATATGGCTGATGGCCTGTGAATAATGTGATCATTAAAAGTAATCTTGATTGAATTATTTTGATAGGGTCAGAAATTGTGGTAGCCTTTTGATCATAATTCTTTGCCTGCTAAACTCAATTGGGCTTCTAGGAAACTACTCTCAAAATAGTCATAAGCAGATAATAATGGAAATCTTTGTGTTCTGGAGAGCCACAGCCTAGAAGATGCTCCACAGTATCTCAAAACCTGGTAATTATTCCACAAATTAGGTGGAGATAAAGGTAACATGTCACTGAATATAATGTCTTGAATGCTATGCTAAGTGGATTACACATATCTGTTGAATCCTTATAACCTAACCTGGTATATACAATTCTTCCAATTCACAAAGAGAGCAAAAAGTAGATATAAGCATAGTCTCAAAACGGCATAGCTAGCAAGACTTTGAGTTGGGATTTAAACCCACGAATTTTTGTTTGTTTTGAAGAATAGTTGATTTACAATGTTGTGTTAGTTTCTGGTGTGAAACAAAGTGATTCAGGAATACACACACACACACAGAAACACACACACATTATTTTTCACGTTATTTTCCATTATGGTTTATTACAGGATATTAAATATATTGATAGTTCCATGTGCTATACAGTAGGGTCTTGTTATTTATCTATTTTATATATAGTAATTTGTTTCAGCTAATCTGAATTTCTAATATTTTCCTCCCCCACCCCCCTTTACTTTGGTAACTATAAAGCCTATTTTCTAAGTCTATGAGTCTGTTTCTATTTTGATAAATGAGTTCATTTGTATCATATTTTAGATGCCATGTATAAGTGATGTATTTGTCTTTCTGACTTACTTCTATTAGTATTGCAATCTCTAGGTCCGCTGATGTTGTTGCAAATGACATTATTTCATTCTTTTTTCATGGCTGAGTAGTATTCCACTGAGAGAGAATGCGAGAGAGAGGGAGAGAGCATAGCACATCTTCTTTTCTTTATTTATTCATCTGTAAATGGACATTTAGGTTACTTCCAAGTCTTAGCTTTTGTAAATAGTTCTTCTATGAATATTGGGGTGCATGCATCTTTTCAAATTGGAATTTTCTCTGAGCATATGCCCAGGAGTTGGCTTGCAGGACTATATGGTAATTAGTTTTAGTTTTTTAAGAAACCTCCATTCCCACTAACAGCATAGGAGTATCCTTTTTCTCCACAAACCCTCTCCAACATTTATCATTTGTAGGCTTTTTAATCTTGGCCACTCTCACTGGTATGAGATGATACCTCATTGCAGTTTTGATTTGCAGTTCTCTGAAGGAGGCAAGAATGTACTATGGAGAAGAGGCAGTCTCTTCAGCAAGTGGTGTTGGGAAATCTGGATGGCTGCATGTAAATCAATGAAGCTAGAACACACCCTCACACCATACGCAAAAATAAACTCTAAGTGGTTTAAGAATTAAATATAAGATTGACACTATAAAACTCCTAGAAAAGAACATAGGCAAAACATTCTCTGGCAGAAATCCTAGCAATGTTTTCTTAGGTCAGTTTCCTAAGGCAATAGAAATAAGAGCAAAATAAAATAAGACCTAATTGACTTATAAGCTTTTGCACAGCAAAAGAAACCATAAACAAAATGAAAAAACTTGGAGAAAATATCTGCAAACCATATAACCTACAAAGAATAAATTTCCAAAATATACATACAGCTCATATAACTCTGTATATAAACAAACAACCCAATCCAAAATTGGGCAGAAGCCCTAAATTTACATTTTTTCAAAGAATAACACTGTTGTTGTTGTTTAATCACTAAGTTGTGTCCGAGTCTTTGTGATCCCATGGACTGCAGTACGTCAGGTTTCCCTGTCCTTCCCTATCTCCTGGAGTTTGCTCAGATTCATGTCCATTGAGTCCATGATGCCATCCAACCATCTCGTCCTCTGTTGTGCTCATCTCTTCCATCTTTCCCAGCATCAAGATCTTTTCCAATGAGTCAGCTTTCATATCAAGTGGCCAGTGACTAAACCCATGTCTTTCTGTTGCTAAACCCAAACTTGATGCTCTACTACACTCCTTTTTAATCTCTGAAGCAAGCTGGGTAAAGGAAAACTACTTAACATTTTATGTAGATAATTAAGTAATTTCTGGGAACTCTTTTCACTGACCATTTCAACAGTCAGAGGGAAAGTTATAGACATTGTTGGACATGATGAATAGTCTGGTAGTTCTGTAACGAAAATGAAAATACATAATCTCAACTGGAAATGCTCTCCTCGGTCTACTTTCCTCTTTGCAATTGATGTTGTCACCATTTTATAAGTTTCCCTTGTTTGATAAGGGGCTTCCTAGGTAACTCAGACAGTAACAGAATCCACCTACAATGCAGGTGACCTGGAATCAATCCCTGGGTCAGGAAGATCCCCTGGAGAAGGGAATGGCTAGCCACTCTAGTATTCTTGCCTGGAGAATCCCATGGACAGAGGAGCCTGATGCACCACAGTCCATGGGGTTGCAGAGTCGACATTACTGAGTGACTAACACCCTCACTTTCATTTGTTGTTGTTCTGTAAGTACTGCAACCAAAAGTAGTAGACTGGACCTCTGATTAGAAAATGCTAATTTTCCCAGTATTAGGGGAACCTATCCAGGGGCACTAACTAGCTATGAAGACAATCTCCCAATGGACATAGTTAAGGGCCAAGTCTCTCAGACAGTTAAAAACAGTCAGCAGATTTAATGATAATTTTCTATCCCAGTGTCTCTATGAATATGAATTGGTAGATGATTAAGTGATCACTTCTTTCCAATTTTTATACTTTGACAATGCAGGCACAGTCAGGGTATTACTAAAATAAATCTGATGGCAAACATACTGAGCTCCCCTACAAAACTACAGCAGGGTTTTCTCAGGACTTAATTTTTACATAACACTGCTTAACGTGTAATGTAAACTGTGCTCCTTATTTAGCAGGTAGAGTCTCTGTTAAGAAGGCAGAAGAGTTAAAAGCAGGACAGAAGGTGTGAATAGCTATATTTAGATTCATATCTTATATACAAACTCCCCAGAATGTGCAAATAAAACACTCACCTCCCAAGAAAGAACATTACATCTATGCTCAGATATTTCACTTATGGGAACCTAGAGAAAGAATACAATTTTCTTCAAAGTAGCAATGACTGCAAAAATAAGATCAAGAGCTTGAGCTACTGATAATAAACTCTCGTAAGTGGATTCCAGATGTCAGTCACTGTAGCTCAGCCATGGCCAAAGGCTATTAATCTCTTAAAAACAGTGAGTGCTGAACAGTTCTTCACACCTGAAAACAGATACAAGATATATCCTTTATAACAGCAGCAGCAGTTAGAATGGTCACAGCACTGGTAATAATAATGACATCCACCCATGATGCTTTTAAGTGGAAAGTGAATATGTCAGGCCCCAAAATATTATCTTTAATAACTGTAATCTTCTGGGATTAAATAGGAATGCTCAAAAATGCGTGACACTACATCCTGGGGATTTACCATTGATTATGCTTTTTAATCTTCTGTGACCCCATTTTCTTTGGAGTAGTCTATCTGTACCTAAACTTTAGGCCCCAGAGTGCTGTAAAGGCTGTGAAGGGAGTGCTTGATTTGACTTGGGAAAAATAGAAACCATTGCTCTTATGATTTGTAAGCATTACTTTTTATTGCTTAGTCTGGAGAGTGATTCAGTTATTGGTTTGATTTACTTATTTTATGGGCTGCTACAATGGGGAGCATGTTTTCTCATTAGAGATATCTGTATAGTGAGTTAACCTTCTTCTAAAATGTATCTTGAGATACTGTTCTGATCTTGAACTAATATCTGAGTCCACAAATTGGCTCAAGGAGATGAGATAACACTAAAAGAGGGCAATCAAATGGCAAAATTACAGCAAAAACTCTGCCTAAATAAAAATAATGGCTTGGAATAAACTTTAAAATGTATAGAAAGTATATAGTTCTATTTTTGCCTGATGATCAGTTTCCCAAGGACACAAATTTTGTGTTAAAGACAATGTTTATGTCTGACCTAAAATCTCTGTGTTGAAGCCCTAACTCTCAATATGATGCCATTTAGAGATGTGGCCTTTGAGAAATAATATGTGTTACATGAGGTCATGAGGATGGGGAACTTAGTGCAGGATTAGTGCCGTTTTGTTGTATATTAGTGCCATTTGTAAGTCAGGAAGAAAGCTCTCACCAGAACCTGACCATGCTGCATCCTGTCTCAGATTTCCACCTCTAAAGTTTTGAGAAAATGACTTTGTGTTTTAAGCCACCCACCTAGACTGTCTATGGTCTTTTGTGATGATAGCCTGAGCAGACTAAAGTATGTCCTTCAGTGGATAAAGGGAGTTAACTAATGAGCTATGTATTTGAATTTGTGACTGGCAGATCTTCTTACTGAGTGCACTTGCTGGTGTATACTCACAGTACACCTGTTGCCACCAAGACCTTCTTCCCTGCCGCAACCTATATCCTCATATATAACTGAAGTGTCTGGTTTCTAAAAATCTGTTTTCCAGGTCTCAGAGGTTTTAGCATATAATGTGTTTATGAACTTAAATAACCTTTGTATGTAGGTGGGCTTCCCTGATGGCTCAGAGAGTAAAGAATCTGCCTGCAGTGCAAGAGAGACAGGAGACATGGGTTCAACTCCCTGGGTCAGGAAGATCCCCTGGAGAAGGAAATTGCAGAAGAGCCTGGTGGGCTACAATCCATGGGGTCGCAAAGAGTCAGACACGACTGAGCCTGAGCATGATGAGGATGCACTTAGATAATTAAGATGTGCTTTCTTAGAGTCAATATTTAATAGTTATGTAATCAGAGGAAATAGTCACATTGTACCCACCAGAAAGCTAGATACCTCGCTTAGTAAAAACTATATAGTATCTCTGAATGTATACTTACCCTGAAAATCGGAACTCTAAATCTGTGCCTCTCCTTGTTAAATATACCTCCGAGCTTCTCTGCTAATGGATCCTGAAAAATACATCTCAATAAAATAAAAGATGACATCACGGTACAGATTTAGAAGACATCTTAGCCACTGGATGAATTCAGTGAGTTGTCCTTAAGGAAAATAAGATCCTATCGCCAAAGTGGAAAGACGGCGATTTAAGAAACAGGAAACTGAAAGTCGCTCAGTTGTGTCTGACTCTTTGCGACCCCATGGACTATACAGTCCATGGAATTCTCCAGGCTGGAATACTGGAGTGGGTAAACTTTTGTGGGCAGAAAAATCTGTAGGAATAAGTATGGGAGTTGGGAATGGTTTCCTTTACCATGTTAAGAAAGAAGTACTGTTTCTGAATGTATGTGTCTGAGGTAAATGTATCCTTATTAAGAAAATTTCAAAGAGTAATCATATTGAGGTACTTCGCCATGAGCCCAGTCAATTACTGATAGTAGAATTTATAAGCATTTGAGGAATTCATGATTAAAATAATATATTTGGATTGGATTCAAAGCAAAGGGTCAGAAAGTAATTATCCATTAGCAAACATAATCTTTGTTTCTGCCAAGCACCACAAAACAATGTTAATAATATTAATGAGTATTGAAAAGCATTCTTATTATAGTGAGAGGTTCAAATAATGCATTTACTAGAATAAAATTGATTTTAAACATTAATTTTACACTAGCCTAATCAATGGTCACAGAGTAGGCAACATAATTTTATTTAAACAAGGAGGAGCTGATCTATGGTACAATCAATAATGGTGAAATTGTGAACAATAATAGAATTTGTTGAAAAGTAACACTTAGATAACTGTTACAAACCAATGACATTAATAAAATAAATTAAGCCAATGGTGTTATCAGTGCTACTATCAATAGAAATTGTGTAGCTGTTGAATTATTTTTTTAATTTCATCTTATAAAGAACAGAGAAGATATTTTATTGGAGTTTTTATTTAAATAGAAGAATTTCCTATGACATTACAGGGAGCTGATTACATTTTGAAATGATCATACTAAATGAATGAATCATTTAATGATCATTTATTGTTTATTTATAAAACATTAAACTCCCAACGGAACATTAGATGATTTCTTTACAAATAAAAGTAACATTAAAATTGATGAATGGTTGTAGTAGAAAATGTTTACCTTATTTGTGTAATCTTATAAAGGACAAGAAGAGCATGATGTGTATTTGGAATGATTACGTTAATTATGCAGTGAATGTTGATAGTATGTCAACAGACTACTCCAGTGTATTAGCAATGTAGTATGACAGTTTCTCTTGCTGTTTCTCCTAGAAAAGAGCAAGAATAGGTGATCTATTCTTGATAGTGTAAATGGACAATAACTCTTCTTAGCTGCATAAGCATTTATACATGGGATGATCAATTCTTTAAGTTATAGCTCTGCAGTCATTTGCATAATAGACTCAAGAAGATTACAGATAGAAGAAACATGTTAGGTTGAATTTCCTTAAACTTGGTTGTTTTGGGACATCCTTTAAAATTTTTCCTAAGCATATTTATGTAACTCCTGAAATAAATGTGTCATTTCTTAAGATAGTTTGTGTGGTGTGATAGATTTCAAGGCTATTAATTCATTTCTCTAGTGGTCTATTCTAAGGAGTTTTAATTAACATCATCTGAAGTTATATGTTATATTTAAAAGCAGAGACATTACTCTGCCAACAAAGGTCCGTCTAGTCAAGGCTATGGTTTTTCCAATGGTCATGTATGGATGCGAGAGTTGGACTGTGAAGAAAGCTGAGTGCCGAAGAATTGATGCTTTTGAACTGTGGTGTTGGAGAAGACTCTTGGGAGTCCCTTGGACTGCAAGGAGATCCAACCAGTCCATTCTGAAGGAGATCAGTCCTAGGTGTTCTTTGGAAGGACTGATTCTAAAGCTGAAACTCAGGACTTTGGCCACCTCATGGGAAGAGTTGACTCATTGGAAAAGAGTCTGATGCTGGGAGGGATTCGTGACGGGGAGAAGGGGATGACAGAGGATGAGATGGCTGGATGGCATCACTGACTTGATGGATGTGAGTTTGAGTGAACTCTGGGAATTGGTGATGGACAGGGAGGCCTGGTGTGCTGCGATTCATGGGGTTGCAAAGAGTCGGACACGACTGAGCAACTGAACTGAACTGAACTGAAGTTATATGTTAGGATTAAAACAAAATTGGCCCTTTAGTTTTTATATTTTGTGATCATATCTGTTTTCTGTATATAATATATTACATAAATAAATCATTGATTTTGATTGTTCTAGTTTGACCATATGTTTCATTTACCACACATAATTTCTTTCTCTGTGATTACTAAATAAATTTATTTAAGGATGACATAAATGGCAGAATGAAATAACTAGAAATTATTATCAAGGGGAAATTTATGATATGCTAACTTTTATTTTGTAGTTTGTTTTAATCTAGTTAAAATTATAATTTGTTGATATTATATATAAATATATAATATTTTAATGTAAAAGTTGTTTAATGTGAAGAAGAAAGTGTATACTTTTGAGCATAAAAGTTAAAATTTTACTTGCCAAAATAATTTGTGTTGCAAGCCACTTGTGAACTTTGAACTATCTGGAAAGTATACATTCATTAGTTAGAAAAACCACTTTTTGTAATGTAAAAAGCATTAGAAGTTTAGTCTGCACTGAAAATTACACAAAACATTTAAGCCTGAGAAGCTAAGATGCTACCCCCAAAAGGGGGATATTTAAGTTTTACAGAAAGACATTCATGTTGACCCTACAGGAAATAATTTTTAATTCACATTGTCATCACAAGTATTTATTTAATCAAACAGAAAGAAAAATTCACAGACACAGAGTAAAACATAAATGCTATACATATAGAAGCTGTAACAGCATAATAATAACTTAGTGGCCAGCATTGACAGAGAACACTAGGGGAACAATATCTTTTATATACAATATAATTAAAAAAAATCTATTTAGAAATTGGAAGTTTGGGCATCAGGTTCAAGATGGTAGACAGAGCACAGACAATTAACTTCCCTTGCCCCTGAGTTAAATCACAGCAAATATTTATTTTAAGAGAATGAATTCAGGGTAATGAGTGACTGATGGAAAATATTAGCAGAATGGGGATAGAATTTCAATAAATGATGATCTGAACAGACAAAATCACAGCCCAGAAAAATTTTAGAGATGTTTCTCACTGTCCAAAAAAGTCCTTCTAGGCTCCAAACTTTTGTTCCTGTGTTCAAATATATATATATAAAATCGGGCTAATCATATATACATGATTTTACATTATTACAAATTACATACAATGTGTTATAACAAATATACTCTTAGCTGTTGAACTGATTATGGTGTCCAAGAAAGAGCTAGGTTAGTTGGCTCCGCCCACATCATCTCCTTCTATACTTATAAACCTGCCCACTGATTACAGTCTTATTTGTGCCTAAGCTAAAGGAAATTAGTCCTGAATACTCATTGGAGGGACTGATGCTGAAACTGCAATACTTTAGCCACCTGATAGGAAGAACTGACTCATTGAAAAAGACCCTGATGCTGGGAAAGATTGAAGGCAGGGGGAGAAGGGGATGACCGAGGATGACATGGTTGGATGGCATCACCAACTCAATGGACATGAGTTTGAGTAAGCGCTGGGTGTTGGTGATGGACAGGGGGGCCTGGAGTACTGCAGTCCATGGGGTCTCAAAGAGTCAGACATGACTGAGTGACTGAACTGACTGAAGCTAAATGTGTAGTCATATTCTAAAGATATTGAACTTGTTAGGGCTGAAAACTCCCTTTATTTTTTTCTCTGAGAAGGTACAGAAACTTTCAGGCCTACATTTCTTTCCACAATCTGAAAGTGAGGACTGATGGCAATAAAACAAAATATTCACCATAATCAGCCAAATTCTTCAAAATTATAATGGACAAATATTTGAGAACACCAATAGAACAAGGGTAAAACACCATGAAACACATATATAATAACCAGCCACAGAGACCAAACGTTATCAAACAACTAGAAGACATTTTTATAAAAAGTCCTAATGAATATCCTCAGAAAGATTCAAAGTGATGCTTTATTCTACCAAATCAGTAGTGCTCTGCTATGAAAGAGGGTAAAATAAAACAAGAATATGTTTTGGGGAATTAAAATTTACATCTGTAAATTTAAAAACATAATTTAAAGCATAAAGAAGATACGGTTTAAAAATAGCCCAAATTATACTTTTCAAATTAAAGGAATTTCCTCTTCCAATCGTGCTGGCATTACAGGAAACATTAGATGTTGAGATAAATTGTTGGAAGCTGAATGATTCTCTGTTCATAAAAGGTAATGAAGCATTAGAATCTAATCAGTCAGTTCAGTCACTCGGTCGTGTCCAACTCTGCAACCCCATGACTCACAGCACACCAGGCCTTCCTGTCCCTCACCAAATCCCGGAGTTCACTCAAACTCATGTCCATCGAGTCAGTGATGCCATCCAGCCATCTCATCCTCTGTCATCCCTTTCTCCTCCTGCCCCCAATCCCTCCTAGCATCAGGGTCTTTTCCAATGAGTCAACTCTTTGCATGAGGTGGCCAAAGTATTGGAGTTTCAGCTTCAGTATCAGTCCTTCCAGTGGATACCCAAGACTGATCTCCTTTAGGATGGACTGGTTGGATATCCTTGCAGACCAAGGGACTCTCAAGAGTCTTCTCCAACACTACAGTTCAAAAGCTTCAATTCTTCAGCGCTCAGCTTTCTTCACAGTCCAACTGACATCCATACATGACCACTGGAAAAACCATAGCCTTGACTAGATGAACCTTTGTTGGCAAAGTAATGTCTGCTTTTCAATATGATATCTAGGTTGGTCATAACTTGCCTTCCAAGGAGAAAGCATCTTTTAATTTCATGGCTGCAATCACCATCTGCAATGATTTTGGAGCCCCCCAAAATAAAGTCTGACACTGTTTCCACTGTTTCTCCATCTATTTCCCCTGAAGTGATGAGACTAGATGCCATGATCTTAGTTTTCTGAATGTTGAGCTTTAAGCCAACTTTTTCACTCTCCTCTTTCACTTTCATCAAGAGGCTTTTGAGTTCTTCATTTTCTGCCATAAGGGTGGTGTCATCTGCATATCTGAGGTTATTGATATTTTCCTGGTAATCTTGATTCCAGTTTGTGCTTCTTCCAGCCCAGTGCTTCTCATGATGTACTCTGCATATAAGTTAAATAAGCAGGGTGACAGTATACAGCCTTGATGTACTCCTTTTCCTATTTGGAACCAGTCTGTTGTTCCATGTCCAGTTCTAACTGTAGCTTCCTGACCTGTACGTAAGTTTCTCAAGAGGCAAGTCAGGTGGTCTGGTATTCACATCTCTTTCAGAATTTTCCACAGTTTATTGTGATGCACGCAGTGAAAGGCTTTGAAATAGTCAATAAAGCAGAAATTGATGTTTTTCTGGAAATTTCTTGCTTTTTCCATGATCTGGTGGATGTTGGCAATTTTACCTCTGGTTCCTCTGTCTTTTCTAAAATCAGCTTGAATATCTGGAAGTTCACAGTTCATGTATTGCTGAAGCCTGGCTTGGAGAATTTTGAGCATTACTTTACTAGCATGTGAGATGAGTGCAATTGTGTGGTAGTTTGAGCATTCTTTGGCATTGCCTGTCTTTGGGTTTGGAATGAAAACTGACCTTTTCTAGTCCTGTGGCCAGTGCTGAGTTTTCCAAATTTGCTGGCATATTGAGTACAGCACTTTCACAGCATCATCTTTCTGGATTTGAAATAGTTCAACTGAAATTCCATCACCTCCACTAGCTTTGTTTATAGTGATACTTTCTAAGGCCCACTTAACTTCACATTCCAGGATGTCTGGCTCTAGGTGACTGATCACACCATCGTGATTATCTGGGTTGTGAAGTTTTTTTTTTGTACAGTTCTTCTGTGTGTTCTTGCCTCCTCTTCTTAGTATCTTCTGCTTCTGTTAAGTCCATACCATTTCTATTCTTTATCGAGCCCATCTTTGCATGAAATGTTCCCTTGGTATCTCTAATTTTCTTGAAGAGATCTCTAGTCTTTCCCATTCTGTAGTTTTCCTCTATTTCTTTGCATTGATCGCTGAGGAAGGCTTTCTTATCTCTCCTTGCTATTCTTTGAAACTCTGCATTCAGATGGTTATATCTGTTCTTTTCTCCTTTGGTTTTCACTTCTCTTCATTTCAAAGCTATTTGTAAGGCCTCCTCAGACAGCCATTTTGCTTTTTTGTGTTTCTTTCCATGGGAATGGTCTTGATCCCTGTCTCCTGTAAAATGTCATGAACCTCATTCCATAGTTCATCAGGCACTCTATCTATCAGATCTAGGCCCTTAAATCTATTTCTCACTTCCACTGTCTAATCATAAGGGATTTGATTTAGGTCATACCTGAATTGTCTAGTGGTTTTCCCCCTTCTTCAATTTAAATTTGAATTTGACAATAAGGAGTTCATGATCTGAGCCACAGTCAGCTCCGGTTCTTGTTTTTGCTGACTGTATAGAGCTTCTCCGTCTTTGGCTGCAAAGAATATAATCAACCTGATTTCGGTGTTGACCATTTGGTGATGTCCATGTGTAGAGACTTCTCTTGTTTTGTTGGAAGAGGGTGTTTGCTATGACCAGTGCATTTTCTTGGCAAAACTCTATTAGTCTTTGCCCTGCTTCATTCCGTATTCCAAGGCCAAATTTGCCTATTACTCCAGGTGTTTCTTGCCTTCCTACTTTTGCATTCCAGTCCCCTATAATGAAAAGGACATCTTTTTTGGGTGTTAGTTCTCAAAGGTCTTGTAGGTCTTCATAGAACCATTCAACTTCAAATTCTTCAGTGTTACTGTTTGGGGCATAGGCTTGGATTACCATGATATTGAATGGTTTGCCTTGGAAACAAACAGAGATCATTCTGTCGTTTTTGAGATTGCATTCAAGTAGTGCATTTCGGACTCTTTTGTTGACCATGATGGCTACTCCATTTCTTCTAAGGGATTCCTGCCCACAGTAGTAGATATAATGGTCATCTGAGTTAAATTCACCCATTCCAGTCAATTTTAGTTCACTGATTCCTAGAATGTCGACCTTCACCTTTGCCATCTCCTTTTTGACCACTTCTAACTTGCCTTGATTCATGGAGATAACATTCCACGTTCCTATGCAATATTGCTCTTTACAACATTGGGCCTTGCTTCTATCACTAGTTACATCCACAACTGGGTATTGTTTTAGCTTTGGGTCCATCCCTTCATTCTTTCTGGAGTTATTTCTCCACTCATTTCCAGTAGCATATTGGGCACCTATCAACCCAAGGAGTTCCCCTTTCGGTATCCTATCATTTTGCCTTTTTATACAGTTCTAATCAATCCTTGTTAAAAGTCCTCACTGATAACTAGAGCATTTAGTAGAGATCCTAGAAGGGCCACAGCTTAGCAGCAGGGCTCAACTATGCCATGCTAGATACATACTACAAGGTATGCTGGATCTTTGGCCACCTGGATTGAAGAGGTGACTTTTGGGAAAACACTCTAATGCTGGAAAGATTGAGGGCAGAAGGAGAAAGGGATGACAGAGGATGAGATTGTTGGATGGCATCATCGACTCAGTGGACATGAGTCTGAGTAAGCTCTGGGAGATGAAGCACTAGCATGCTGCAGTCTGCGGAGCTGCAGTCGGACACGACTGAGTGATTGAACAACAATGCTCTATCTCGCTAACAAAGTTTAAAAATAAACCTTGAAAGGAAAAATTGAACAAGTGTTATGGACTGAATGTGTTTTCCCTGAAAACTCACATGTTGAAATCTAATCCCCAGTGTGATGGTATGTAATTATAGAGCCTTTGGAATGCAGTTAGATCGTGAGGGTGGAACCCTCATGAATTACATGAAGTCCCCTTGTTTGAAAAGGTAAGAGAGCTAGCTGGCTTTGTTTACACTGTGTGAAGACATAGCAGAAAGACAGCCATCTGCAAAGAGGAAAAGTGTTCTCCTCAGACACCAAATCAACTGGTACCTTGATCTTGAATTTCCCAGCTTTCAGGATTGTGAGAAATGAATTTCTGTTGTTGATAAGCCACCTTACACTATGTTTCATTCCAAACTAAGACAAAAAGTAACTTAATCTACTACTACAAAAAAAAGTTCAATTATTTTTAAAAAGTTAGAAGGAAATTTAGCATCTGACAACATCAAGCTCACAATCTCCAAAATCCAGTAAAACCAGGGGAAATGTCAGTTGATACAACTAGCTCCAAAAATGATTGGATGGTAGAATAGACAAGCTATTGAAACAGCTATTATTACCATGTTCATATTATGTAAAGAAAAAGATAAACAAATAATGAAATAAAAGATTAAAAAGGAAAAAGAACTTGTACACATAAAAAATGAAATATCATTTAAAATTAATTGGATGGCATGAAGCCCTAAGAAGCCAAGTAGACAAAAACACACAAGCAAACAAAACCCCATAAGAGTTTCTAATTAAATTGCTAATAACCCAATTAGGAAGAGATCATAAAGATAAAATCCAAAAAACACTCAATCCAAAAGAAGGCAGGAAAAAAGAACACAAAGTAATAAAGTGAATGGAAAGTTATTGATTGGTGTGAACAAAATTTCTGGCATTTTTCTTTTAATTTGTACTTTTCCCAGGAGTTTGCTAGGGCTTCGGTAGCAGAGCTTCTGTTCTTGTGAGACCTGAAATACACTAATGATTGATTTGAAGCTTTGGGATTCAAAATAGAGTGTGCGAATCTTCGTGCTAGGGAGCTTCTCAGCATGAGCAAAATTTAGTAATAATAACCTAGAATGGGTGAACCGCAAAGGGTTCCAAAGCTTAGTGTAAATAAGCACACATGATCTTCAATACTTATTCTAACTTCTTTATTTTGGAAATTTCCCAAGAACACCCTCTTCTGGGAGATTATTAGCATTTACTAACTCAGTAGTGGTGAGGAAAATCATGAGAATCTGATTGCCATGTGACCTTCTTAACTGTTAGCCCAAATTATCATCACCACAAAATTTTCCAAAGTGTTCACAGCGATTCAGGTTTCAAGTTTGTCTATGATTCTGAAAATACTTCAAGAGTCTTCTTTGTAAATTTATTTTCCATTAGTATGATGTGTCTTAAACTTCATATATATATATAACTTTGCTGTTTTCTCAGTAGGAGCTGTTCTGTCAGACATCCAACAAAATCATTTTTTAATCACATTTGTAATGTGTTTCTGTAGTTGGGGAATATCAGACATTTAACAGACTAACTTTCAAGGTGAAGGGGAAACCAAAGCTCTAAAATTTCCTTATAGCAGCCATGGGGTGCATTCCTTCCATAATGATATTTTCAGATTTTCTCCACTTATAAATATTCATAATACTGGTTCACACCAGGCATATTCACTAGGTAGCCTTCTTCCAACCATCGAAGCCCATTTGTCTCCACATGGTGTTCAGTAATCCAGCATCTTAATTATTTATTTCTATTGGTATACTATAACTCAGACTTAACAATGTTTTTGAGTTAAGAAAAACACTAAACCTTCAATGAGTCTGTCTGCAAAGGATCCCTTTGGCAGTGTAAATAAGGTGTAAGATATTTAATCTATTTGTGATAGGTGAATGATACAAGCAACAGTTTAAGGAGGGACCTCATTTTGTCATTCTGTGTGTTAGCTTAAGTTAAAAAATATGAACATGAAGTAGAGATGGATGGATGGAGAGATACATAGGTAAGTAGATAGATAGGTAAAGAGTCTAAGAAACTAAAATTTAACTGGCAGACTTTGACTCTGAAATTTAAGATACAGTGAAAGACTTGAACCAAGTAAAAGCAAACTCAAAACTTTTAACTCTTTTGTTAAAAAAAACTATTATCCTTTACACTGAAACTTGACTGACATTAAAATATTTGATATTCTCTGAAAGAAGACGAATAATTTTGAAAAGATGACTCTTTTCTGATCATGATGAGAGAGGCAGGGTTTGAGAAGACAGACCGTAGGAGGAGGATGACAGATTCAGGAAACACTGAGCCTTAGGAGATTTGGAACCCTAGAGAGGAGACTAACTCCATAGCATAGGGAGCAATTTATTTTCATGTATTTTTTTTAAAATTATTTTTCACAACTCCTTGACACTGAAAATTCTGATCAATATTGAGGTTCGTAAGTGAGCAATTACTGGAAGTTGGCAACGAAAGAGAAGGAGTGTGCTATGTAACTCATACCTCCACTGCTGCGGACCAGATGAGTTTTGTCTAATTTCTGGAAAAAAAAAAAGGATTAAATATTAAGATTAAAGATCAAACTTCAGTTTTAAAAAGGCTATTTGTTTACTTTTTTGATGGACTGTTCTTATCATAATTTATGTCTCCTTTTAAAAGTCAATAATGTACCTTACAATTATTATCTTCGTGGCTTTTAATGCTTATCAATCCTATAGTTTCATCAATGACCTTTTCATAGATACAGAAATTTAGCAGAAAATAATATAAAATTGTATTATTGACCCATGCAGAGATTAGGGTTTATAAATTAAATACTCATTTGTGAAGATTTTTATAGTAGCTAGTAATTTCTTCTGTACCTTTACCGGTACTGCAAGCTGATTGGGAGTAGTAGTCACGCTTTATGAGTGTTCATTGTTTCCATGACACGCTACGTAGTGCTAGGTGGAAAGCGCTGTTGCTGTTTAGTCGCTAATTCATGTCCAGATCCTTGTGACCACATCGACTGTAGCCCCCCAGGCTCCTCTGTCCATGGGATTGAAAGGTTGCCGCGATGAGCTGCAAACGACGCCAGGATTCTTGACCTCCAGAGGAGAGGAATTCGATCTGGGGCCAGTGATGAGGTTTGATCACTCAGAGCTTTTCATAACCAAGTTTTATTAAAGTATGAAAGAGGTAGAGAAAGCTTCTGACATAGACATCAGAAGAGGGCAGAAAGAGTGCCCCCTTGCTAGTAAAAAGCAAGGAGTTACATACCTATTAGCAAGCTGCTAATTAGAGAAAAGAAATACCTCAAGACAGTGGCACCAGGCCCCTCACCCAGAACATGCATTTTGAGATAGCATTGGCACAAGGTGAGCCATCCTGGGCCATAAAACAATTGACATAAATCTTGAAGAAAGGCAGATTTCCAAGTAAATACATAGTTTCAAGAGCATAGCTTAAGGAAAACAAAACACATTGGTAAACTCAGGGTTTGAGAAAAAAAATTAAGTTCAGGTGGAACCAGGTGTCATGGCAACACAGAATTTTAAAAGAAACCTCTTTTAATTTTGTATAGAGAAGGGGAAAAAATGTCTGACCCTTGCAGTTTGTTTCCTCCTTCCGATTAAGAGAGAGAGAGGAGAGAGAGAAAATAAAGGCTGACCCTTGCAATCTACTTCTTCTGCTTGGGAACCTCTAGCCTTCCTGCCTGTTACCCTCAGTATTTTCCAAGGAAGAATACTGGAGTGGGTTGGCATTTCCTTCTAAAGGAATCTTCCCAACATAGGGATTGAACCTGAGTCTCCTGCATTGGCAGGTGGATTTTTTTATCACTGTGCCACCTAGGAAAATTACATACATATGTCAATACTTATCAAAGTTTATGTTTTAAATATGGACAGTTTATTGTATGCCAATGATATGTCAATAAAGCTGTAAAAAATACAGTTCTATTAATCTAAATTTATGAATGAGGAAATTCCAGAGAGTTAATAATTCTGGGTATACATTGAAGTAATAAGAATTTTTCTAATTAATAAATTTTAACAGAACTAATGAAAAGGAATATGAACAGTACACAGGAAGGACTAATATTTCTGGTATTAATACTTTAAAAAATGGATTCTGGAATAAATGGCATAATTGCTCTATCTCATTTTGCAGTTAAAGTCAGTTATTCATGAGAGAAAGCTAAATTCTTTCTTTTCTCCTTCAATGTTTTATGAACTCCTTATGATCGGAGATCATCTAATATTAACTTAATTATTTTCACTGTGGGCCAGACAGGTACTATCCTCTGTCCTGTGGGATGTAGGTTATTGTATAGGCATATAAGAAATGATAAACCAAATGATATAGTTCCTAACCTCTTCATGAGACTTACACAGTAGTGGCAAAAAAAACATCAACTAACCACACTACAGGACAGAATGAAAAAGCTACTGATAGATGTACCTTTTCATCTTTAAAATATGCTAAGGCAGTGCAGCTATGTGACCTGTGAATTCTGAAGTGAAGCCAGGAATGTAGGCTGGGAAGGTTCTACAGAGGTATGTGAGAGAACTTACATACATGTACGGATAGACCCTGATGTATTCTCATGGTAAGGACTCAGGTACATTCTTGCCCTCTTGTGATAACTCCTGAAGCTGCCTCCTCTCCTAGGCTGCTGTCACTCCGCTCTTTTTTCTTGCCTTAAGCATCCTAGGGCTTCCCAGATGACACTGGTGGTAAAGAATCTGCCTGCCAATGCAGGAGAGGGTCAGGAAGATCCCCTGGAGTAGGAAACGGCAACCCACTCCAGTGTTCTTGCCTAGACGATCTCATGGACAGAGGAGTCCGGTGGGCTATAGTGCATGGGGTTGCAAAGAGTCACACGTGACTGAACATCTGAGCAAACACGAACACTGACATTTCTAAGTACTCCCTGAGTGAAAAGCCTACTGCTTAAGTTCAAGCTGGGTGTTCTTTATTTGCTGAACTTTGGGGCAAGAGACAGCAAAGGAGCTGAAGTCATGCACTTCAAGCCAACTCCTTAAATCATGTGGGCGCAAAATATTCCAGAGACCATAGCAGTTCAAGCCACCCCATAGCAGTAACTCACCGAGTCGGGTTTTTAATTACCTCAAAAACTTGAGTCAACATCGAATGCTATCAGAAGCAAAATGAATGTACGTTAATCACAGAATATTTTAGTCACATGACATCTTTCTTCTCAGGAAAGTTCACAACCCCTAGGTCTGTTTCTCATCACACTTAATGTGAGGAAACAGGATAGCAAGCAGTTTTGAAGAGATTGAATGGGGGAAGGTTGAGTGTTTAATTTAGACAGAGCTATATAAAACTTGCAGAAAGCAAGTACTTTCTTGGTAAGATATCCTCTCCCTCTTCCTTCCCCATGGAAAAATGGGCCAAAGGAACAACTGAAGTCATAACATAAGAGTGGTAATTTCTCAAAGCATTGATTTCCTAATAATAACTAATACAAAATAAACTTCTTTCATGAAAAGAGCAAATTTCAAACTGTGCTCCCTGGACTCTTGTATCCTTGAAGATTTATTCCAAGTCTTCTGCAAATAATGAAGTATTTTCCTTCAAAGAATCAGATCCTCTTAGGAGTTTCTGAAATACTTTTATCACTTTTTTATGATGGGAGTTATTGTTAAATTTTCATTGTAAAAAAATAATCTACTAAGTTTCAAGATTATTCTATTAGAAGAAACATGTATGTGATTTTGGAAAATCAAAAAGGATAAGTTTATTTGATATTTATAGATAACATGAGATTTGAAATAAATTGTGTGCTTACTAAATTATCTCTAAGATAATTATCCTACTCTTCTTTATCTCTGATTATTCTGTGTGGGTCTTGGTTTTAACAAATTGTGTCTTGTCTAAAAGCAGAGTTGAAACTCTGATTCTATAATAAATTTGGGAATAAAGCAAGATCTAATCATTCATTCTGAAATACTTAATGGATTTTAACTCTGATCTAGGCCCAATATTATACTAAGATTGGCTGTGTATCTGTTTTTTAGTGGATCTCAGACTATGGAGAGAAAGATACACCTGTAAATGGATGCAGCTGTGGCATTCTCCCGGCCAATCACTCAGACACAATGAAATGTGTCTTTCTGATTCCGCCGTGTTGTTCAGCCGCTAAGTCGTATCAGACTCTTTTGCAACTCATGGACTGTGGCCCCCCAGGCTCCTCTATCCTTGGAATTCTCCAGGTGAGAATACCAGAGTGGGTTGCCATTTCCTCCCCAAGGGCATCTTTTGGACTGAGGGACCATGTCTTCTGCATTGGCAGGCAGATCATTTACCACTGAGCCACCAGGGGAGCCAACTTATCTTTGTGATTTTAATCCAACTTAATTTTTATTTCAGATCCTTGCTGCCGTGCAGAAGTGGTAGCTTCATAGTGCTTGCTTGTCTTACCTCACCAAAGGCAGCTTTACCTGAACTTGTGTCTTGCGGTAACTGGGGAGGTTGTAGTGCTTCCCTGGTGGCTCAGATGATAAGGAATCTCCCTGTAATGCAGGACATCTGGGTTTGATCCCTGGATCAGGAAGATGTCTTGTAGAAGGGGATGGCAACCCATTCCGGTATCCTTGCCTGGAAAATTTCATGGACAGAGGATCCTGGCGGGTTGTAGTCCATGGGATCAAAAAGAGTTGGATACGACTGACTAACACTTTCACTTTGTAGGTCCACTAGTTACCCCATATTTTATCCATCCCCACAAGCAGTTAAGGGAACATCTATTCCTTCTAGTATGAAAATTTTTTCACATTCAGTTCAGTTCAGTTGCTCAGTCATGTCCGACTCTTTGCAACTCCATGAATTGCAGCAAGCCAGGACTCCCTGTCCATCACCAAATTCCGGAGTTCACTCAAACTCACATCCATCGAGTGGTGGTGCCATCCAGCCATCTCATCCTTGTCGTCCCCTTCTCCTCCTGCCCCCAATCCCTCCCAGCATCAGAGTCTTTTCCAATGAGTCAACTCTTCGCATGAGGTGGCCAAAGTACTGGAGTTTCAGCTTTAGCATCATTCCTTCTTGTTAAATTGTCCCTTTTTGCTGTTTTTAAGGGCTCGTTTTGACACACCAAATTTCTCTACTCACTATATGTCCCTCTTAGGTGCATTCAGGGTTCAATTTATGATACTCAAAAATCAGAAGGAGACTTGCTTTTAATTGGGGATAAATGTTAAAGGTCAGGACCATGAAAGAAAAGTAAGCAACATGCAAAATAAGTAGCAATTGGCTAATTATTTGAATCGTATTATCCCAATACAAGAAATTTCCATTGTGTGAGGTAAGAGCTAAAAACCAAAAATGGTCAGCACAAGAGTGGCATACATACACAAACACGCATACACACATTGGCATTCACAGGGTCAGAGGAGGAGGGCAGTGCTTAGACAAGGCTTCCTAGAGTCAAAAGAAAATGCCCGTTGATGTCTATTCTGTGCTGTCTATTCTAGCTTTTATTCCTCTCAGTTTGATGTCCCTGCATCATACATGTTGCCTAAACTTTACAAAAGAGGTGGTCATTCTTAAGAGAAAGTTTTAGTAGGCTTATTAGCCTGTCCAATATAGAAAGTCTGAAATACTAACATATCTTCCTGAAAAATGTTCTCATGGATTATTCTATTATGATTTGGCAATGCATAGCTAGGAGAACATGAGCTTTGAAGTCAGGTATGTACTGTGGGTTGAAATCTTAACTTATTTAGTAACCAGAGAATCTTATACAAGCTATTTAATTTCTCCCAGATCCAACTTTCTAATCTATAAAATGTGGATAAGAATTAAAAAAAAAGTGGTAGGATGGTTTTTAGGACTCTATATAAAAGCTTAATATGTGGCCTAATATAATACTAAAAACGGTAGTTTAGTATTATGAATAGTAATAATGAAATGAAAAATAATCCCCTCCAATCAGAAGATACTCCATGAATGTGAACCACTTTGGGAATTATGAATTTTTAAAGAAGCTACAATCAATCAAATGATTTTATAGTCTCATAAAATCATAGAACTGGAGAGGATCCAAATATCTCACCTTTAGTAGTAATTCTAATAATTAATCAGCTTTTTCCCCCATATCTCAGAGTAATCCAAAACTTTAAGTGCAGAATGAATTAGCTATTTTTCACTTTTGAAAAGTTGACATTTAGCCTTTTAGCTGAATGATCAGTAAAAATGTAATTATGTTGAATTTAGAGGAAAAAAAATAACAGATTTCCCTTTTAAGGATGATACATAGTTCAGCAGTTCTACTCAGAATTTTTCAATCATACATAAAATGGGTATTTAATGACAAAGTACAAAATTTGTCAATATTCCACCTCAAATTTCTGTTCCTTCTACTAAGTAGGCTAATTTATGAAACAGGCAACAGGCCAATATTTTTTACTTAACGTATATCAAACTCAATAATTCTCTTGATCAGTTCCTATTATGAAACTTAAACAGCATGACCTTACCACAGATGGCTGTAATCAGTCTCAAATTAAATGCTTTATAATGGATGGGGCCATGGAACAACACCTTGGAAGAAGACGAAAATAATCTAAAGGGCTCTAAATTATTCACATTCTAGCCTTAGACTCATAGGTAGAAAAAGACTTAGAAGTCTTCTAGTTTGACTCTATATTTTTCAAAAAAAATTATGAAAATGTATAGGTTTTTCAACCCACAGTCCCTCATGAAAATTATAGTAGGGAAGACACTCCAGGAAGAAGGTCTAATTTGAACAAAAGGTAGATAAATTTTAGGAACATTTTAAAACTTCTGTTGGATTTGGCCTTGAGAGAAACCAGTTACAATTCTAAGTAATCTTATTACTAATAAAACTTTTTAGTGGTCTGTAGTTGATTTGCAATGTTCTGCTAGTTTCAGGTATATATTCATCTGTTATACATATACATGCATCTATTATTTTATTTTGCCACATAGGCCGTTAGAGTATTGACTAATTTTAAACGCAAAAGTTATCTTCATGTTCTAGCCATAACATCCTATTGCACTCCTACAGACTGCACTTTTAAAAATAGTAAAGATGTCCTTGAACTCGGAAAGTTACTGTTTTTACAATTCAGCTTCTAAATATTCCAGTTATTCATTATGTATCATTGTTTTCCAAAACCCTAAATTATGCTTTCATTTTTGTTTTCTTTTTCCATGACTGATAAATTGAATTTGACATTCCTCAAATCAATTACAATTTTGTATGAGTTTACTGTTCTTGGTCAAGTGACCTTGTAATCTATTTACTATGATGATGAATTTTCTGGTTGAATGATGAAAATTTGAAAAATATGAACTATTTTTTCCAGTATTTTCAATGAGACTATGCTATTTGTGATTGCTTTTCAGTTATATTTTGGATAGTCTACTAATGTTTCACCCTTTAGTTTTTTTGTTTTTCTTTTTAATGTCAGCTACAGTTGAATTTTTTTGCCAATCAAACTATTCTAGGTCACCTTTATTAATATTTGTGTGTCTATACTTTGCCAGTCCAGTATCTAGTGGCCAAATCTCAGTCATGATACTTGAGTTTCATGCTGTGGGTGTGCATGCTAAGTTGCTTCAGTTCTGTCTGACTCTTTGTGACCCTACGGACCATAGACTGCCAGGCTCCTCTGTCCATGAGATTCTCCAGGAAAGAATCCTGGAGCAGGTTGTCCTGTCCTCCTCCAGGGGATCTTTCCAACCCAGGGCTCGAACCCATATCTCTTATATCTCCGTCATTGGTAGATGTGTTTTTTACCACTAGTGCAACCTGGGAAGCCCATTGATCAAGCTGCTACTGCTGCTGCTAAGTCATTTCAGTCGTGTCCGACTCTGTGCGACCTCATAGACGGCAGCCCAACAGGCTCCCCCATCCCTGGGATTCTCCAGGCAAGAACACTGGAGTGGGTTTCCATTTCCTTCTCCAATGCATGAAAGTGAAAAGTCAAAGTGAAGTTGCTCAGTCATATCTGACTCTTTGCGACCCCATGGACTGCCTACCAGGAGCCTGCCAGGCTCCTCCGTCCATGGGATTTTCCAGGCAAGAGTACTGGAGTGGGGTGCCATTGCCTTCTCCAAGCTATAAGTCTTTAAATATATATTTTTAAAATTTAAGTTCACTTACCAGTCTCTGTGTAAGTCTTGTTTTTGCAAGCTTTAAATGTTGTAGAGCTTCAGGGCTTAAAAGTAGAACATCTTTTTGTCCCTTTATATTCATTTTCCCTGGGATGTATAGCTTTTTATTTTTTTTATTTATTCTTTTTTATTTTTTGTTTCTTTTTTAAAATTTATTTTCTTTTTTTTTAACTTTACAATATTGTATTGCTTTTGCCATATATCAACATGAATCTGCCACAGGTATACACATGTTCCCCATCCTGAACCCTCCTCCCTCCTCCCTCCCCGTACCATCCCTCTGGGTCATCCCAGTGCACCAGCCCCAAGCATCCAGTATCGTGCATCGAACCTGGACTGGCGACTCAGTTCATATATGATATTATACATGTTTCAATGCCATTCTCCCAAATCATCCCACCCTCTCCCTCTCCCACAGAGTCCAAAAGACTGTTCTATACATCAGTGTCTCTTTTGCTGTCTCGTATACAGGGTTATTGTTACCATCTTTCTAAATTCCATATATATGTGTTAGTATAGTGTATTGGTGTTTTTCTTTCTGGCTTACTTCACTCTGTATAATAGTCTCCAGTTTCATCCACCTTATTAGAACTGATTCAAATGTATTCTTTTTAATGGCTGAATAATACTCCATTGTGTATATGTACCACAGCTTTCTTATCCATTCATCTGCTGATGGACATCTAGGTTGCTTCCATGTCCTGGCTGTTATAAACAGTGCTGCGATGAACAGTGGGTACACGTGTCTCTTTCAATTCTGGTTTCCTCAGTGTGTATGCCCTGGGATGTATAGCTTTAAAAACATCAAAGCCTTCTGAATGTTAATCTCCTCCATCATCACCTCTCTAAATCTCTGCTTGATGTGACTACTTAGATTTAGGAGGTATCTTAATCCTAATATGGTTTTAGCCTAACATTTGATATTTTCACTTATACCTACTCTTTACCAGGTATTTTCAATTTTAGAAAATGATACAACACTGAAATATATCCCAAATCCATCTTTATGACTTTCACTGCTATTTCCCCAACCAAACCACCATCTCTGGCCTTGATTTTGGGGGTTTCCTAATTTGTCTCACTTCTGTCACTTTTGTTTCTACCCATTATATATATTCTTTCTTGCAATAGTCAGTGTGACTATTTTAATATAAAATTTTATTTCTAAACTTCTACAATAATTCCAATCCTTTCAATAAACTACTCCCCACTATACAGTCTGGTTCCTGATTCACTGAAATGCTATCTCTTGTGTTTTTTGTTTGTTTAAGTTTGCCTATTATAGTTTAACCACCTGGCCTTTTGGTTTGCTTGTTTCTGTTTCTCAAACATACTAAGAGTGTTTCCAATGCTTTTGGAAATCTCTTTCACTAGAAAAAAAAAAAAAAGTAGAAGAAACTTCAACCTCTTCCTTCTTGCTTGCCTCTACTCAAATAGTAACTTCTTCCCTGATCCACCTGATCCAAAATAGTCACTCCTATTTCTTCTCTGTTCATATGAGCATACTACTCTCTCAGTACTTGACACTGTCTTATTTATGTGCTAGTTTTCCCACTCTTTATTTTATCATCTATCTTCCTCACTAAAATATTAGGTCAAAGAAGGAAAAATACCACATGACATATTCTTAGAAGAAGAATGAATTAGTGACAGACTGCTTAGATAAATGAATGAGTTATGACCAACCTAGACTGCATATTAAAAAAAGCAGAAACATTACCTTGAGAATAAAGGTCCATCTAGTTAAAGTTATGGTTTTTTCAGTAGTCATGTATGGATGTGAGAGTTGGACTATAAAAGAAGATGAGCCCTGAAGAATTGATGCCTTTGAACGGTGGTGTGGAGAAAACTCTTGCAGTCCAAAACTCCTTGGACTGCAAGGAGATCCAACCAGTCCATCCTAAAGGAAATCAGTCCTGAATATTCGTTGGAAGGACTGATGCTGAAGCTGAAACACCAATATTTTGGCCACCTGATGCAAAGAACTGACTCATTTGAAAAACCCTGATGCTGGGAAAGATTGAAGGCAGGAGGAGAAGGGGATGACAGAGGATGAGATGGTTGGTTGGCGTCACCGACTCAATAGACTTGAGTTTGAATAAACTCCAGGAGTTGGTGATGGACAGGGAGGCCTGGTGTGCTGCAGTCCATGGGGTCGCAAAGAGTCAGATACAACTGAGAGACTGAACTGAACTGTGTAATATTTGTCTTTCTTGAATCTTTTCTCCATTTGAATAGTTTAGGTAACTACATTGTTTGAAGCCTTGTCTTAATTAGTCCATGGAATTCTCCATAGTCCATGGAATTCTCCAGGTCAGAATACTGGAGTGGGTAGCAGCCATTCCCTTCTCCAGGGGATCTTCCCAACCCAGGGACCAAACCCAGGTCTCCATACTGCAGGTGGATTCTTGACCATCAGAACCACCAGGAACCTCTTCATCTGAATAAGTCTAATCTTATACCTTGAGAATCAGGCAATTTAAAAGAAAGATGGGCAAGACCATTTATATTACCTTTAGTTTATAAGGGACTTGTAATAAATAGTACTGCTGCTGCTACAAAAAAAAAAAAAAAAAAACAATCTGGTTACCCTGCTTTTATAATAACTAACTATTGTCCACTTTAGCAGGAGAGATGACCAGAAAATTAATTTCCCCAAGATAGGATGGTCACTTATTATAGAAAAACTTAATAAGGTTTGAAATAATAGAACTTTTCATATTTTTAGGATTTTAAAAATTAGTTCCTCTTTTCTCAGAACACGGAGGAGAAATTTTATGTGCTGACTTTTGTTTTGAATACAGTACCTAAAGAAAACAATTTCCATATTCAGGTTGCTTTCAAGAACTGTTATGCCCTTGAATATGTTTATAATGTTACTAGTACAGAAGTCTTCAATATTATGTGGGAAAATTTACTCAAAATTAGATATCTAATGGATGTTATTGTTGTTAAGTCACTCAGTCATGTCAGACTCTTTGCAACTCCATGGATTGCATCATGCCAGGCTTTACCGTACTTCACCCTCTCCCACTTTGCTCAAACTCATGTCCATTGAGTCAGTGATACCATCCAACCACCTCATCCTCTGACATTCTCTTCTCCTGCATTCAGTCTTTACCAGCATCAGGGTCTTTTCTAATGGATCAGCTCTTTGCATCAGGTGGCCAAAGTATCAGAGTTTCAGCTTCAGCATCAGGCCTTCCAATGAATACTAAATGGTTTGATCTCCTTGCAGTCCAAGGGACTCTGAAGAGTCTTCTCAAACATCACAGTTCAAAAGCATCAATTCTTCAGCATTCAGTCTTCTTTATGGTACAACTCTTACATGCATGCATGACTAATGGAAAGACTCTAGCTTTGACTATGTGGACCTTTGTTGACAAAGTGATGTCTGTACTTTTTAATAAGCTGTCTAGGTTTGTCATAGCTTTTCTTCCAAGGAGCAAGTGTCTTTTAATTTTATGGCTGCAATCACCATCTGCAGTGATTTTGGAGCCAAACAAAATAAAGTCTATCACTGTTTCCATTGTTTCCCCATCTATTTGACATGAAGTGATGGGACTTGGTGCCATGGTCTTTGTTTTTTGAATACTGAATTTTTTTTGACCATTTTTTTTATTTTTTAACTTTACAATATTGTATTGGTTTTGCCATATATCAACATGAATCCGCCACAGGTATACACATGTTCCCCATCCTGAACCCTCCTCCCTCCTCCCTCCCCGTACCATCCCTCTGGGTCGTCCCAGTGCACCATCCCCAAGCATCCAGTATCGTGCATCAAACCTGGACTGGCAACTTGTTTCATATATGATATTATACATGTTTCAATTTTTTTGAAGGATAATTGCTTTACAAAATTTTGCTGTTTTCTGTCAAACATCAGCATGAGTCAGTCATAGGTATACATATATCCCCTCCGTTTTGAAATTCCCTCCCCATCCCACCTCTCTTGGTTGATGCAGTGCTCCTGTTTGAGTTTCCTGAGTTTTAAGTCACCTTTTCCACTCTCCTCTCTCACTTTCATCAAGAGACTCTTAAGTCTCATGTAAATAGAATTCACCTGGAGAAATATGATAATTTCTAGTTAGCACTGTCTGTGAAATTAATATTAGAAAGATTAACAAGGTAACATGATTTCACATACTAAAATTAAAAAATATTAGTGTACTCCAAAGTTGACATGTGCACTTGAGGCCTTTTTTGTCACCACTCATCGTTTTCTCTGCCTGATAGAAAGCTTGTTATATTCAGAAAGACACACAGTTTTAAGTAACCTAGCTCATTAAGGCGGTTTTGACATTCCAGAAACCATATTGTAGCCACAGTGACTTACCTGAATAAATCTTCTAAAAAATCTTCCCTCTCTTTAACACGTATTTCATCTTTCCTAGATGTTTCAGAACTAAATAAAGTCTTCCCTTTATTATAATAAATCTAAGTAAATACAATGTAGAGTAAACCAGGCCTAATTCTCAGATGCTCAGTTAAGAAAGAGATTCTATTTCTAAAATGTACAACCACAAGATTAATAATGGAGTCCTCTAACCCAGCATCTAGATGTAGCGAGGACCTTACGGCTACTCTAGGCTGAAACTAGAGTGCCATACAGGAATCTATGTCTTTGTATTAAAAACAGCGGCCTTTCATTGGTAGTGACTAATAAACTACATTATAATATTATAATAATGCATGCTTAGTAATGTACAGCTCTTGGCAACCCTTTGGACTTTTGCCCACTAGACTCCTCTATCTGTAGGATTTTTCAGGCAAAAATACTGAAATGGGTTGCCATTTCCTCCTACAGGGGATCTTCCTACCCAGGAATCGAACCTGCATCTCCTGGGTCTCGTGTATTGCAGGCAGATTCTTTACCTGCTGAGCCATTGGCAAGCCTACATTTAATTTTAGATTTTTTGGTTTAAAAAAATAAGATATTTATTCTAAATTTAATATGCAATTATAAATGTATTCTGATATGACACTTTGATTTTTTTCATTTAATGAAGAATTCATTTCTCAGAGTTGATGTGCCTTTTATTTGTGGAAGGTCATCAAGAGGCCGTTCCTTTCCTCTTATAATGCAGTTTACTTTGCACAACAGTCAGCCTTCACTAGCTGTTTACATTAATTTCTTTTTCCAAGCAATCCTTGGAAGCCTTTGATATGGTAGAACCACACTTACTGGTGCCATGAGGGAAATTGTGACTCTCTGATATAAAATGTTCTGCTTTGAATGAAAAGGATTCCCTAGAAGTGGATTTTAAATCCCTTTAGACATTTTCTGCTGGCTGATAACTCCACATTCATCATTTTGTGCATGATTATTACATGTGATATGCTTCAATAAAAGTTTTACAGGTGATTTTTAAGACCTGCATTTCCACAGATTAACACACTTTCCTGATTATTAGGATCTTCATTTTAATGATTTGCTTGCTAGCATTTTGTATTAGATTGTACAAATTCACTTCAATGGTTGCCCCGGTTTACTCTTCCTCAACAATTATGTATTGCAACCTGCTATTCAAAGGAAACCATTTTTGTTGTTGGGCACCTGACAGGGGAAAAAGTATACATAACCATACACCTTCTATTTCTACTGTAGATGAGACCAAGCACTTAAATAATAATAGTAATAATTTAACTGATTATTTAAATACAATTTTTTATAAAAATGATAAACGGGCAATTCTATTTCATAACTTCTTTTGCAAATAATGCAATGCATTACTTATCACAGTCAAAGAAGACTACTAGAGTTCACTAAGCAGAGTAAAATGAATATTACTGATCTCTTTAAAAGCTGGTCAGTTTAGAGTAGGGCTTTGCTTACAGTAAGTTAGATGACCCTAGGCAAAGAAAAATAACATCTGTATTTTGCTAAATAAGAAATGGAGAATGCATTTTGTGCAGTGATTTTTCAGTTTAGTGGGGTTTTTTTTGATCAATTAAGAGTACAATGACAGATTTTATTTTCTTGGGCTCCAAAATCACTGCTGATGGTGACTGCAGCTATGAAATTAAAAGATGTTTGCTCCTTGGAAGGAAAGCTATGACAAACCTAGTGTGTTAAAAAGCAGAGACATCACTTTCCCAATAAAGGTCCGTCTAGTCAGAGCTATGGTTTTTCCAGTAGTCGTGTATGGATGTGAGAGTTGGGCCATAAAGAAGGCTGTGTGCTGAGGAATGGATGCTTTCAAACTGTGGTGCTGGAAAAGACTCTTGAGAGACCCTTGGACTGCAAGGAGATCAAACCAGTCAATCCTAAAAGAAGTCAACCCTGAATATTCTTTAGAAGAATTGATGCTGAAGCTGAAACTCCAATACTTTGGCCACCTGATGCAAAGAACCAACTCATCAGAAAAGACCCTGATGCTGGAAAAGATTGAGGGCAGGAGGACGTAGTAGTGACAGAGGATGAGATGGTTGGATGGCATCACCGACTCAATGGACGTGAGTTTGAACAAACTCTGGGAGATAGTGAATGACAGGGAAGCCTGAAGTGCTGCAGTTCATGGAGTCAGAGAGTCAGACACAACAGTGATTAAATAATAACAAAGGTACATAAACTGTGTGAGACAACACCTTCAGAATGAAACCATGGCGAAATGGTTGGCGTAGATTCTAACATTGTTGGTTACTGGTCTTGAGTTGAAGTTGGTGGAACTTTAATGCACAGTTAAATGAATTTCGCTTTGCCACTTTTTTTGCTTTTCATTGTTTCAGATGCTTTTTTTCCCCTCCAATGCTGCTGTAACCTCTGTCAAAATTCAAGTGAATATTGGATGCTCCTTATTTTAATTTATTCTGTAAATGTCCAAAGATCTCATTCTCTGCTACTATTAGAAAATCAATAAAAGTGTTTATTAATTTTTAAGAACTGTGGGCATATTCAGTCCTTGATCCTGAAAGATGTACCTAGCTGCTTAGATAGAAAATAAATTTTACAATGTACACAAAGACTGTAAAAAGCCTATAGTCTTAATAACATATACCACTTAAAAAAACAACGTTCTAATTTGAGCCTGGTAAACACAATGTAAAATGTGCATCTTTTAACAGAATTTTTAAGAATTTAAAATGGGTCAGTTATTCAGCACAAATGAATAAGTAGACAAAAATCAGTAGATACCAGGGAAGCCCCTGTCTATTTTCCAACTTTCAGTTTCTTTATGAACATACATGGTGGCTAACTGGCTTCAGTGGTTGTTAATTGTGGTGCCTTCCATGGCTGAATGTTCTTCATTCAAGCTTGCTGGGCTACAGTAGACAAAGAATAATTTGTCATCCCTTTTTTGGAATGCATCTTTAAACCTTGAACTAGAACAATAATTGTAATATCTCAACTGATATATTAAGATGCATTTTATTAAAAATGAGAACTGATCCATTGAACAACAAAAATGGTTAAGGTAACCAACAAGTGAATTTCCTTTGTAAATGAATTTAGCCAATTGCTAAATTGAAATATGTTTAAATGATCTTTTACTTGTGGTTATTGTGCTACCAATAAATTGGACTTGTAGACTTTAATAAAATATGAGGTTTTACAAGAAATATTGCTGCATAAGTATAAGCATTGTATTGTTATTTATATATCAATAAGTATAACCATGCAACAGCCTCATCACTACTTCTTAAATTGTAGAGAACAAAATTCAGAAGAATCTTATAAATAAACACACAAATTTGAGTATTCTTATTCAGCCAATTATTTAGGATGGCCAATTTTAGAAGAGGATATGAGATATCTACTATCTGTGATCTTTGGCAAATGACTAAATTTCAATAAGCCTCAACTTCATGTCTATCAATAGAAATAGTAACATTATCCCTGCAGTTTCCTTAAGGATTAAGTGAAATAGCATACAGATAACAGTGAGTAAGGTGTCTAACCTTCAGTGAGTGTTCAATAAGTAGATGTTAGTTTTCAAAGTAGCAAGAAAAAAATTGCTTAGATAAGGAATGGCTTTATTAGATGGAGGATAAATATAACAAGTGGTCTGCTGCTAAGTCGCTTCAGTCGTGTCTGACTCTGTGAGGCCCCAGAGACGACAGATTCTGGGATTCTCCAGGCAAGAACACTGGAATGGGTTGCCATTTCCTTCTCCAATGCATGAAAGTGAAAAGTGAAAGAAGTCGCTTAGTCGTGTCTGACTCCTAGCGACCCCATGGACTGCAGCCCACCAGGCTTCTCTGTCCATGGGATTTGCCAGGCAAGAGTACTGGAGTGGGTTGCCATTGCCTTCTCTGAACAAGTGGTCAATGAGTTCATAATTCTTTAAGCCTTTTATTTATAAAGCTTGAATATTCTCTTATCTAGCAGAATTGAAGAAAGGGGAAGTCAAAGATATATGTGTAGGTAAAGCATACATATATCTATTTACAAAGTAATTAGAAAAAAAATGAAACAGAATGTAAAGTGAACTTTACTGTTTTTCCTGCTAATATAATAGACTAGCTATTCAGGGGAATACTTTTTCTTTTTTAAAATTTATTTATTTTAGTTGAAGACTAATTATTTTACAATATTGTAGTGTTTTTTGCTATACATTGATATGAATCAGCCATGGGTTTACATGTGTTCCCCATCCTGAGCCCCCTCTCACCTCCCTTCCCATTCCATCCTTTTGTGTCATCCCAGTGCAGGGGAATACTGCTGATATTGAAAGCTAAATCGCAGATGAAATTTAAGACGAAAGAAAGCTTTACAGATGTGCATTGGGCCCACTGACAAAGCCAGAGAAATACAGGTCATAACGATGTAAGAAATAAAGAAAGAAAACTGTCCATGGGACACAGATAAGCTTTTCTCAGATGACCTGCCAATCTCCAGTAGAGGGGATCTTGTTTTTAATGAGTTTTTGGTTGTTTAGTTGCTCAGTCACGTGTGACTCTGCAACCTCATGGACTGCAGCATGCCAGGCTTCTCTTTAACAATAAAAATAAGACATAAAGGTTAGGACCTGAGCATGATGAAGATTGAGATTATAAACTTTTTTTCATAAAGCTGGAAACTCTAAAAACCTCTTACCAGAGTGAGTATGATAGGAAAAATATGCCTTGAAAATTAAATCACCTGAGAATTACTATCTGCAGACCTACTATCAAGGGGATTTTGAAGGTATATTCATATTACTTTTAGGGGCTCAAAAGTATCCAAGCAGAATGTCTTAAGGTGCTTCTATTAATATACGTTAGTGCCAGTGGACACTTAGCAGAAAAATCAGAGATACTCTTTGTAGGTCATGATCTAAACACAGATGTTAGAAAATCCTCATGCATAGAGCTGTAAAAAATATGAGTTCACAAAGAGAAATCAGAAAACATACAAAGTAACAAGCTACAAGCAGCCAAAGTAAGCAGAGACAAGCAATAGAATCAGGTCTTCATAGACTACAGATATTGAATGAGCAAATACAGAACATTAAATGTTTGTTTAATATGCTTAATTCTTAAAAAAAAAATCATGTTAGATGTACAATGAGTACACTACTGCTATGAGCTAAATTAAGCCTCTTAAAGTTCCTGTTTTGAAGCCCTAACCCTTAGTACCTCAGAATGTGGTTCTATTTGGAAACAGGACCTTTACAGAGGTAATTAAGTTACAATGTGACCATTAGGGTGAGTTCTGATCCAATCTTAATATGTCCTTATAAGAAGGACATACATCCCAGATGCACACACACAGAGAAAACTATGTGAGAACACCGTGAGCTGGCCGCCATCGGCAAGCCAGGAACAGAGGCCCAGAAGACAGTATTGGCCAACACCTTGATCTTGAACTTCCAGTCTTCAGAACTAAAATTTTTGTTTAAACCCTCCAGTCTGTAGTATTTTGTTATGGCAGCTCTAGCAAAATAATACACTATATAAATGAACAGACACATTAGAAAATAGACTTTTAGTATAAAAACAAATTAGATAATTCATGGAGATTAGCCTTAGAATTATCCAAAAGGCTCTTAAAGTTGAAGAATGAGGAGGACAAATTTGCCGTATGTCAAGATTTATCCATCAGCCTTACTAATTCAGACAGAGCAGAATGACTGCTTTGCTGGTGGCTCAGATGGTAAAGAGTCTGCCTGCAATGTGGGAGACCTGGGATCGATCCCTGGATTGGGAAGACACCTTGGAGAAGGAAATGGCAACCCATTCCAGTTTTCTTGCCTGGAAAATCCCGTGGACAGAGGATCCTGGCGGGCTGCAGTCTATGGGGTCACAAAAAGTCGGACACAACTGAGTGAGTTTCGTGTGTATATATATATGGCTGCAAGCATAGACAATGGATGAAATAGTTATATGTGTAGTTTGTGACCCAGAAGTGGGTAGCGATTTATCCCATTTTCTTAGGACATGTTAGTTTACATTAGGTTTCTTGATGTCTCTCTTAGTTCAGTAATTAATATTTTCTTAAATTATCAGTTTGAATCAAAATTATATCACCTGATCTCCATATCATGAAGCTTTGAGGAAAGGGCTAACTAGTTAAAAGTGTTACTTGCAAAAATAACTCACCTATAGGAAAAAAAAATGAAATTAGATGTTTAAACATTGTTATAAACATTGTGAAAGCAATTTAACAGTACATACAGAGGGTAGAAATGAAGCAAATGATTATGTACCCAAGCCTGTGTCCTGACTCTTTTTCTAGTTGGTCTGCTGGAAGGGGAATTCTATTCTAATTGGTCTGTCAAGCAGGAAACATCTGCAATTCGACCTTCCTAGAGAAACACTTAAAAAATAAAAAATTCTCACAAAAAAGTCCTATGTGCCAATGGCGGCTCTGATTAGACTTGAGCTCTGGGTTGTTACCATCTGAGAGAACTGCAATTTTTGGTTATACAATTCTCATTATTGACTCACATTCTATTCACTATTATCTAAAGACTTTAGTCATTTCCATGTGTGGTATTACCTAGCCATTTTCTCCATCTTATTTGAGTATTCCAACTAGTCACTTAGGCCAATGGGTATGCTTTTAGGAGGGAACTATTGTACAAAAATTAGATGGGGAATTCTGAATACATAACTGCATTCCAAGCCTGGATTTGTGACTTTCAAAGAGAGGTGCTTGATCTTTTGGAAATTTGACTTCCAAATCTATAAAATATGGGTGATAATAATACTCCATAGGATTGTGGTGAGAATTAATTAACTCATGTGGAAGTATTTAGTATAGTATGTCACACATAATATTACTTAATGCATGCTGATTCTTGGATTTCTCTTGCTTATTTTTATTAAATTTAACTATTACTATCATTTCTTAACTTCTACCAGTAAATAATAATGTTTTTTGGTTTTGCCATCAATGATATTCATAATTATATTATCTGTGTATTCAAAAATTTAAAGGCGTTTCAGTGCATCATAATCATTGCATCAAATTGTGAAACAGTAAGAGGTCAAAAACCAGAGCTGTGGCATTCCACAGCACACCTCATCCAGAGTAAATATCTACATATTCACATTGGAGATGGTTATTCAACAAGTAATTAAGATAGTATATATTTTCATTATATCCAATGATTGTTTATCACTGTTACCCAAAGTTCTGATTTGCTGAAAAACGGTATAAAAAATTTTATGTTGAGTTTTCTGCATGTAAATCAGAGATTAAGAAAAAAAAATCTAAGCGCTGTAGTAGGAAAACAATATAAAATATGATATAAAATATCATGACATTTACAGTAACTGTGTTTATATCAACAATAATAATTGTGAATACAGTATATGTCACCATTTTATCTAATTACCTAGAACATGAAGACATTGATATCTCTAATTTTCTTGAAGAGATCTCTTGTCTTTCCCATTCTATTATTTTCCTCTATTTCTTTGCATTGATCACTAAGGAAGGCTTTCTTATCTTTCCTTGCTATTCTTTGGAAATCTGCCTTCAAATGGGTATATTTTTTCTTTTCTCCTTTACCTTTGGCTTCTCTTCTTTTCACAGCTACTTGTAAACCTCCTCAGACAATTATTTTGCCTTTTTGCATTTCTTTTTCTTGGGGATGGTCTGATCCCTGCCTCCTGTACAATGTCATGAATCTCTGTCCATAGATTTTCAGGTACTCTGTCTATCAGATCTAATCCCTTGAATCTATTTCTCACCTGCACAATATAATTGCAAGGGACTTGATTTAGGTCATACCTGAATGGTCTAGTGGTTTTCCATACTTTTTTTAAGTCTGGAGTTTGCAATAAGGAGTTCATGATTTGAGCCACAGTCAGCTCCCAGTCTTGTTTTTGCTGACTGTATAGTGCTTCTCCATCTTTGGCTGCAAAGGATATAATCATTCTGATTTCAGTGTTGACCATCTGGTGATTCCATTTGTAGAGTCTTCTCTTGTGTTGTTGAAAGAGGATGTTTTCTATGACCAGTGTGTTCTCTTGGCAAGACTCTATTAGCCTTTGCCCTGCTTCATTCTGTACTCCAAGGCCAAATTTGCCTGCTACTCCAGGTATTTCTTGACTTCCTGCTTTTGCATTTCAGTCCCCCATAACAAGAAATACATCTTTTTTTGGCTGTTATTTGGCTTGTAGGTCTTCATAGAACCGTCCAACTTCAGCTTCTTCAGCATTACTGGTCAGGATATAGACTTGGATTACTGTGATATTGAATGGTTTGCCTTGGAAAGGAACAGAGATCATTCTGTTGTTTTTGAGATTGCATCCAAGTACAGCATTTCAGACTCATTCATTGACTATGAGGGCTACTCCATTTCTCCTAAGGAATTCTTGCCTACAGTAGTAGATATAAAGGTCATCTGAGCTAAATTCACCCATTCTAGTCCATTTTAGTTTGCTGATTCCTAAAATGTAGATAGTCACTCTTGCCATCTCTTGTTTGACCACTTCCAATTTGCCTTGACTCATGGACCTAACATTCCATGTTCCTGTACAGTATTGTTCTTTAGAGCATCAGATTCTACTTCCATCACCAGCACATCCACAGCTGGGTGCTGTTTTTGCATTGGCTCCATCTCTTCATTCGTTCTGGAGTTATTTCTCCACTGATCTACAGTAGCATGTTGGGTACCTACCGACCCGGGGAGTTCATCTTTCAGTGTCCTATATTTTTGCCTTTTCAGAAATGGTAAGGACTTAACAGAAGCTATTAAGAATAGGTTACAAGAATACACAGAAGAACTATACAAAAAAAGATCTTCATGACCCAGATAATCATGATGGTGTGATCTCTTACCCAGAGCCAGACATCCTGGAATAGGAAGTCAAGTAGGCCTTAGGAAGCATCACTACAAACAAAGCTAGTGAAGGTGATCGAATTCCAGTTGAGCTATTTCAAATCCTAAAATATGATGTTGTTAAAGTGCTGCACTCAATATGTCAGCAAATTTGGAAAACTCAGCAGTGGCCACAAGACTGGAAAAGATCAGTTTTCATTCCAATCCCAAAGAAAGGCAATGCCAAGAAAAATTCAAACTACAACACAATTGAACTCACCTCACATGCTAGTAAAGTAATGCTCAAAGTTCTCCAAGCCAGATTTCAGCAGTACATGAACCGTGAACTTACAGATGTTCAAACTGGATTTAGAAAAGACAGAGAGACCAGAGATCAAATTGTCAACATCTGTTGGATTATTGAAAAAACAAGAAAGTTCCAGAAAACCATCTACTTCTGCTTTATTGACTATGCCAAAACCTTTGACTGTGTGGATGACAACAAACAGTGGAAATTTCTTAAAGAGATGGGAATACCAGACCACATGACCTGCCTTTTGAGAAATCTGTATGCAGGCCAGGAAGCAACAGTTAGAACTGGACATGGAACAACAGACTGATTCTAAATCAGGAACGGAGTACATGAAGGGTATATAATGTCACCCTGCTTATTTAACGTATATGCAGAGTACAGCATGAGAAACGCTGGACTGGAAGAAGCACAAGCTGGAATCAAGATTGCCAGGAAAAATATAAAAAACCTCAGATATGCAGATGACGTCACCCTTAAGGTAGAAAGCAAAGAAGAACAAAGAGCCTCTTGATGAAAGTGAAAGTGGAGAGTGAAAAAAGTTGTCTTAAAACTCAACATTCAGAAAACTATGATCATGGCATCTGTTCCTATCACTTCATGGTAAATAGATGGGAAAATAATGGAAACAGTGAGAGACCTTATTTTGGGGGGCTCCAAAATCACTGTAGATTTTGATTGCAGCCATTAAAGTAAAAGATGCTTACTCCTTGGAAGAAAAGTTATGACCAATCTAGACAGCATATTAAAAAGCAGAGACATTACTTTGCCAACAAAGGTCCATCTAGTCAAAGCTATCGTTTTTCCAGTAGTCATGTATGGATGTGAGAGTTGGATTATAAAGAAAGCTGAGCACTGAAGAACTGATGCTTTTGAACTGTGGTGTTGGAGAAGACTCTTGAGGGTCCCTTGGACTGCAAGGAGATCCAACCAGTCCATCCTAAAGGAGATCATCTTGAACATTCTTTGGAAGGACTGATGCTGAAGATGAAACTCCAATACTTTGGCCACTTGATGCGAAGAACTGACTCAGTTGAAAAGACCCTGATGCTAGGAAGGATTGAGAGAGGAGGAAAAGAGGACAACAAGATAAGATGGTTGGATGGCATCACCAACTCAATAGACATGAGTTTGAGTAGTCCCAGGAATTGCTGATGCACAGGGAGGCCTGGTGTGCTGCAGTTCATAGGGTCACAAAGAGTCGGATATGACTGAATGACTGAACTGAACTGAACTGAAGACATTATTTCTCATAGTACTGCATTTCCTCTTTAGGTTAATTTTAAGCTCTGAGAAAACCTGAATTTTCTCTTCTTCACCTTGGCAATTAGAAAATATAAAAGGTTTTATGTTAATAAAACACTCTTTAGTTTTAAAGTATTCAATTATAAATCTGAGTACATGTATATGAACGATATTTCTGAAGGGATATGCAGCTGGGACTAATTTACTTCTTCAAAGATCTGTTGAGATATGAGCAACGGACCAAAGCCTTGTGAACTGCCTCTGCACGCTATAATTATATTGAACTACGTCTGAAAGTAACAAATATATAGGGAACAAAAAACCAGATATATCAGAGAACACAGAATGAGTGAATTTGTTAACTCTACAGACTGGATTTTAATTCTGTCAATCCTTCTAAAATTAGAGAAATACCGAAACTGATGTTAAACCAATAATCTAAAGGAACATATTAAAATTCTCTAAGCCAAATGAAGTACTTCAAAATAAAACTCTAAAGTGGCCAATGCAGATTGACCTACAAGCTCCCTAAGTGAGTAATTTAGCATAATATCCTTTTTTAAGTGATCAAGGTTAAGGGGAAACCAAACAATTTTCCAGTTTCAAAACTGATACTTTCAGTTGAAGCTTGTTTTTGTTCAGTCCTAAGTCACGTCTGATTCTTTGCGATCCCCTGGACTGCAGCACACCAGGCTTTTCTGTTCTTCACTATTTCCTGGTGTTTAATCAAACTCATGTCCATTGAGTCAGTGATGCCATCCAACCATCTCATCCTCAGTCACCATATTCTCCTTCTGTCCTCAATCTTTCCCAGCATCAGGGTCTTTTCCAATGAGTCAGTTCTTCGCATCAGGTGGCCAAAGTATTGGAGCTTCAGCTTCAGCATCAGTCCTTCCAGTGAATATACAGGATTGATTTCCTGTATTAATCTCCTTGATTTGATCTTTTTGCTGTCAAAGGAACTCTCAAGTGTCTTCTCCAGCATCACAATTTGAAGCCATCAATTCTTCTACACTCAGTCTTCTTTATGGTCTAGCTCTCACATCTATATGTGACTACTAGAAAAACTGAACCTTAGTGTGGCAAAAATCTAAACCATGGAGGCAAAGGCATGGGCCCAAGCCAAAAAACACTTGTTATGGAAAGCTGGCTTGTTTTTTGATATGCTAAATGTAACCATCTCATCACAGTTTCACCACTCCCATTATTTCTTTCTTATAAATTAGACATCTTTCTAGAAAAACATTATACCAACTATATTAAAATAATTTTAGAAACAGAAAATAAAATCCGCTGTTATAGTATCAACCAGTAAAATTATTTTCATTTATTTCTATTTTTCTTATATTCTATCAATGTGAAAATATACTTTATATAGTCAGAGTATTACTGAAAATATGATTTTATATGCTAAAAATTATAATCTAATAGACTTTCATGTGGTTCATGATAATGATATTGCTACATCTTATTTTATCACATATTATAATATTATGCCATTTTGATATGTGTGTATATATATGTATTTATATACAATAATCTATAGCAATGGAAAAGACATTCCTTAATTTTTATATGTTTAAAATAGAAGTGCTTGTTTTTCTAGTTTAGGCACTGGCATAGTAAACATATTTTTGGAAAAAATATTTTTTCTTTATTTTTCCCTTTAGGATTATTAATATAAATATCCCTTTTGGGGTTCTTCACATTTTTTTTCTGAAATGAATATGCCAGAATTGAAAACTGCTGTAAAAATCAGCACCATCTGTCATTAATTGAGCACATGTTACTGTGCCAACTGTACAAGGGGCTGGGGATATAGCACTCACCTAGTCAGATAAGGTTCTTACTTTTATGGTATTTACGTTGCAGGCTTGGAGGCAGACCACAATCTATACATTTGAAAAATGCTTAACATTGTCCCAGATAATAAAAAAAACCTATGAAGGCACTTAGACTAATGGGATAAGGTATGTTTGAAAGGGAATAAGAATGGCAAATTTAATTGGGGAACGCTATGGAGGGTCTTTCTGAGTGAGAGGGTATGAAATTTGAGACATCGGAAATGTGTGGAACATGGAAGGCATTGTTAGCCATGTAAAAGTCACTCACGGGATTCAGAACAGAAGGGGCATGATCCAAATTTATATTCTGAAAAGCTCATTCTGGCTATCGTGTGGGCAATGGGATTTTTCAGGTAAGAAAAAAAAAATTAAAAAGCAGAAAGCCCGAATTGGAGGTATCGTAGTATCCATGTGAGAGAGAATGGGGGCTTGAACCATGATATGGAACACTGTGGTAGAAGAGAATGGACTGGAGTTGTATTTTGCAGATCAAGTTAGTTGTGCTCAGTGATAAATTAGAATGGGTATGTGAAAGCATGAAAAGTTGCTGAAGTAATAAACATCAGTGTGCTCACTCTCAAGAACTCAAGGGTATTTCACCAAGAAATTTTCCTTGCTAATTAATAGTGAAAGAAAAAATTTTAAAAAAGCATCAAAGCAAAACAATCACAAACTTCAACATTTTCCGAGTCAATTTCTCCTCAGTTCAATTCCATTCAGTCACTCAGTTGTGTCCAACTCTTTGTGACCCCATGGACTGCAGCACGCCAGGCCTCTCTGTCCATCACCAACTCCAGGAGTCTACCCAAACTCATGTCCATTGAGTCGGTGATGCCATCCAACTATCTCATCCTCTGTTGTCCCCTTTCTCTTCCTGCCCTCAATCTTTCCAAGCATCAGGGTCTTTTCAAATGAGTCAGCTCTTAGCATCAGGTGGCCTAATAATCTCCATATTTCACACTTATTTTCAAAATTAAAATAAAAACAAGAGACAAAATGTGTATTTTATGAATCATCTATTGCCTTGAGGCAGCACTAAGGAACATCTGTAATTATTCTACTGTATGTGGTAAAGCAACTTTGAAACCTGTCTAAATCTACTGAAGACCTACTTATTACAATGCAAACTCACCCAAGTTGATGAAGCAGTGACCCTTGATCCCTCTTTTATCCTCTGCCAATAATTTGAACTGTCATTTAGAAAGGTAAGAAATGAGAACTTGATTAGACTCTCTCAGGAAAAAGATATACTTAACATTGTGTGTGTGCATAGCATATATAAATTCATGTATCTATCTAATATGAACCTTTTCAACTGTAATTCCTATTTGACAGTTAACTGCATCACTTGGAGATGAAGTTATGGAGAATGGAGCAATGACAATAAGAGATCAGAATTTACTGTTAAATCTTTCCAGAGGAAGTTTATTAAAATGGGTTTGTTGAGTAGCACTGAGTTTATTACCAAGAGGCCTTAGTGTTCAGTAACTACCATCCGTCATTCCAGGTCAGGTCCCAGGGAAGAAATGCAGGAGATGAGGTCAGGAAAATAGAAATATTCTTTATTAGCTTAGTGGACTTTGTCTACAAAATCCAGCTTAATCTTTTACTGGACTAAATTAGATTACTTGATAATATAAAGGCTCTTCGTCTTTGATTATGGGTAGATGGATATACAACATACAAATCACTTCTGGTATTTTTCCCTAAAACCTATACCCGAGTCCTGGACCATTAACCCCTGCTGGCCTGTCTGAAGTGAAGTGGAAGTCGCTCAGTCATGTCCAACATTTTGCAACCCTACGGACTATACAGTCCATGGAATTCTCCAAGCCAGAATAGTGGAGTGGGTAGCATTTCTCTTCTCCGGTGGATCTTCCAACCCAGGAATCGCCAACCCAGGAATGGAACCCAGATTTCCCACATTGCAGGTGGATTGTTTACCAGCTGAGCCACAAGGGAAACCCAAGAATATTGGAGTGGGTGGTCTGTCTACATTGAAGAAATTACTCATATTTCTCCTATACTGATGTAAATGATATTGTTAAAGCATGAACCATCAGACACATTCAGTGTCTCTTTCTGTCTTTTAGAAGAGAAGAAATAATAAGAATTGTAGTTACATTATTCTATTAATATAAGTGTCAGAGCAGAAAGCAAGCTAATGGGAACTTAGATTTAATTTTTTTTTATAATGAAGAGAAGAGGCCAGATCTTTATAATTTGTCAGAAATCAATCATTGAAATTACCCATTTTCAAATATTGCTCTTTTGGTTAGAAAGGTCATCTCCTTTTTCAAAAAAGGTGATGTTGCTTTTTCTTCCTACCCTTCCTGCAGAAAGAACAATAATTTGATGCTCATGTTACTGTTTAAATCACTTATTCAGGTTTTATGGAATGCTTTGATGTTCCAAATAAAGCTCATTATACTGCAGATCAAAGAGAATGATGCTTTCATCAAAGAAATATAATACACCAATTAGCATTTCATTTATGGGTATATATATATATTTTTCTCCTTCAGTTCAGTTCAGTCACTCAGTCGTTTCTGACTCCTTGCGACCCTATTGACTGCAGCATGCCAGGCTTCCCTGTCCATCACCAATTCCTGGAGCCTACTCAAACTTATGTCCATCACATTGGTGATGTCATCCAACCACCTCATCCTCTGTCATCCCCTTCTCCTCCTACCTCCAACCTTTCCCAGTATCAGGATCTTCTCCAATGAGTCAGCTCTTCTCATCAGGTGGCCAAAGTATTGGAGTTTCAGGTTCAACATCAGTCCTTCCAATGAACACCCAGGACTGATCTCCTTTAGGATGGACTGGTTGGATCTCCTTGCAGTCCAAGGGACTCTAAGGGACTCTGAAGAGTTTTCCGCAACACCACAGTTCAAAGCATCAGTTCTTCAGCACTCAGCTTTTTTTATGGTCCAGCTCTCACATCCATACATGATCACTGGAAAAACCACAGCCTTGACTAGATGGACCTAAGTCCCATTAGTGCCTACGGTATGCCCAGAATATGTGATAGGATTAAGTACATATGTTTCTAGTGATAGATGAATAGAACTGAGAAAGGTAAAACGTGCTGAGGACAGAAGGTACTAAAATTTTATCCTTATCTTAAAATGCTTCATATCATTACTAATACTAATATTAATAGATAATATTAAGCAGCTATCTTATTCCACAGTTTCTTCCTCTTGAAAATATCTCATAGACTAAGTTAAGATGGTTAAGCAAATTATAGAGGGAACTATTCTTTTTCTTCCATAGCTGAGATTGGAAATCTAAGTCTAAAAGATTAGATTCCAGCTGAGGAAAGGAACACAACTGTCACACATGACTCGGGGTCATCTAAAGAGAATGCCATCTGGATGCACTCTGAAGGGCAGCAGCAGCATTCCCTCCACAGGAAGGTTCTGTATTTGCTTGTAGGAACTATATGCACAATCTATTGATACAAAGCTGAATTTCACTCCACAGGCACTTGGAGTTGGCGTAAGCCTGAGTTCTGATTGAAGTTTCTACTCGTGAATTTATGATCTGCCTCATTGTTCAAGTCAAGACTATGAGTCTTGCTTCAGTTCTCTTGTCCTCTGGGGAACTGATTCATTTGGAATCCGAAAAGAATGTTTAAAATTCACTATTGCTCATGTTCTCCCACCTCATTTCTAAAAAGCACTGCACTGCTTTCCCCCAGACTACCATCTAATCCCCAAATGATTATCACATGACATCCCCCGCCCAGTTCCTGGCTTAGATAAATTATATCCCTTAATACTACTTGAAAACTTCTACTGGATTCATGAAAACTGATTTCTTATGGGATACAGATTTCAAAAGTATTTTAATATGGTTCCTTCTTACACTTTAAAAAGAGGCAGAAGACTTAGGTGACATATTTCTGTGGGAGACCTGGGTTCGATCCCTGGGTTGGGAAGATCCCCTGGAGAAGGGAAAGCCTACCCACTTCAGTATTCTGGCCTGGAGAATTCCACAGACTGTATAGTCCATGGGGTCACAAAGAGTCAGACGCGACTGAGCGACTTTCACTTTTCACTTTTTCTGTGAGCATCTTTTAGAGTTTCAGTGTATTAGTTATCTATTGCTACAAAACAGATTGCCATAGCACTCCATTGCCTAAAATGATGAACATTTATTGTGTCACTTTTTCTGTGGGTCAGAAACTCCAAAGCAAATTTGTTGGATGATTCTGGCTCAGGTTCTCTCATCATGATGTAGTCAACTTGTTGGCCTGGGTTCCCATCATCTGAAAGCTTGACTGAAACCGATTGGTACCAAAATAGTCCTCTGACAGGGATGTAGGCAGGAAGCCTCAGTTCCTTGTTGTCTGTTGGGCAGTTCTTTGCCACACAGAACCTCTCCTTATGGCTGCTTGACTCCGCAGCTGACTGTCCCCAGGGAGAGTGATCTACGAAAGGGGTCAGAAGAGGCAGTGCCTTTTGTGATCTAGTCTCTGAAGTCTCACACACTGTGTCTCCACCATGTTCTACTCATTAGAAGCAAATCATTCAGTGTAGTTCTTGTTCAAGGTAAAGGGGATCAGATTCCACCTTTAGAGGAGAGGAGAATAGAGTAATTTATGGACCTATTTCAAAAGCATTGCATGATAGAAAGGGCTGGATCTCCTTTGAATCTGGCTTTTGTAGTGTTCTTACAACCTGGAGGAGCTCCTTCACTCTATTTTAGTATTCAAAGTAGAACATTTACACGCCCATGACGGAAAATTTAAATGCATGAGATTTATACATGTTTGAATGTAATAGTCAGTGCACAAGATGCTATACAGAAATAGTCAAGTACATAAGAGTTTATTGTGTACTATTTTCAGCACCAATAATATGTAGTTCAAAAGGCACTTATCTTAATGTCAAAGACAGAAATTAAATCTATGTAGCATCTTTCCTGGCAAGGAGACCTCAGGCAAGTTACATTATCACTTTGCATGTCAGTTGCTTCATTTACTTAAATGAATTCTCACAATAACTCTGTGAGGTGTGTATTATTAGCCCCATTTTATAGAAGACAAAATTGAAGCTCAACAGTATTGCAACTAGAAAGTGATAGAGTCAATATTCCAACGCAAGTTTTGTTGATTTATGCCAATGCTGCTTTGCTGTCTCTTGTACCTTCGAGGGAAGAGAGAAAATGTATAAATTACTCAGTGATGCAGCATATATGAGGCATTTAGTATTTTATTTCTAATAAGATTAGCATGCATATAAAAAGAGTCTCCTGAATATGTTATTCCTATTGAGAAACAGTAACTTTATGTTTATATTAATCAACAGAATTTTAAATACCAGCAATTTCTAAAGATGTTTTTTAACTTAAAATTTTGAGTTAGGATAATCAGTCAAACAATAGACTACATGATAGTGGTAGTCTGTGCATTGCCTTGGTCTATGATTTCTTATCACAGGCTGAAGTAGTATTGAGGGAAGTGATTCATAGCTTAGTTCTACCAATGCTCTCCAAGCAAATGCCAGATCAGTGGTGCTTTTGGATAGTTTATATCTGCCTCCTTGATTCAAAACCCAGATTCATCAAGTATCTTGATTATGCTATAGATAGAAAAATGGATGTAGGTAAGGTGACCTTTATACACGGATGCCCTGTGTTCATTCACTGTATTCTGCTTTGGACCAAGTATTGAATACTGTAGTTGAATAGCCTGAAATGAAGCTATTCAAATTAAGACGTATTCTAAAAGCTTAGATGGATGCTTGATAACTGAAAATTATTAATTATGCTTTGAACCATCGAGGTTTACCAGAAAAAGTTGAATTTATTGAATATTTAAGCTACTCAGTTTTCTTACATTCTTATGCATTCAGCTAGAAGTATCAGGTAGAGAATCAAATGCTGTCAAAGGAAGGGGCATTGACCAAACAAAGTCTAGAGAGGGACACCATGACCCTGAATGCTGGTCTGTTTCCTTCAGGCCGTAGCTAGCTTGTATTAGAGTGTGACAAGCTACAGAACTATTGAGTATTTAATCTTACTGTAATTCATCACACGACAACATATGGAGGTGGAAAAAGTGATCAATTTTAGAGTTTGTTTTTAATATGTAAGAAGGAGGTTGTATACCGGGCAAGTATAAATCAAAAGGTAATAAATGTCCCAGAAGATTTTAACAAATGTAAATTGCTATATAAATATTAAATAAATTACACAATATTTTTAGGCTCTGAAACATTGAATCACTTTGCAAAGGACTAAATGTCAAATAAATAATGCATGTTTATACATATTTCTTCTATGGACGATTATTACAACTTTAGCAACACTGTTTGCTTTAAAATTTTTATATCCAATGCATATTCATTTTTGGCACTTACCACATACAGCATGATTTTCTTTCAATCACCAATCTTCAATTCTCCAGGGAGCAATGTGAAACTTGAAGCTTCTGTAGCAAGTGGTCTCTCTCCCTTTTGAAGATTGCTAAAGGAAGCTGAAGAATGGGATGATGGTCCTCGGAAAATAGTGGCCCTCAGTATTTGTATGTAGAAGGAATTTGGTTGAACCCAAGTTCAAAGGGAGACTTGGAGAATAAAAATTCATATATTGACAATCTATGTCCTTGGGGGATTATGTGAAAGGAAGTGTGGAAGGAAGAAAACTGTCTTGGTAAGAAAGATATTCCAGTCTGATAATAATACCCAAGATATATCCATAGCTGTTTCATTATTATTATCATTATCACTGATGTTTTGTGTACTTAAATTGTGGCAGGTTTTCATAAATTATTTCACCTTCAAACCTCACCCCCAGTGCCACAGATTTCTACCCTCATGTTTATAGATGAGGGATTTGTCACTCAGAGCAGTGACACTCTGAGACAACTGACTGCCGTCACACAGCAGGGGAACAGCAGTGGTTTTATGTAATCCCAGATTGTCCAACACTAAGACAACGCTGCAGATGTACCCTCCTGACTACCTCTGTGCCGTGCTTTTTAAGACAGCCTGAATCCTTTTCAGTGCCATAAGTCTTGAATGTCTTCTTTTAGGGTGCCCCCTGGAGTATAACCCCCCTGGGGGTTACCTCTCTTGCAGAGTTGCTGAAGGAGCCCAGCATGGCTATCAGTCAGATACACTGGGATATATATTTTCCTTTGCATCCCTCTGACTGAGCAACCCATATGCTGCTACAATACAGGCTGGGATGTAGTGAAGCATTTACTTGTTTCAGCTATGTCAGAGACATGGGTTTGATTTCTGGGTTGGGAAGATGCCCTAGAGTAGGAAACGGCAACCCAGTCCAGTATTCTTGCTTGAAAATTCCACGGACAGAGGAGACTGGTAGGCAACAGTCCTTGGAATCAGATCACAAAGAGTCGGACATGACTGAGCACGTTCACACATAAACACACGCACACACACACATCTGAGGAAACAACCAGGATAGGACTAGGTCTCTCCTGATGCAGACAATGGGATCTGCAGGGATCCCAAAGTCCTCAGGGATCAGGGACTTCAGAATGAGAAAAGTCTTGAGAGAATGCCATGCTGTCAGGAATATGATTTTCAGTAGGCAAAAGGAAAGAATTCTGATTGGAATGTAAAATGAACATTGTGGGGAGGGGAATGTCTGCACATTTTCAAAATTTGGCAAAGGACAGTGAGATTTATGGGGATGCACTGAAGGACTGGCTGGGATTGGTGCTAGAATTTCAGAACATTATCTCAGCACCTTAAACAGGCTTGTAAAACACTGGAGCAGGAAACTGCGTAGACTGCTTCATTATCAAAGCTTCAATCCACAGAAGAAATGTCTTATGCAGAAATTACATGAAGAGGTCAGTAAGGAATCACTGAAGAGGTCAGTTTCTAGAATCAGAGCACCGAGTGAGAGAAGTTGACTTGATGTCCACCTGTCCATTTACTGCATTTGGCTGACTTATCACAGAGCTGACCAAGGGGAAGGTCTTCATCCACAGCTGGGGACTAGAAAGGACTAAGTGGTTTAGCTTTTGTGTAACAGGCATCAGAAAAAGGCAGTTATGCCATTAAATATCATGATGATAAATGAACTCAATTTCTTATGTTGACATTCAATAATCTGCAGATGTAAGCACTTTGTCAATAATACAGCTGAAATTTATGAACATTGTTTATATTTTTTATTCCTAAACAGTGAATGTTTGGATGTTTAAAAACCTGTTTGTAAATTTTACATGTAAAATCTAAATTAAAATGATTATTTCTATTTTTTATTGTCAGGTTTTTGTCTTTGATTCTAAACCATAATGTTTTTGTTCTAGTTACATCTTTACCTAATGCATCTCTATCACTAAATAATATAAATTAGTCAAAATTGATATATGATAATGTTAATAAAATGACAATACCTATCATTTGAGGATTTGATGAAACTGAGTGTGATTAAAAAGTGCCTCATATGAATTACTATGCTTAAGTCCCATGATGGCCTATCTGAACAGGTGGCTTTATTAGTTTCTAGAGAGATTCAGTAAACTCATCTGTGATTATAGGTAAGAAAGAAACATACCAAGGTGCAAACCAAGGCTGTCTAACTCAAAAGGCTTATTCTCAACTGCTGGCAGTATTATAAAATGTAGATACATACCCTACCACTATAAGATTCCTCAAACCCTCTGTCTCATTATGTTTTCAAAAGTCAACTTTTCCCTGAAATGAGAGGGAGGACAGTTATTTTTTTTCCGATTGCCCACCTATCTTGTCTTTCTGCCAATTCACTAAGACAGTCTAAGAGTTAGTTAAAATACTCCCATTTGTTTCAAGCAAAAAATCCATAAGTTTCTAATTCACTGTTTTTATTTTGGCCTTTTGAATAAAAATATATCTTAAAAATTTCAATATATGTGTTCCTTTTAACTGTTTTTGGGGTGTATGGTTGTTTATGATAGTTTCTGCTGTATAGCAAAGTGAATCAGCTATATGGACACATATCCCTCCCCTGACCTCCTCCCACTCTCTCCGTCCAACCCATCTAGGTCATCACATAGCACTGAGCTGAGCAACCTGTGCTTTAGAGCAGGTTCCCACTAGCTATCTATTTTACACATGGTAGTGAATCTATGGGGCTTCCCAGGTAGCTCGGCTGGTAAAGAATCCGCCTGCAGTGCTGGAGACCCCAGTTTGATTCCTGGGTTGGGAAATTCCCCTGGAGAAGGGATAGGCTATCCACTCCAGTATTCTTGGGTTTCCCTGGTGGCGCAGAGGGTAAAGAATCCACCTGCAATGTGGTAGACCTGGCTTCAATCCCTGAAGGTGGGCATGGCAACTCACTCCAGTATTTTCTTACATGGAGAATCCCCATGGACAGAGGAACCTCGTAGACTAAAGTCCATGGGGTCGCAAAGAGTCAGACATGACTGAGCAACTCAGGACAGCACAGCACAGCACAGTATATTTATGTCAATCCCAGTGTCCCAATTCATCTGGTCTCCTCATCCCCCCAGTGTCCACATATCTGTTCTCTGTGTCTGCATCTCTATTTCTGCCCTACAGATGGTTCATCTGTACCATTTTTCTAGATCGCAAATATATGTGTTAATATACAATGTGTTTCTCTTTCTGACTTAATTCACTCTGTATGACAGTCTCTAGGTCCACCAATATCTCTACAAATAATCCAGTTTTGTTCCTTTTAATGGCTGAATAATATTTCGTTGTGTATATGTACTACATCTTCTTTATCCATTCATCTGTTAATGAATATTTAGGTTGCTACTGTGTCCTGGCTCTTGTAAATAATGCTGTGATTAACTCTTTTTTTTTTTTTTTTCTTTTTATTGGAGGATAATTTCTTTACAATATTGTGTTGGTTTTCTGCCATACATCAACATGAATCACCACAGACATACATATGTCCCCTCCCTCCCGAACCTCCCTCCCATCTCCCTCCCCATCTGAACGCTATATTAATGCATGCCTATGGAATCTGGAATGATGGTGCTGATAAACCTATATGCAGAGCAGCAGTGGAAATGCAGACATAGAGAACAGACTTGTGAACACAGTGGGGGAAGGAGACGGTGTGATAAACTGAAAGAATGGCATGGAAACATATATATTACCAAGTGTAAAATAGATAACAGGTGGGAATTGCTGTGTGATACAGGGAGCTCAACCCAGTGCTCTGAGATAAACTTTTTAAAAAACATACCAGAAATATCTGAAGCTTGAAAATTTACTACAAGATATCTACCAGGAACAAGATAGATGAAAAATCTACTCTGTCTAGAAAGGAAAATCTTAGAACTTCAGCCTCAAAATACTAAAGTAAACAGGAAGATAAGCCAGCCTAAGTTATATTTCACTTAATTGATTTTGTTGTTTTGAAAATATTTGTAAATGTCATACTGGTGAGCTGGGCTTGATCGACACTTGCTCAGTTAAATGCTTAATTTAATAACAGCAAAGATTATCCTATGCCTCCTCCCACTATTCACCACCCCAACACTTGTAACTTTATGTGCTACCTGTGCTTATTCACGGGAGAAGGCAATGGCATCCCACTCCAGTACTCTTGCCTGGAAAATCCCATGGACGGAGGAGCCTGGTAGGCTGCAGTCCATGGGGTCGCTAAGAGTCAGACACGACTAAGCGACTTCACTTTCACTTTTCACTTTCCACTTTCATGCATTGGAGGAGGAAATGGCAACCCACTCCAGTGTTCTTGCCTGGAGAATCCCAGGGACGGGGGAGCCTGGTGGGCTGCCTTCTCTGGGGTCGCACAGAGTCGGACACGACTGAAGTGACTTAGCAGCAGCAGTGCTTATTCACTGAGTCATGCCTGACTCTTTGAGACCCCATGGACTGCAGCCCGCCAGGCTTCTCTGTCCATGGGGATTCTCTAGGCAAGAATACTGGAGTGGGTTGCCATGCCCTCCTCCAGGGAATCTTCCCAACTCAGGGATCGAACCCAGATCTCCTGCATTGCAGGGGGACTCTTTACCTACTGAGCCACCAGGGAAGCACAGGACAACTCTGCAAGGGGCCCTAGTGAAGGACCATCCTGAAGTTAAGTTCTTTAATGCAGATATTTCCAGAATTCTCAGAAAGCTTGTTTGTTTTGTCCTTTGAGGCCCATTTTAGACCTGTTCCTGGAATTAAAAGCAGAAATGCTCATTGTCACTTCATGCTACACAATACACTTTTTAGATGACAGATGTCTTAGTCACAATTTACTTAGTCACAGCATTTTACTTAAAAATTAGGGTACTGGGAAATAATAAGTACCCACACACTAACTGGAACTGGAACCCACATTGCCTGACTTTCAGGTAACAATAAAACTCTGTTACCTACGTTTTTCTTCCTGAACTTGAGAATCTAAGCTCAACTTTATCTTAGGAATTTTCACATTTGTATCATACATATTAAATGGAATTGGTTTTATAATGACTTACTATATCAAACTGGAGAAGGAAATGGCATCCCACTCCAGTACTCTTGCCTGGAAAATCCCATGGACAGAGGAGCCTGGTGGGCTGCAGTCCATGGGGTCGCTAAGAGTCGGACACGACTGAGCGACTTCACTTTCTCTTTTCACTTTCATGCATTGGAGAAGGAAATGGCAACCCACTCCAGTGTTCTTGCCTGGAGAATCCCAGGGACGGGGGAGCCTGGTGGGCTGCCTTCTCTGGGGTCGCACAGAGTCGGACACAACTGAAGTGACTTAGCAGGAGCAGCAGCAGCAGCATACCAAACAGAAGATACAATTACGACAACATTTTCAGGATTTCTGACCTTTAAATGGATTAGGCTGATCTTTTAGAATTAAATAGAAATGGGGAGGAGATATTGGAAGAATATATATTTTTTTTATCAGTAGTTTTATTTTTTATTTTTTTTAATTAATTTTATTCTATTCTCAAACTTTACATAATTGTATTAGTTCTGCCAAACATCAAAATGAATCCACCACAGGTATACACGTGTTCCCCATCCTGAACCCCCCTCCCTCCTCCCTCCCCACACCATCCCTCTGGGTCGTCCCAGTGCACCAGCCCCAAGCATCCAGTATCGTGCATTGAACCTGGACTGGCATCTCGTTTCATACATGATATTTTACATGTTTCAATGCCATTCTCCCAAATCTTCCCACCCTCTCCCTCTCCCTCTCCCACAGAGTCCATAAGACTGTTCTATATGTCAGTGTCTCTTTTGCTGTCTCGTATACAGGGTTATCATTACCATCTTTCTAAATTCCATATATATGCGTTAGTATACTGTATTGGTGTTTTTCCTTCTGGCTTACTTCACTCTGTATAATAGGCTCCAGTTTCATCCACCTCATTAGAACTGATTCAAATGTATTCTTTTTAATGGCTGAGTAATACTCCATTGTGTATATGTACCATAGCTTTCTTATCCATTCATCTGCTTATGGACATCTAGGTTGCTTCCATGTCCTGGCTATTATAAACAGTACTGAGATGAACATTGGGGCACACGTGTCTCTTTCCCTTCTGGTTTCCTCAGTGTGTATGCCCAGCAGTGGGATTGCTGGATCATAAGGCAGTTCTATTAAGTAACATTAAAAAATACATTTTTCCCAGCACAGTGTGAATGTCAGACAGTGGAAATATGTAATATACTAAATCTCATATTTTTTTCAAAATTTCCTATCAAAAAAGAGAAAGAGAACATACTAAAAGAATCTGAGGTTCTTTGGGGACTCTCTCTCCCACATCCCCAAAATATTTATATCTATGTATTAGTTAGCAATACTATTGCCCTTATAATAACTTACCACAAATAACATGACATTAAACAAGTAGGAAAAGGAGTACGTTAAGGGTGCATATTGTCACCCTACTTATTTAACTTCTATGCAGAGTGCATCATGAGAAACGCTGGGCTGGAGGACAAGCTGGAATCAAGATTGCCGGGAGAAATATCAATAACCTCAGATATGCAGATGACACCACCCTTATGGCAGAAAGTGAAGAACTAAAGAGCCTCCTGATGAAAGTGAAAGAGGAGAGTGAAAATTTTGGCGTAAAGCTCAACATTCAGAAAACGAAGATCATGGCATCCGGTCCCATCACTTGATGGCAAATAGATGGGGAAACAGTGGGTAACTTTATTTTTCTGGGCTCCAAAATCACTGTGGATGGTGATTGCAGCCATGAAATTAAAAGACGCTTACTCCTTGGAAGGAAGGTTATGACCAACTTTGACAGCATATTAAAAAGCAGAGACATTACTTTGCCAACAAAGGTCTGTCTGGTCAAGGCTATGGTTTTTCTAATAGTCTTGTATGGATGTGAGAGTTGTACTATAAAGAAAGCTGAGCAGAGAAGATTTGATGCTTTTGAACTGTGATGTTGGAGAAGACTCTTGAGAGTCCCTTGGACAGCAAGGAGATCCAACCAGTCCATCCTAAAGGAGATCAGTCCTGGGCATTCATTGGAAGGACTGATGTTGAAGCTGAAAGTCCAATACTTTGGGTACCTGACTCGAAGAGCTGACTCATTTGAAAAAACCCTAATGCTGGGAAAGATTGAGGGTAGGAGGAGAAGGGGACAACAGAGAACAAGATGGTTGGATGGCATCACTGACTCAATGGACATGGGTCTGGGTGGACTCCAGGAGCTGGTGATGGACAGGGAGGCCTTGCGTGCTGTGGTTCATGGGGTTGCAAAGAGTCGGACACGACTGAACTGAATTGAAACATGTAATGGGTTGGCTAAAGTTCATTTGGGTTTTTTTCTAGAGTCTTACAGAAAAACCCAAATGAACATTTTTGCCAACTCAATATTTATTCTCTCATAATTCTGGAGGCCAGAAGTCCCTCACTTTCCAGGGTTTTGGCAGTTCCACTTCCATCTGGAGACCCTTGGGGAGGGTCTCCCTTCTTGTTTCTAGCTGCCTATAGTTATTAGCATGTCTCCTTCCCCACATGGCTCCAGCCTTTTTTTCTTTTCCTTTTATCACACTTCCTACTACTATTCTTATCTCCCTGCATCTCTTTTACAAGAAATTTTACAATTAACATTGAGTCTACCCATAGGGTCCACTGAGATAATATCCCATCTCAAGATCCTTAAGCTAATTTCTGCAAAATTTCCTTTCAATAACATACTCATAGGTTCTGGAAATTAGAATGTGTTCATCTTGCAGTGGGGTAGGGCGGTGAGCATAATTCAGCCTACTCTGATCTACTGTGAACTTGATAATCTTATTTTGGCTATGCCTCACAGATTTCAGGAGGATTGGTGTTTAAAGTTTGTTCTTTTGCCTGCTGTGACTTCTGTTGGCCCTCCCAGTTACAACACTCCTGTGAGGGAGTGATAGGATTTGTTGTGACAGGAATCCTTTGGTAAAAGGTCAACACTAATCCTATAAACCAATGTGTTATCTCAACTCATTGTTAATAATAAAAATACGCCCAGGAAATGAGACATGAGTCTGCAAGCATTCTATCATTAGAAGTCAATCATTTCAATAGCTTTCTTATTCCTTTACATTTTCCAAATTCATACAAAAATTTATGCCAGCTTAACCCAGGCAGCAAATAAGTAGATGAGAGTGAGAATTAACCTTAATTAAAACCTTAGGATAAGCATAAATTCCATAACCAAATATCTTTGAATGCCCATATTTCATGTACTGATTTTATTTCTAGAGAGTCATTAGTAAGTACCGTTTGTTTTTCACTGTTTTCTATGTTCTTCATTTACTGTATTCATATATATATATATATAATATGTGTGTGTGCATATACATATATGTATATATATATACAAGTCTAGCATATGAGAACTATAAATGTTTGTACCATCTTTTGTGTTTGGTTATTCAAAACAGAGAACAGTGTTATTTTAACACAGAGAACATTTGTTGATTACATTTAGAGCTATGTTTTCTTAAAACAATATGAAATAATATATTTATGAATATGTTCTGTGAGAATTTGTTATGGAAATTTATGCTTATATGCATAAATCTGTATGATGAATGCATGCTAAGTCACTTCAGTTGCGTCCAACTCTTTGTGACACTATAGTCTGTAGCCTGCCAGGCTCCTCGGTCCATGGGATTCTCCAGGCAAGAATACTGGAGTCAGTTGCCATGCCCTCCTCCAAGGAATGTTCCTGGTCTGGGGATCAAACCCATATCTCCTGGCTTTCCCGCCTTGGCAAGTTGGCTTCTTTACCTCTGGCACCGCCTGGGAAGCTCCAAGCTGTATGATGCACGTTCGGAAAGAGGATCTTCAACAGCAAGTGGAAGCTTGTCAAGTAGATCCTTCTCCCCCTAAAGAAGGTGCCTCAACGGAATAGGTGTATAAAAACTATACCATGTCATGAAACATGAGTGTGCAGATTGTAGATGGGGTGTGAATATGGAGCAAAACAGAGGTTCAGTTCAGTTGCTCAGTCATGTCTAACTCTTTGCGACCCCGTGAATCACAGCACGCCAGGCCTCCCTGTCCATCACCAACTCCCAGAGTTCACCCAAACAGGCAAATTTGGCCTTGGAATATGGAATGAAGCAGGGCAAAGGCTAATAGAGTTTTGCCAAGAGAACGCACTGGTCATAGCAAACACCTTCTTCCAACAACACAAGAGAAGACTCTATGCACGGACATCACCAGATGGTCAACACCGAAATCAGATTGATTATATTCTTTGCAGCCAAAGATGGAGAAGCTCTATACAGTCAGCAAAAACAAGACTGGGAGCTGACTGTGGCTCAGATCATGAACTCCTTATTGCCAAATTCAGACTGAAATTGAAGAAAGTAGGGAAAACCACTAGACCATTCAGGTATGACCTAAATCAAATCCCTTATGATTAGACAGTGGAAGTGAGAAATAGATTTAAGGGACTAGATCTGATAGACCGAGTACCTGATGAACTAAGTAAGGATGGAGGTTTGTGACATTGTACAGGAGACAGGGATCAAGACCATCCCCATGGAAAAGAAATGCAAAAAACTGGGGTTAGATAGACTCTATTCTAAACAGGATCATTGTGATAACATTAAAAGCTTTTAAATTCACTTCTAAGCATATGTCAACAATGACTCCTTTCCTGCGGTCACCATTGTAGGACAGCAGGAAAGCCAAATGTCTTAAACCCCGACAGTACAGCATGTCTGATGGTTGATCATCCTTTGCCTGAAAATGAGTCACTGAGCATGAATTATTTTCAAGGCACTAAAAGCCAAAAGATGAACAAAATGCAGAGTTGTAAAACTTGTTTTTACCAAAATGAGTCATAGTTTTAAGTTCAGAACCAGGAATATCAAAGTACAGATCATTAAAGCCTTTGCTGAAGCTATATTTAGGGACAGTTTTTCCATGTTAAAGAGATTCACACAATTTTCAAGCTTGCCACTGATCTATGCAGTCAGAAGAGCAGAGAGAGGTTTGAGGGTGCTGGGTAGTCCTGTAACCCTCATAGACTAGTGAAACTACATTCTGTGACCTCCATCCTCTGTTCTAAAATAATATGGATTGTCGTTACTATGTAAACTGAGCAATACCAGCTTGCACATGTACAGCCTTTTAACTGCTGGATTCTTGACTACTTCCAGGGAATGTAGCAGAAAATTCAGTTTGACCATTATAGCCATTTTCATGTCTGGGGCATAAAGAGACTGCCAATCTCAGCAACCCCTGCAACCTCGTGTGTGCATGGCCCAGTTAAGCTGTGCTTTTGTGTACTATCTTGCTGCATTTACACATGAGCCTTTTGACATGGGTAACTGCAATTCTTCACACCACTCGGAAGAAGAGCTCCTCTCAAGAAAACCTTTGGCAGCAAAGAAGGGATTATTTTATGACTGAGTTGGCTGCCGAAATGTAAACTGACTAAACAATTTGGATTCTCCAGGACATTTCAAGTTTCCTGAAACATTTTATCCAACAATTCAGAAGAATAATAGTGTGGATCTACATGCTAGGTTCTCTGATCTGGTGATACCAAGTTGAATGCAAGATTGCCCTTACCTGATAAGCCTATCTTTTGTTTGGGAGAATACATATTTTTAATAAGGGAGATTTGTTCACTGTGCAATTAACAATGACTTAATTTTTTAAGATTTCAAAGCTCTTCTTATGAATATTTCAAATGGAATAAATTGTTTGTCCTACCATATGCCCTAATTTTTGTTTAAAAATAACTATGTTGACCTTAAAATGAGTATTTCCTTTTTAGAAAATAAAATCAGTGTACTTAAGTGTTGGTTTCTTCATTTCTCAACATAACTTTCTGTCCCCCACTCCCAAACCAATGTAATTGACTTTTGAATATTCCCATGGTCCCTCTAGTATCATTAACACTTTTGTTAGTTTCAGATGCTAATTATATGAAGGGAATTAAAAAAAAATTAAGCCAAAATTATACACTAGACTTTGGAAAAGGATATGTGATAATCCAAATTACAGATAATTTCCCCCCAAAAAAACTACGTTTCATTCTGTCTGTGTTGATTGAGCTTCAAAGCCTGGAAAGGAACCAAATTTTGGTCCAGTCCAAATAAAATTTTGCCAAACTCTTACCAGTTTGGAAAGCCAAGCTTCCACATTTGTTTTTCTTGGGTCAGGTATAAATGTTTTCAAATTATGTTATTACTCATTGCTAATGAGCTAAATTTTCATCGGTACAGCTCCCCTTTCTTAATCTAACACTGATTCAGATATTATCCTGCACAATTTTATTTTTCAATGGCAGTTACTAATACCATGTAATTAAATAGATCCTAGTTTATTATTTTAATAGGTCTTTATATATAGTCTTTTAACTGCTAGGTTCTTGATTATGTCCCGGAAATTTAGCAGAAAGTTAAGAGTTTGACCATTATAGCCATTTTCATGTCTAGGGTACAAAGAAACTATTTTGGAAATGGCTTGAGATTTTGGCAGAAGGTGATTAATGGAATTATATATGACTTCAATAGTTCCTTCTCAAATATTAAAAGAATTTCTCCTCCCATCAAGATCTCTTACCTTAAATTCAACCTGATAACCAATTTTTCATGTTATTTGTTTTGTACTTTTCTTTCTTTATCCCCCCGCCTCTCTTTCTCAGGAGCACAATAAATACATTTAGGTAAGTGTTTTTCACATTTTTGGACTTCGTTACATGGTTGTAACCAATTACTTTTAAAACGGTTTTTTACTAAAGAATATTGAAAACATGTATTTCTTGATGTGAGATTTTTCACTTACATCCAACTTTCACTTGATTTGTTATGATACCTGAATGTTACAGAACTAATTCAGCTCACCAACCAACATTATGAAAGTGATGTAAGCTCCTAAAGAAGTCATAACATTCTGAGGTTAAACATAATTTAAGCTTAAAATATCTAAAATTAGTTCCCTATCTGATAATACTTGTTGTATGAATAAGTATGAATGGAAGAACCACTGAAAATAAAAGCTAAATATGTCAACTGCCATTCACACTCAGAGTGCAAATGCAGAAAGCAACTTCTTTTCTTTTGCCTGCATATTCCTATTTTTCTGCCTAAAATGAAACTGTACTCATTAGACAATAATTTGTCTCTATGCCTGAAAAATTGAGAGGACCTGAGGCTTTCAAGAGAGATTACTAGTATTACTTGCTCTGCCAAATGGAAATATAGTTTTCTGTGATTCAGTCATCATCACTCCATCAGATTCCTAGCTTTGACTCCCTTAAACACTTGATGGAGTCAGGGTATAGGAGAACCACACCTGGGAAAGGGTAAAACAGGTAGTTACTCACAGCAGATAAGAGACAGGGCCTCTCTCTCATTGCTCCAGGATACCTGTCCATTGGTAAAAAGTTTCTAGGCACAGGAGACAGGGATAACTGGGAAAAAAAGAAAAGATGCTATTCAAGGAAGCGATTGAAAAGACTTGAGCAGGAAAAGAGGCTTCTAGGAGATTGGCCATGACTCAAAACTGTTATCTGTCTAAAAAGGACATTGGAAGTTAAATAAACAGTATTACTGGGAAAACAAGGGAAGGATAAGCAATTTATGGTGCTGAAAATGCTATTCCATGAAGGAAAAACAGGGCCCCAGGATTCATTTCTGCCATGTGGGATACTATGTTTTATTGTCAAAAGGTTTCTTCCCTTTTTAATTTATCAACATCATCATCATACTAGGAGCTATAATTTATTAAACTCCTAAATGACAGACACTGCACCTGATTAATTTAGCATATACTTAAGTGTCATCCTCAAAATAACTCTCTACAATATGCTATTATCTGAATATTACACACACTCACACATGTATAAAGATACTACAGATACATGTGTGTGTCTTTTTAAAATTACTCAGTTATATAACAAAGCACAGTCATAGCAGCCCAAATTTGACCCTAGGTCTATCCAGATCTACCTAAGGCTTGCCTCTACTAACATAAAAATTGGGAGTGCACTTAATCTTCCATCAGAAGCTTTTATTGGATCCATTAATTCCAAATTATATTTCCTTGAAACAATTGTTGAAAAATACTACCTGGAGTGAAAACAATAAAAAACACAAAATAGATTATTCAATCAAATAAGCTTAGAGAAACGTGCATAAATATATTTTTTTGAGCTTTGTAATGTGTATTTATATATCAATCGTCATGAGAAGTTTTGCAATAAACAAACCAGTTTCAGATTTTTCAATCTCTTTGTCGTGGTTATGTGGATTGCTAACTTCTTGTGCCAAGTTTTACAGAAAACAAACTTTATTAATCTCCATTTTCTTTGCTAAGGTTATATAATGTGTAAATCTCTTGTGCCAAGTAACATCATAAAGAAATTTCTTTGGAAATCCTTTAGGAATTTTATACTATTAACAAGCAATTTCTAGACATAGTAGTTTTCAAAACTTATTTACTAACTCATTGAATGAATGACTGAATGAATGAGTGAGTTAATTTTAGGAAATTGTGGGAAAAAATTGCTTTCCACAAGACAGTAAAAAAATAAGTCTGTCTCTCTCTTTCTCTATTGCTTATAATTTCCTGCCATATTTTTCAGAGCTCTCTGCAGAATTTGTCTTATACAAATCTGTGTTGACTGACTGACTGTCCAAGCCTCACTTTATTGATCCTCATTTGTATTTCTATAAAAATATACTTCTCATAGGGATTTTAATTTGACATTCAGTCGAATAGGAAGAAGAGGTAGAGCCTAATAATAAACGAGATTGTTCCAGCAAAACAAATGAGGAGTGTAGCCTCCTTTCCTTGATGTGCCATATGGACAGAAGAACCTCACCATCACTTCAGTGCATTGTAAGAGCACAGGAGCCTGGCTTGGGGCCATCCTACCATAAAGTACTTACCAACGTAGTAACTGAAATTCAGGAATGCAATATTGCATTGCCTCTATATCCTGAAGCAATCAAAACTAAAATTTGCTTTTTTATCACTAGTAAAAAAGTAGTGATAAAATTTATTTACTAGCTAGTAAAGCTGATTCTAAGGAAACATGTCATTGAGAATTATAAACAGCAACTATTGAAAAGACTATTAACTTGAGTACTCAAGTTAATTTGTGTTAGATTCACTTTTCTTCCGATAAGTTTGTTTTTGTTTTTTTTTTTTAATGAAATGTTTATCTTGAAAACATGGTAAATGTCTTCTACAGGAATTTATAAATTAAGAAGGTCATGTCTTTTTACATGCTCAGCCCAAAGGCGGTTTGTTCTTTCTGATGCATCAAGAGGACAGCAAAAGAAAGCTTTTCACCTCTCCTCTTTCAGCTAGGTGCTATTCAGAAACAAACACAGCAAACTGAGGAAAATTCTTCAAGATCTGGGAATACCACACCGCCTTACCTGCCTCCCCAGGAATCTGTATGCAGGTCAAGAAGCAGCAGTTAGAACATGGAACAACAGACTGGTTCCAAATTGGGAAAGGAGTACATCAATGCTGTATATTGTCACCCTGCTTATTTAGCTTATATGCAGAGTACATCATGCGAAATGCCACGCTGGATGAAGCACAAGCTGGAATCAAAATTGCCGGGAGAAATATCAATAACCTCAGATACGCAGATGACACCATCCTTATGGCAGAAAGGCAAAGAAGAACTAAAAAGCCTCTTGATGAAAGTGAAAGAGGAGACTGAAAAACCTGGCTTAAAACTCAGCATTCAAAAAACTAAGATTATAGCATCCAGTCCCATCACTTCAAAACAAATAGATAGGGAAATAATGGAAACAGTGATAAACTTTTTTAGGCTCCAAAATCACTGCAGATGGTGACTGCAGCCATGAAATCCAAAGACACTTGCTCCTTGGAAGAAAGGCTATGACCAACCTAGACTGAATATTAAAAAGTAGAGGCATTCCTTTGCCAACAAAGGAATTGTCTAGTCAAAGCTATCGTTTTTCCAGTAGTCATGTATGGATGTGACAGTTGGACTATAAAGAAAGCTGAGTGCAGAAGAACTGATGCTTTTGAACTGCAGTGTTGGAGAAAACTCTTGAGGGTTCCTTGTACTGCAAGTAGATCCAGCCAGTCCATCCTAAAGGAATCAGTTCTGAATATTCATTGGAAGGACTGATGCTGAAGCTGAAACTCTAATACTTTGGCCACCTGATGTGAAGAACTGATTCAATGGAAAAGAACCTGATGCTGGGAAAGATTGAAGGCAGGAGGAGAAGGGGACGACACAGGATGAGATGGTTGGATGGTATCACCGACTCAATGGACGTGGGTTTGAGCAAGCTCTAGGAGTTGATGATGGACAGGGAAGCCTGGCATGCTGCAGTCCATGGTTTTGCAAAGAGGCAAACATGATTGAGCCAACTGAACTGAACTGAATGGAAACAAAAGAAAACAAAATAAAATTCTGTGATGTAGTTGTTTAGTTGCTAAGTCATATTGAACTCTTTGGTGACTCATGGACTATAACACACCAGGCTCCTCTGTCCATAGGATTTCCCAGGCATGAATACCTGAAGTGAGTTGCCATTTCCTCCTCATGGGGATCTTCCTGACCCAGGGAATGAACCCATGTCTCCTGCATTACCAGATGGGTTCTTTACCAGTGAGCCTCCAGGGAAACCTGTTCTGTGATGTTGAACAGATAAAGGATAGTTCTGCGGTCTATGTTAAAGAATGAAAGCGTTCTTGCTCAGTTAATAGTGAAGTGAACATCACTCAGTCATGTCTGACTCCATGGACTGTATCTTGCCAGGCTCCTCTATCCATGGAATTCTCTAGGCCAGAATACTGGAGTAGGTAGCTGTTCCATTCTCCAGGGGATCTTCCTGACCCCGGGATTGAACTCAAGTCTCCCACATTGCAGGCAGTTTCTTTACTGTCTGAGCCACCAGGGAGAATTTTGCATTCAAAATTATTCCTTTCCAGTAAGCATCAAGTAATTTTAATGGAATTCTTATATTTAGATAAAATTGCATATGCACTTAATATTTAATAGTATAATTTTACTGATTACAAAGACAAAGGAAGTAAATAGGTTACTTGGAATTCTTGAGTCCCAAAAAATAATTTCTAAAAATATTGCCTTACCTCCTCACCATCCCACTGAAAAATTTATACCAAATTTTTTTCTTTTAATTTTTTCATATAATTATACATGAATTAGATTAAACAATCCATTACTCTTTGAAAATAATAAAATAATAAATTAAACATCCACATATCTATTCAAGATTTTATGGTCTTTAATGACAAGCTTCTTTCACTTAGGATAATATATTCAAGGTTGAATCATGTTTTAGCATTACTTCATTCATTTTATTACTGGTAATAATTATTTGCATATATTGTCTTGTATTTATTCATTCATCAATTGGTCAACAGTTGGGTTGTTTCACTTTTTGGCTGTACTGAAAGATGTTGCAATGAACATTCATTTGTAAGTCTTTGCTTTGGCATTTATCTTGAATATATAACTAGAAATTGAATTCCTAACTCATATGATAATTCTGTGTTTAACTGGGCTAGTGGTCTTAAAGCTCAACATTCAGAAAACTAAGATTATGGCATCTGGTCCCATCACTTAATGGCAAATAGATGGGGAAACAGTGGAAACAGTGTCAGACTTTATTTTTCTGGGCTCCCAAATCACTGCAGATGGTGATTGCAGCCATGAAATTAAAAGACGCTTACTCCTCGGAAGGAAAGTTATGACCAACTTAGATAGCATATTCAAAAGCAGAGACATTACTTTGCCACCAAAGTCTATCTAGTCAAGGCTATGGTTTTTCCAATGGTCATGTATGGATGTGAGAGTTGGACTGTGAAGAAGACTGAACACTGAAGAATTGATGCTTTTGAACTGTGGTGTTGGAGAAGACTCTTGAGTCCCTTGGACTGCAAGGAGATCCAACCAGTCCATTCTGAAGGAGATCAGCCCTGGGATTTCTTTGGAAGGAATGATGCTAAAGCTGAAACTCCAGTACTTTGGCCACCTCATGAGAAGAGTTGACTCATTGGAAAAGACTCTGATGCTGGGAGGGATTGGGGGCAGGAGGAGAAGGGGACAACAGAGGATGAAATGGCTGGATGGCATCACCAACTAGATGGACATGAGTTTGAGTGAACTCCGGGAGTTGGTGATGGACAGGGAGGCCTGGTGTGCTGCAGTTCATGGGGTTGCAAAGAATCAGACACGATTGAGCGACTGAACTGAACTGAGTGGTCTTATCCCCACAATCTCTGCCTCCCTCTCCCTAACACTTTCTCTGCTGAGTTTGGTCTCTTTCCTATAATGATATCTGTGATGGCTTTTAAAGTTCACCCAGTATTCCAAGGTAAGCTCTTCAATCTCAGTATTCTTAAGTTAATTACATCTGCAAAATCCCTTGTTCTAAATAAGGTAATATTTACAAATTCCTGGGATTAGGACTCGATATCTTTGGCTACTATGCAATATGCTACAACTTTTAAGCACCAGAACCTATACCCTAAGAATGTTTAAAGGCCAGAGTTTTGGAAGGCCAGACTATTGTCTGTTGCTGGGACTAACTACAGTTTTGGATTTAACTTTGTCAGACATTTGTTTTATTTATTTATTTTTATTTTTCCTAAACTTATTATCCCCTAGAAACAGTGTATGTAATTTGTTTTTATTTTTCCCCTAAGTAAGTAAAGTAATAGAAATATCATACTATTTTGGTTTTTACCACATGCATTTAATTCAGACAACTGGGAGATGCCCTGGATGGGAAAACAGAGACTTGGATTCTAGAGTAACTATATGTTAACTGGGCTTCCCTAGGAACTCAGTGGTAAAGAATTCGCCTGCAATGCAGGAGACACACTTTCAATTGCAGTCAGGAAAATAACCTGGAGAAGGAAATGGCAGCCCACTCTAGTATTCTTGCCTGGGAAATCCCATGGACAGAGGAGCCTGGTGGGCTTCAGTCCATGGGGCTGCAAAGAGTTGGACATTACTTAGCAACTAAACAACAATAAAATACACTAACTAGTCATGGGACCTTAGGTAAGTCACTTTCCTGGCCTCACTGTCCTCATCTTGGTTTATTTTTTTTGTAGTCTTGGCAGTACTTTGTCATTCCAAAACTTATGAACTTGTGTTTATAAACCTCTCTCTTTTATGATATCTCTTGATGGCAAAATAGCTGATCCAGCTGTTTCTTATTATCCATCTCAACTACAACCCAGGTTGTCTGGGTGAATTACTGGAATATTCTAAAAATGACTCAAAATTTGACATTTTAAAGGGGGGCAAATCATTTTGAAATACAGCCAACATATGTTAAATAATGTTAACCCATTTAACACAACAGTTTGTGTCAAAATGAAACAGAATACACCTTAAATCAGGATTAAAGTATCAAATCACAGATGATAAATTCTTCACACTGGACGTATTATAAATTGCAATAAAACAATCAGATTGCATTTTAACAATATGGAAAATTTTTTTCTTATCAGCCCATGTACATAAGAGTAATTTTTCAAAATATATACATAAATATTATGAATCTTTTCAAAATTTCTACAAATAACCACATCTGTTGTCTAATTTGCATGATTAAAATTTCAAACTAATACAATTATGTAAAGTTTAAAAATAAAATAAAATTAAAAAAAATTTAAAAGTCAAGCACCAAAAAAAAAGCCAGTCATTAAATGATATTGGTGATAATAAGTATAATGACTGCAATGCTGAAAAACTAGGAAGTTAGCTTTATTTTGTAGTGATGTCAAAATTATGAGGATTTCAATGGTCTTAATTTGATGTGTCTGAAATTGCAGTGGTTCTTTGTAAGTGGTGCTTAGAGCTATTTAAACTATTTTTTAATTATTTGTATTTGAGGCCACCCAATATTAATTCAGAAAACTCAACTAGATGTTTGTAGGTTTAATGAGCAGCAGTATTTCAAGAAGAGATTCCGAAGCCATTTAAATTAGTTACAGAATATACCTTCATCTCATCCAAGTATCCCCTGAATGTTTCTTTAGTGTATACTGTTACTTTCATATGGGTGGTGGTCTGGTTATGAAGAATTGAATTTAAGAATCAGTTATGAAAACTAGCTTTTATTATTAGGAAAATATTTCAAATGTATCTTGTAGTCTTTTCCCACATCTTCACTTTTAATTATTTAGTCTTGAGTATTGATGACCTGCAAGTGTATTTGCTATACCTGCTTAAGGCATGGTAATCTCTACCAAAATACATGGAATTAAGTTGCTTAATGGGGTTTCTCTTTGTAGATGTTTTAAAGGGGCACACTGTCAGTGTAACCAAACTAGCTTACTAAGATCTAGAACATGCAAATGACAAGAATGTTATAAGAGGGAAGAAGATCAAACTCTCAAGAAAGTCTACAAAGTAAGAGAATTCTATTTTTTCCTTGACTCCTCTTAGACAGTCAGTAAAGTGTGGTATTTGTGAATGGAAATGGATTGCCTGGGCTTGACCACCAACTCCATCACTGATTAGCTGTGTAACACTGGGCGGGTTACTACACTTCACTATGCTTCCATTTCTCCAACTACAGAATGGAGATAACAACTGTATCATGACAAGTTTGGGATGAAGATTGAGTACTAATGTTGAATAAATGATTCATAAATATAAACTATTGATATTATCAATACTTAAAAAGAATTATTATTTTCCATAATTACTTATTTTATTTGTACAGACATGGGAGATAGTGAAAGGCAAGGAAGCCTGGCATGCTGCAGTTCATGGGGTGGCAAAAAGTTGGACATGATTTAGTGGCTTAACAACAACAATAAATACAAAGAATCCATATTCCATTTTCTAAAGCATTTTCTGACTGTGCTATGGTTGGTGGGGCAAATTGTATTTTTCAAAAATATCTACATCAGTATTTTCTGATCCCATGTGCTTTTCGGAACATTGAAACTTTAAAATCAAAAGGAGTTAAATTTACCACATAAGGTCTCATTCTAGTGAATAGAATGTAGAATGTGCTAGAAGAGATGCTGTATGACTTCTGAGGGTAGGCATATAAGGAAATCTAAGGTAGAGTCTCCCTCTCTCCTCTCTGTTCTCTGTGTCTCCAGATGTTTAGTCTTGAAACCTAGCCCATGTGCTGTGAGGAAGCTTAGGCCACCCAAAGAAACCATATGCAATCGTTCCTGCTCATTGTCCCAACAAGAAACTCACCGCCAGCCATGTGAGTGAGAAGGGATTTAAACAGTCTCAGCGTTACAGCTGACACCAAAGTGGAGTTGAGAGGGGCTCTCCTTGCCAGCATCTGCCCAAATTGCAGATTAATGAATAAAATATGTTGCTATTGTTTTAAGCCACGTATCTTGTGATAATTTCTTACATAGCCTTAACAACTGCAATAATAAGCAGTGCAGATACATCATAATTTTAAAAGTGCCTATGAAAGTATAAGAGAAGGTGATGGTTAATTTTATGTGTCAACATGACTGGATTCTAGGATGACCAGATAGTAGGCAAAACATTGTCTTTGGGCTTTTCTGTAAGAGAGGGAGAGGGTGGGATGATTTGGGAGAATAGCATTGAAACATGTATAATATCATTTATGAAATAAGTTGCCAGTTCAGGTTTGATGCACGATAATGGATGCTTGGGGCTGGTGCACTGGGACGACCCAGAGGGATGGTATGGGGAGGGAGGAGGGAGGAGGGTTCAGGATGGGGAACACATGTATACCTATGGTGGATTCATGTTGATATATGGCAAAACCAATACAATATTGTAAAGTTAAAAAATAAAAACAAAAAAGTGATTCTGGAAGAGATTAGCCTTTGAATTAGTAGACTGGGTGAAGAAGATCTATTTAATACTACCCCTATGCAGGAAAAATAAAGAAGAATTGTGCTTGACTTCTATTAACAGATTAGACAATCGACATGGTTATCTGTAGAAATTTTGAAAAGATTCATAATATTTAAGTATATCTTTTTGAGAACCTACTGTTGTGTACATAGACTGATAAGAAAAACAAGAATAAACTTCTGCCATTTTGTTAATATGCATTTTTTTTTAAATTTACAATTTATAATACATCCAACCTATTGAGGGCCTTTATAGGACAGAAAGATAGAGGAAGGGAAAATCTTCTCTCTTTGCTTGAGCCAGGGCATTCATCTTCTCCTGCCCTTGGACAACAGTGTTTGGGTTCTTGGGCCTTCAGACTCAGATTGGACTTGCATCATTGACTCCTTTGCTTTTCAGGCTTTTGACTTTGGACTGGGAGTTGCACCATCAGTTCCCCTGCTTCTCTGGGCCTCAAACGGACTAGGACTGAACCACCAGCTTCCTCAGGTCTCCAGCTTGCAGATGGCAGATCATGGGCCTTGGCTCCATAATTGTGTCAGCCAATTCCTATAGGAGTTCTCCTCTTTAAAATCTCTCTGTAGAGCCCATTGGCTCTATTTCTCTGGAGAACACTAATACAGTGAGGAATGCAAAAGTCTCCACAGGCCTAGGTAATGACGAGGCTTAAATAAAGATATGAAACTGGTGGGTGTCTGTACTTAGATCAGCAGGATAGAGGTCAAGTTTGGGAATCTGGCATCCGTAGTTTTACATCTTAACTCCATCCGTACCATACTGAGAAATTTTGTGCCTACTATCTTTCTGTCCTTTGGCTGAGTGTCCTTGGTCCCGGGTAGAAATAGTACATACCTTTTGGAATTGATGAAAATAAAAATAGATAACAGACCAGAGTAAAACCTTGACAAATGCCAGCTCTTGTTTAAATTCACTTCCTTGACAATGTTTAGCAAGTGTACTCTATGGTTCAGGCGCTTCAATATCCTCTGGAAATACACAAGTAGATGATGTCCCGCCCCATGGAGCTTAGACTGTTTGCACCCAAGACCCACTGTTTCGCTTGTTTATATCAATTCTGGTCTGTTACTAACTTATGTTATTTGTTTTTATTCTGATTCCCTATTTTTTAACCACCCTCCCTATCATCTCCTTCCTATTTTATGTAACACCCTTAACAATAATGATCTGTTCAGAAAGCAGATCTGAGTATATACTTAATAAATCATTAGGCACTTCTCCCTATATCCTCATTATCTATGTATAAGTCTTTCTGATCTTGCTTCCACAAAGTCTATTCATTCTGGTTTTCATTATGCATTTTAGAAATATTACTAAGCTTCATCAAACCGTACAGTGCTGTGGACATTCCTGGAACTCATTGGTCATCAAGATGGCACAGCCCCTACGCTCATGGCCCTTCAGTCTATCTGGGACAACTGAAGAAGCTATAATAATTCTCTTATGATTAAAGATGATCTGGGAGGACAATGAATGGGGAACTTACGTGAAAAGATCAGTGTTTCTGGGGACAAGGTGTTCGTTTTGAGACTTGAGGGATCCATAGAAGTTAGAAGGTGTCATCATCTGCTGATACTAACCCATATTAGTAACAAAATGGCTCAGACTTTTGTGTTCCTGAGGGAGGATTTTTTATTTTATATTTCTTTGTGTTCTCAGTGCTGTCTCTGGAACACAGTAAATTCTCATTAGAAGTGTTTTAAATGAATAAATGCTTAATTCTCAAAAATTAAATTTAATGCTGAATAGCAAATTGAGTTTGTCTTTCTCATAAATGATTCGCTTACTCAAGTTCCCTATAGAATGGAACAATTATAAAAGAAACACTTGACGACACCCTTTATAACACAGAACTATATTAACTCATATACTCAGAGGTAGTAATTTATAATCTGTTTTCTTTTCATAGCAAGAGTGCTTAGAAAATGAAAGACGGTGAAAGTAAACTTCTAAAACAAAATAATGTCAAACATTTGGTTTTGAAATGAAACATGTAAAAGGGAAATTGACTAGCTGGAAAAACCGGTATTTTGTTAATTGTGCTATCAAAATAAGTGGCTTTTTTGAGGGGACTAAGCAGGGAAGGGAAATCACTTAATGTGGTCTTGTCAGGATTTTCTGTAAGTGTTATGCATGTTTTAACCAGTTTAAGGAGGCAGGAGAGTGAGGCAGGAAAGGTCAAGATCACAAAATCTGTACAGTTTGATTTGCAGCTATTTTTTAAAAAAATATGCCAACTGTTCACATTTTTCTGTAAACTTTTTTATAAAAGAAAAATAGCATTTTTCACAGCTGTCATTGGATAATTTGATTTATTGGCGCCACTGAATAATAAGCAAGTAGATTCACACTGAGCATTCTACTGCAATTAGTATTTTTATGGAAATGGCCTGTGTCTGGGGCCTGGACACCCCACTGCCTCCCGGCATGTCTGTTTCAAGGTATTCAGGATTGGTTGTGATTTGCTCTTTTCCAAGAATTTTTTTTTTTTTTTTTAAGACTTTACTTCTTTAGAGTAGTTTTGGATTCATAGCCAAATCGATAGGATGGTACAGAATTTCTTACATACTTTTTGATCGTGCAAGTACAAGCCTCTCCCATTGTCAATATCCCCTAATTGGGTGTTGCATTTATTATAATTGATGAGCTTACATTGATACATCATTAACATCCAAGGTTCAGAGTTTACATTAGAGCTCACTCTTGGTGTTGTACACACTAAGGGTTTGCACAAACGTATCCATTATTATATTACATAGAGTAATTTCACTGCCTTAAAAATTCTCTTGCACTCCACCTGTTTATCTCTTCCCTATAATCCTGGTAATCACTGATCTTTTTAACATCTCATAATTTCACTTTTTCAAGAATGTCATACAGTTGGAATCATACAGAGAGTATTAGCCTTTTCAGATTGGTTTCTTTAATTTGGTCATATGTACTTATATTTCCTCCATGTCTTTTCATAGCTTGATAGCTCATCTATTTTTAGCACTGGATAACATGGCAACCCACTCCAGTGTTCTTGCCTGGAGAATCCCAGGGACAGGGGAGCCTGGTGGGCTGCCATCTGTGGGGTCGCAGAGAGTCAGACACGACTGAAGTGACTTAGCAGCAGCAATATTTTATTAGATGTAACATAGTTTATTTATCCATTCACTTGTTGAAGGACATATTGGTTGCTTCCAGGTTTTGGGAGTTATTAATAAAAGTAGTAGTTGCTCAGTGGTGTCCGACTTTGTGACCCTATGGACTATAGCCTGCCAGGCTCCTCTGTCCATGGAGTTCTCCATGCAAGAATACTGGAGTGGGTTGCCATTCCCTTTTCCAAAGGATCTTCCTGACCCATGGATCAAAGCCAGGTCTCCTGCCTTGCAGGCAGATTCTATATAAGTGAAGATTTTGTGTCTTCAGCTCCTTTGATATCAGAGAATACGGTTGCTGGATTACATGGTAAACTTATATCTGAAACCATCTAATTGTTTTCCAACATAGCTGTGCAATTTTGCATTCTCTCCAGCAGTGAATGAGAGTTATTGCTTCACATCCTTATCATGACTTGGTGGTGTCAGCATTCTGGATTGGCCATTCTTGAAGGTGGCAGTGATATTTCATTGCCATTTTAATTCCCATTTCCCTAATAAAAGGAAAACAGAATTGTGTACTGGCTCTAAAATTCATGATGGAAATAATGTAATTATGAAAGAACAATATGTAAATACAGTAGGGGCTGGAGATTTGAATGAATGTTTATCAACTTAAATGATAAAGTTGACAGGAGATATGTTCATGAATCACATCCCCTTTTTAACCTGAGGAAACTGACACTAGAAGAGATTATTTAACTTGAACTGTGATCACAATTAGGGGCTTCCATGATGGCTCAGTGGTAAAAGAATCTTCCTGCAATGCAGGAGACCTGAGTCTGATCCCTGAGCTGGGAAGATCCCCTGGAGGAGAAAATGGCAACCCACTCCAGTATTATTGCCTAGAAATCTCATGGCAGGGTATACCCTGGCAGGGTATAGTCCATAGATTTGCAAAGAGTCAGACATGACCCAAGCTTCAACAGCGTGATCACAATTAGGGTGACAAAACTGAGGTTTGAAACTCTTTCTGATTCTAGATCATAATCACTGAGACCCTTAACCTCTGTACCACATGGAGACTTCAAGGACAACAATGTTTGCATTTTTCACTTTATATAATCGCATCAACTTTAGAGTTTGGCATACTTACATAGAGAAAAAGTCAGTAAACTCTTATTGCACTAAATCACATTAAAAAAGCCTAAAGTCTTCATACCTGTGAAAACTTCTAGCACCAATCATAGTCTACAAAAAGAAAGAAAAAATATATAAAAAGAAAAGCAAAAAATTCCTTTCTTTGTTTCCAATTCTTATGTTTATTGCTTGTACTGATCATTATTTCTCTATCACATATTTGAACTTCAATAAAATTTTGAATAATCTTAAAGTATTAATAGTGAATCCTTCTTTTGTGCATTCCTGTGAAGGCAATGCTTCTAATTTTTCATCTCTAAGAAGGATGTTTGCTATATGCTTTGTTGGTTTTCTTAGTATAAGGCTGTTACCTTTAATAAATGCTTTGCAAGAATTTTGTTTGTTTCAGTCATAAATGAACACTAAATTATAAGACAGTTCTCCATCTATTGAAATGATTCTGTAGCTATTAATTTTCCTTTTGATGTGTTAACACCATTAAGCCCAGTTGATACATTTGTTGTTGTTGTTCAGTTGCTAAATCATGTCTGATGTTTGTGAACCCATGGACTGCAATTGGTAAGTTTTCAACTGGGGATGATGCTACCTGCCCTTCCTCTATCAGGAGACATTTAGAATTATCTGGAGACATTTTAAAACTTGTGCCTGGAAGAGGCTTATGCTCCAGTGGGTAGAGGCATCTAGTCAATAGTGACATCTGGTAAGAAGAGGTGAAGGGTACTGTTGATTATCCCATAAAACATGGGATACACTCTCAAGTCAGAGACTCATCCATTCCAAAATGCCAGGAGCACCAAGCTTGAACCACCTTCCTCTAGGTGAATTGGGGACATTCTCACACACTTGCAGAGTTTTGTAATCTTTAAATATATATTGAACATTAATGGCATGCTAAAGTGTACACATGGTTCCTTCTCTGACAGAGCTTATTGTCTGGAATGAGACAGACCCCACAGTAATTCAGTGTGACTTGGAATAATGGGAGCTACAAGACCGTAGGATACAGTATTCATTGGAAAAATAAAGGAGGACATTTGCCTAAACAAGTCACAGCAAGAGTTAAATAGTACATTTTCATTCATTCTTTAAATCATTATTTTACATCAAAACCTCATTAAGGCAATGCTGTTTTATTTTAAATAGCACACTTCAAAGAAAAATTGTACTCCATAGCCAACTAGATGTAACATTGTCAGCTAATAAATAGATGCTATAATCCCAACCACCTCCCTGTCAATTTATCCTTCTTCTCCCCCTTCCACCATCCCATGCCTTTGTCCTTAACGTTTGAAATGAGTTTTTAGTCTTAATACAGAGAAAATAAAAAACTAACACATGTTGGTTTCAGATTAGAAAATATATTTTTTGTAAATCTGTTACAAGATTTTCTATTATTCATTTTTCTCTTCATCTTCAGGGAAATTCTCATTCTCTCTCTCTCTCTCCTGCAATGTTATTAATATCCATTTACATTGACAATAAATAAAAGGCATCTGCAGGGTTGATGATACCCTGATATGTCTTCAAACTTTATGACTTTTCTCCTAGTATTTGAGCTTCATAATGTGCACTTTCTGCTATGATCCAATTAATCTTAAACACAATACCAGGCATGAAGACTGTTTGGTTTTAATTTACTAGGTTATAACTAGTGGTATTTTCTCCTCCAGTATTGCTCTGCACCCATAAATTATTTGGTAGCAATTATCTCTTAAAATGCATCCAAATGCTTTTCACTTGCTTCCTGAATTCCAAGTATGCCATCCGTTAAGATATTCCTAAGAACTTAAAGTTCTATTTGCTCCTTTCTCTAACAGAGAGATATGTGGGTGATTTTTCTTCTTCTTCTTCTTCTTTTTTTTTTTGGTTTTAGCATGCAATGTGTGTAACATGAGGAGTGCCAGTAGCTACCCTCACCAAAAAGAACTCCATCTGTGTATAATGCTTTGCAAATTAAAACCAACCAACCAAACAAACAAAAAAAAACAGGTTTAAACTTCAAAACTCTCTGATAACATTTATCAGCTAAACTATTAAAATCAGAATTTAAAATTGGGGGCTTTTAGAAACATAGTTAAGTGCTATGTTTGATGTAAATAATTAAGTAAATCTTTGAAGTGTGGGCCACAGACATAACTGTGTAAGTGGATGAATCTATAAAAATGTCAATGAGATGCAATAGGAAGAACCAAAAGGGTTCTTATCCTCAGTCTTGTCTTTGAGTCTTTGAAGTGATTCTCATATTCACTTTCACTATAAGCTGTATTACTGTAGCTCCTTCACCCTCTCTAATCATGAGGGTTCTTCCTTGCAAAAAAAGATGATATCTTACCTTGAAGCATTGTTGTACAGAGGAAAAGTCAAGTAATAACAAAGATTATGCTACTATTTTTCTGATCTTGTTACATGTACTGTATAATTTAATACTCAGGAAGTATTAATGCATATAAGAAATGAAATTACAGAGAAGTTAAGTAATTGGCCTCTCGTTTGCACAGCCATTGATATTAATAGGTAGGATTAGGAGTAAATCCAAGCAATGTGGGTCAGAGCCCAAATTTACAACTAGTACACATATAATAGACACTGAATAAATAGCAGGTACGATTATTGAGAAAAAGCAGCATATATATTTGTGTTTAATATTATAGTGAAAAGATTGTTTGATAAAATACTGCAGTCCACTTAATCTGTCTTTTTTTTCTTGCATATTATGGACAATTATAATAACGAACTGTAGCCTGAGTTTCCCAGCCCCACAAATACTATTAACTATACAAGCAAGTTGGCAGTTAAACCTGTGTTACAATAAAAAGCTAAAATGTGTTTTGCTGCAGTGTTTATCTAAGCATCAGGTCTCAGCATCGGTTCCTAAACTCAATTTGCTTTCCATAACTATCTAAGTCAGTTGTGTGAATGGCACCATATCTTCTCAATAATAGCACAACTTTGCACTTAATTTTAATTAGCTAAGCATAAAGTAGCTGGGATGGCAATCAAACAGATGGAAAATTGATACCACAATGGCTCAAATGTTGAAGACCATCACACAGAGAAGATTATTTCTTTTTTCCTCTCTACTCTTGAAAATAAAAATATTTCTCCAAGAAATGCTTAGCAGACCTCATGGATCTACTCTTATTTTAAATAGTGCATGAATAACAGTACATAGGCAGGCTTGCAGCGGTATATATAACACCTGTTCACAAGCTTGGTACTATTAAAATAACACACTTATCATCTGAAGTATAATTTCAGAGCTATGAGTTTTCAAATAGCTAATGAGCCTTGGAATATTTCTGTAAATAATTGAAAAATGGCTAATTAAAAAAATGCCATAAAAGACACCATTGGATGAAGCAATATAAGCCTACCACACAATATTCCAAGAAGCCTTACTGGATGGAACTCATTAAGTTTCTGGTAAATCTACCAGGAACTATGTTCTGGCCCTCATATTTGCAATCTCAGTAAATTTAAAGTTTTGCGCTAAAGTTTATGTTACAAGGAAGATTTAAATTAAACAATATCACATGGATAATGCAGTGATGTATTAATGTACAGTGAAAGATCATTCTTACAGGAAGCTGTATGCTCTAATGCTAGGATCGGCACATTTTCCTATAAAGGCTCAGACAGTTAATAAATATTATAGGGTTTGCAGGAATAATCATCCTTGTTGCCGTTACTCAACTCTGCTTATGCATTAGGTTGGTGCAAATGAAATTGCTGTTTCAGACTGTGAATTTTAAATCATTTTGCATATGTGCGTACTCAGTCACTTCAGTCGTGTCAACTCTGCGACCCTATGGACTGTAGCCCACCAGGCTCCTTTGCCTATTGGATTCTCTAGACAAAAATACTGGATGTGTTGCCATGTCCTCTTCCAGAGGATCTCCCCTACCCAGGAATCAAACTTGCATTTCTTGCATCTCTTGCTTTGCAGGCAGATTCTTCACTCACTGAACTACCCGGGAAGCCCTTTAAATCATGATAACTAGGCTCAAACAGATATTTATCAATCAAAATAGGAACCCTTACAATCAACACTTTTTTTTTTTTTTTTTTGCCAATGAGAAATAAGTTTGTTTATTCCTGTAGCATGAAAATCCATGCTTTGGGATTTGACAAAATTTTGAAAAGCATTTTCTGCTTCCTCCTGGTTGTGGAGGCATTTTCCCTGCAAAACATTGTTGAGATGCTTAAAGAAGTGATGGTTGGTGAGAGGTCAGGTGAACATGGAAGATGAGGCAAAACTTTGTAGCCCAGTCCTTCAACTTTTGAAGCGTTGGCTGTGTGACATGCAACTGGGCATTGTCCTGGAGAAGAACTGGGCCCTCTCTGTTGACCAGTGCCGGCTGCAGGAATTGCAGTTTTCAGTGCATCTTATCAATTTGCTGAGCATACTTCTCATATGTAATGGTTTTTCTTTGGGTTCATAAAGCTACAGTGCATCAGATCAGCAGCAGACCACTAAACAGTGACCATGACCTTTTTTGGGTGCAAATTTGGCTTTGGGAAGTGCTTTAGAGCTTTTACTCAGTCCAACCACTGAGCTGGTCATCACCAATTGTACAAAATCAACTTTTTGTCACATATCACAATCCATCAGGAAATGGGTGGCTGTTGTGTAGAATAAGAAAAGATGACACTTTAAAACAAAGATTTTTTTTGATTTCCGGTCAGCTCATGAGGCACTCACTTATCTAGCTTTTCCACCTTTCCAATTTGCTTTAAGTCGAATGATAGTAGAATGGTTGACATTGAGTTCTTCAGCAACTTCTTGTGTAGTTGTAAGAGAATCAGCTTTAATAATGTCTCTCAACTGGTCATTGTCAACTGCCCACAGTCAGCCACCTTGCTCCACATCTTCAAGATTCTCGTCTTCTTTGCAAAAGGTTCTGAACCACCAACGCATTGTACATTCCTTAGCAGTTCCTGGCCCAAATACACTGTCAATATGGAGAGTTGTCTCCACTGCTTTATGACCCATTTTGAGTTTGAATAAGAAAATTGCTTGAATTTGCTTTTTTTCTAACAGCATTTCTCTAGTCTAAAATAAATATAAAATAAACAGCAAGGAATAAGTCATTAGCAAAGAAAGCATGAAGTGAGAAATGCTCATTAAAATGATATATACATAACCACAGTTATTTAAGAATGTATTCCAATATCAAAGGGCAAAGTTCAACAATGTAAAACTGCATTTACTTTCACACCAACCTAATAGAACGAAAGTAGCCATGAGCAATTCACAAATCCATGGCCAAGGTTGTATTCCTATAAAACTTATTTATGAACAGTGAAATTTGAACTCTATAACATTTTCACATTATGAAATATAACTCTTCTTTTGTTTCTATTTTCTAACCATTTCAAAAAATAAAAATGATTCTTAGCTCATGAACTACGGTCTTAGGCTATTGACCCTTGCTCTAATGCAGAGGTCAATAAATTCACGCACAAGTTGGGTGATCATAGAATTTACTGTGTAAATCTGGACACCTTACAGTGGAAGATGCTCTAAAATTATTAAAATTATACATAATTTGAAATGTTATTACTATTTTACAATAGTGCTTTTTTTTTTATACAGTAATACTTCTTTTGCTACTATTTACATAGTTTTGCAGACTGTTTAATTATAACAAATACACAAGCATCAATTCTTTGGCTTTTAGCCTTCTTTATAGTCCAAATCTAACATCTATACATGACAACTGGAAAAAACATAGCTTTGACTAGATGGACCTTTGTCAGCAAAGTTATGTCTCTGCTTTGTAATATGCTATCTAGGTTTGTCATAGCTTTTCTTCTAAGGAGCAAGCATCTCTTAATTTCATGGCGACTGTCACCATATGCAGGGATTTTGGAGCCCAAGAAAATAAAGTCTGTCATTGTTTCCATTGTTTCCCCATTTATTTTCCTGTTGGAAAATAACTCATGTCATCTTGTCCTGTGATGGTACCAGATGACATAATCTTCATTTTTTGAATGTTGAGTTTTAAGCCAGATTTTTCACTCACCTCTTCCACCTTCATGAAGAAACTCTTTAATTCCTCTTCACTTTCTGCCATAAGGGTGGTGTCATCTGCATATCTGATGTTATTGATATTTCTCCCCACAATCATGATTCCAGCTTGTGCTTCATCCAACCTAGCATTTCTTATGATGTAACCTGCATATAAGTTAAAAAAGCAGGATGGTAACATAAATCCTTGACATACTCCTTTCCCAGTTTGGAACCAGTCTGCAGTTCCATGTCCATTTCTTTCTTTCTTTTTTTTTTTTTTAAGGGCTTATTCGTCTTTATTCTTTTTTTTATTTTTAACTTTACAATATTGTATTGGTTTTGCCATATATCAACATAAATCTGCCACAAGTATACATGTGTTTTCCATCCTGAACCCTCCTCCCTCCCCGTACCATCCCTCTGGGTCGTCCCAGTGCACCAGCCCCAAGCATCCAGTATCATGCATCGAACCTGGACTGGTGATACCTTTCATATATGATATTATACATGTTTCAATGCGATTCTCCCAAATCACCCCACCCTCTCCCTCTCCCACAGAGTCCAAAAGACTGTTCTATACATCAGTGTCTCTTTTGCTGTCTCGTATACAGGGTTGTTGTTACCATCTTTCTAAATTCCATATATATGCATTAGTATACTGTATTGGTGTTTTTCTTTCTGGCTTACTTCACTCTGTATAATAGACTCCAGTTTCATTTCTAACTGTTGCTTCTTTACCTGAATACAGGTTTCTCAGGAGACAGTTAAAGTGGTCTCATATTCCCATCTCTTGAAGAATTTTCCACAGTTTGTTGTGATTCACACAAAACAAAGTCTTTAGCATACTCAATGCAGCAGAAGTAGATTTTTTCTAGAACTCTCTTGCTTTTTTGATGATCCAGTGAATGTTGGAAATTTGATCTCTGGTTCCTCTGTCTTTTCTAAAACCACCTTGAACATCTGGCAGTCCTCAGTTCATGTATTATTGAAGCCTGGCTTAGAGAATTTTTAGCATTACTTTGTCAGCATGTGAAATGAGTGCAATTGTGCTGTAGTTTGAATATTCTTTGGCATTGCCTTTCTTTGGGATTGGAATGAAAACTGACATTTTCCAGCCCTGTGCCCATGCTGAGTTTTCCAAATTTAGTGGCATACTGAGTGCAGCACTTTCACAGCATCATCTTTTAGGATTTGAAATAGCTCAACTGGGGTTCCATCACCTCTACTAGCTTTGTTCATAGTGATGTTTCCTGAGGCCCACTTGACTTCACATTCCAGAATGTCTGGCTCTAGGTGAGTGTGAGTGATCAAAGCATCATGATTATCTGGGTTGTGAAGATCTTTTTTGTGCAGTTCTTCTGTGTATTCTTGCCATCTCTTCTTAATATCTTCTACTTCTGTTAGGTCCATACCATTTCTGTCCTTCATTGAGCCCATCTTTACATGAAATGTTCCCTTGGTATCTCTAATTTTCTTGAAGATATCTCTAGTCTTTCCCATTCTATTGTTTTCCTCCATTTCTTTGCACTGAGGAAGGCTTTCTTATGTCTCCTTGCTATTCTTTGGAACTCTGCATTCAGATGCTTATATCTTTCCTTTTCTCCTTTGCTGTTCACTTCTCTTCTTCTCACAGATATTTGTAAGCCCTCCTCAGATAGCCATTTTGCCTTTTTGCATTTGTTTTTCTTGAGGATGGTCTTGCTCCTTGTCTCTTGTACAATGTCATGAACCTCCATCTATAGTTCATCAGGCACTCTGTCTATCAGATCTAGTCCTTTAAATCTCACTTCCACTGTATAATCATAAAGAATTTGATTTAGGCCATATCTGAATGGTGTAGTGGTTTTTACCCACTTTCTTCAATTTAAGTCTGAATTTGGCAATAAGGAGTTCATGATCTGAGCCATAGTCAGCTCCTGGTCTTGTTTTTGCTGACAGTATAGAGCTTCTCCATCATTAGCTGCAAAGGATATAATCTGATTTCGGTGTTGACCATCTGGTGACATCCATGTGTAGAGTCTTCTCTTGTGCTGTGGGAAGAGGGTGTTTGCTATGACCAGTGTGTTCTCTTGGCAAAACTCTATTAGCCTTTGCCCTGCTTCATTCTGTACTCTAAGGCCAAATTTACCTGTTACTCCAGGTGTTTCTTGACTTCCTACTTTTACATTCCAGTCCCCTATAATGAAAAGGACATCTTTTTTGGGTGTTAGTTCTAAAAGGTCTTGTAGGTCTTCATAGAACTGTTCATCTTTAGCTTCTTCAGCATTATTGGTCGGGGAATAGACTTGGATTACCGTGATATTGAATTCTTTGTCTTGGAAATGAACAGAGATCATTCTGTCATTTTTGAGATTGCATGCAAGTACTGTATTTTACTTTGCCAACAAAGGTTCGTCTAGTCAAGGCTATGGTTTTTCCTGTGGTCATGTATGGATGCGAGAGTTGGACTGTGAAGGAGGCTGAGCACCGAAGAATTGATGCTTTTGAACTGTGGTGTTGGAGAAGACTCTTGAGAGTCCCTTGGACTGCAAGGAGATCCAGCCAGTCCATTCTGAAGGAGATCAGCCCTGGGATTTCTTTGGAAGGAATGATGCGGGATTTCTTTGGAAGGAATGATGCTAAAGCTGAAACTCCAGTACTTTGGCCACCTCATGTGAAGAGTTGACTCATTGGAAAAGACTCTGATGCTGGGAGGTATTGGGGGCAGGAGGAGAAGGGGACGACAGAGGATGAGATGGCTGAATGGCATCACTGACTCGATGGACGTGAGTCTTAGTGAACTCCGGGAGTTGGTGATGGACAGGGAGGCCTGGCGTGCTGCGATTCATGGGGTCACAAAGAGTCAGGCACGACTGAGTGACTGATCTGATCTTATCTGACCATATTTTGGACTCTTTTTTTTTGACTGTGATGGCTACTCCAATTCTTCTAAGGGATTCCTGCCCACAGTAGTAGATATAATGGTCATCTGAGCTCAATTCAGCCATTCCAGTCCATCTTAGTTTGCTAATTCCAAGAATGTCGACATTCACTCTTGCCATCTTTTGTTTGATCACTTCCAATTTGCCTTGATTCATGGACCTAACATTCCAGGTTCCTATGCAATATTGCTCTTTACAGCTTTGAACCTTGCTTCTGTTACCAGTCACATCCACAACTGGGTGTTGTTTTTGCTTTGGTTCTGTCCCTTCATTCTTTCTGGAGTTATTTCTCCACGTATCTCCAGTAGCATATTGGGGACCTACCGACCTGGGAAGTTCATCCATCAGTGTCCTATCTTTTTGCCTTTTCATACTATCCATGGAGTTCTCAAGGCGAGAATACTGAAGTGGTTTGCCATTCCCTTCTCCAGTGGACCACATTCTAAGGACATAAATGAGGAATCAAGTGGAGTAAGAGGTGAGGAAAACGGACTACTTAGCTTTCTAGAAGAGAGGAAACAGGAAAAGAGGGGCTTCCGCTGATAGCCCAGTTTGTACAGAATCTTCCTGAAATGCAGGAGACCCTGGTTCAATTCCTGGGTCAGGAAGATCCGCTGGAAAAGATACAGGCTACCCACTCCAGTATTCTTGGGTTTCCCTTGTGGCTCAGTTGGTAAAGAATCTGCCCACAATGTGGGAGACCTGGGTTTGATCCTTGGGTTGGGAAGATCCCCTGGAGAAAGGAAAGGCTACCCACTCCAGTATTCTGGCCTGGAGAATTCCATGGACTGTACAGTCCATGGGGCTGCAAAGAGTCAGACATGACTGAGTGGCTTTCACTTTCAACAGGAAAAGAGAAGCAAACCTTAGCAGATGTAAGAATCTTCAAGACAAACCTTGATTTGGTTACAGTTTTATTTAGATGCCTATTTTACTGTGATTTTATCCTTCATTTGGTGATGAAACATAATTTAAAATGTTTAACACACACATACACACACAAAAGCTGTTTTTGTCAAAGGTAAGCAAACTAAAAATTTGTAGCTACATAATAATAACACCAGCACTATGACTGGGGTGGCATCCACAACTAGAATGGTGTCTGTAGAGCCTAACATTTCAGTTTATTCAGATAAATAATCCATGCCTCAGAAACAGATTGCTTTTCAAATGCATTTAGCAGAGCTGAAAGGTAATTGACAGCCCCAGAGATAGAATCCCTCCATTAGTTTACAGAAAAGATATCTCATATGCATCATTCTGACTACAATATTGTCTCAAGCAGTTGATGCAACAGTGAGTTTAGTGATTTACATTAAATGACAGAAAAGACTTTCCTTATTCTGGCTGTTTATAATTCAGTAAAACTTCGAAATATACATATACATATTCTCATTCACAACCTGCCAGAGTAAGTGAGGAAGCCTGGTGTGTGTGTGTGTGTGTGTGTGTGCAGTGTTTATCTAATTTGGTTATTACAGTGTTTGGGAATTTGAGTTATTTTTAAAGTATGGCAAATTTATTTTAAAACAAGATCCGATCTCTAATTTTGTTTGAAAAAATTAAAAGATTTGGCAGTAGTGGGCCAAGATGCACACATTATAGATAGAAGGTGAGCTATGGTTGTCTCTTTAAATGAGTTTCCTTTCTCCCTTTTGCCATTTACACTATGTATGGAATGCTGACTTTATTAAGTCACTGATCCCCACCCTGACCCGTGTAGCCATCATGTCCTATTACAGAGCAAAGGTAAATAACACCCAAGATAATTGTTAAAGGTAACAAGGGAGATTTTAGTCAGACTACTGCAATAGGGGAGAGAAACTTCTGAATAAACTGAGTCCAACTTCAACTAAGACACAGGTGACCGAAGTTTTTAAAGGGAGAAATCAAGGGAACAAAACTGGGGTATGTGGGTAAGTGAAAAAGCTGGAACAAAAATGGGCTAGTTAGGCTGTGGGGAAACAAAAAAAAAAATGGCTGTGGGGAAATGGAAAATTGAGAGGGAAATGACTAGAAAAATACTGAAAATAGGCAATGAGAGTAGGGACAGAGTTATGTTTTATGCTTTGTCAGTATTGCATTTTCTTTAGCAAAAAATCAGCATAATCTCCTTTAAAGCCATAACCTAGGGCAGGTAGAAGCCAGGTTACAATTTGGACGAATCCCTTGGTACAGTGTTCTGGTATAAAAGTTAATTTTGCATGTCAACTTGCCTGCACTAAAAGGTGCCCAGATAGCTGGGGAAGCTCTATTTCTGGGTGTGGCCCTAAGGGTGTTTGGGAAGAGATCAGCGCGTGAGTCGGTGAACTGAGCAAAGCAGATGGCCCTCCCTACTGTGGGTGGATATCATCCAATCTGTTGAGGCCCAAATATAACAATAAAGAAGAAGGACGAATTCACCCTTCTCTCTGCTTGATCTAGGACATTTTCTCCTGCCTTCAAACACTGGCACTCCTGGTTCTCAGACTTTCTACCTCAGATCAGGGTTTGCCCCATCACTTCCCTGAATCTCTGGCCCTTATTCTCAGACTAGAATTATATCCCACTGGCTTTCCTGGTTCTCAAGCTTGAAAATGACAGACTGTGGGACTTTTGGTCCGCAGATTCCTAGAATAAATCTCCTCTTATATACATCTACTTCTTACAGGTTTTGTTTCTTTGAAGAACCCTGACTAATACATCCAGCAATGTATGTTTGCTATATAGCTGGGTTTTTTGTTTGTTTGTTTGTTTTGCTATATACCTGTTCACAGTTTGCACTTATGCTGCTGCTGCTGCTAAGTTGCCTCAGTCGTGTCCGACTCTGTGCGACCCCATAGACAGCAGCCCACCAAGCTCCCCCGTCCCTGGGATTCTCCAGGAAAGAATACTGGAGTGGGTTGCCATTTCCTTCTCCACTTATGACTTCTTTATAAAAGAAGAGATAAAGCAGTTGAGCAACACGAAGGCAAGGAGAAGAGGAGAGGGGGTGGCAAGGATCTCTGAGCCCGTCTGCAAACTTTCCATGTGAAGTTTTGCAAACTAACTGCCTGTATCCACTGCAGGGAGAGGGGAGTTGCCAGGAGGTGCTTGAAACCACAGGATGAATAAGACCCCATTGCCCTTGAATAGTCATTTTACTGAAAAAGCCACTTATTTTGAACACATTTATTTTATTTATTTTTTTAGTGCTTGGAAGGTTACTTTATTTTTTTTCCTTTTTTTAAAAAATTTTATTTTATTTTTAAACTTCACAATATTGTATTGGTTTTGCCAAATATTCAGGATGGGGAACACATGTATACCTGTGGCAGATTCATTTAGATATTTGAACACATTTTAAAGACCTCCAACTCTACATACTCCATGGAAGAGCAGGACTTGTCTGTATTGCTCACTGTTATTGCAGAGTCTGCCATCATGTGAAGCTCTCATCATTTCACCTTCTCCTCCTCCTCCTCCCTCCCTATCCCTCCACCTCCTCATCCTTCTTCATATATTAATATTTTGTCTTTGATTCTTAAAGTAGTTTATATAAAAAGATGTTCAGAAAATTGAGAGTGGAGATTTCAGTGTGTATTTCCACACTATTAAGAATATAAATCCTTCCAAATCCCTATTTTTAGCAATATTATTATAGTATATAAATGTGTATGTGTAAGAGAGAGAGATGAAAAGAGAGATTCTGGAGTCAAAATAGTTCAAAAGATTGTAATTTCTCTGTGTAAGTTATACGTGCTGAGATTTTCTGTGTGGGCTCAACCTTTTGCTTTACTTCATTTATTTTTGATAAAAGTATTTATGATCTAATTTTAATGTAGAGAAATTCAGTAATTAAACAGAGCAGTTCTGAATGTTGTTAACGCGTAAAAGTCAAGGTTCCAAATAGTCGTTTGGGAACAATAAAAAAAATAGGTTCAGTTTAAATCACTTTCTAAGGTGCTTGGTGTAGGCTTTATAATTTATGCAGATTTTTCTGGTCTCCCAAATATAGCTTGAAAACATGCCGAAAGGGATATAATTCTTCCCCATAACTGTCTGCTCCCATTTGGAATGCAAAGTAGTTCAGAGCAACATCTTACACGGTATTATAACTCTTTCAATTCTGCCGACTGAACTGCAGAGGATAGGAATCCATGTCACTAATATCTGGTAACTTTTTCTAATGTTTGGGGCGAAGTGGAAATTAAGAGAATCAGTGCAAAATAGTAGAAGGACAGGAATGGCTGTTTGAATTTCCATTTCTTGAGTTCACTTGCTAATCCGAGCATTTCATTACTCATCTCCCTTCTTCCTGGAGGGGCTGGTTGACTGGCAGACCTGCTGATATCAGGTGTATGTCTCATAACTTACAAACTGGCATTTCTTCTTTCTGAACTGAATCTTTTGTTAGTGATGATAAATCCCTTTGAGATTTGATTATTTTTTAAAATTCAAAACTGGGGAAGTGAAGCGTTCCCATAGTTACAGCTATTGTATCATTTCTTTCTTTAATGCCAGTCTTTTCATGGTAAAGTGTTTATTTGGGGGGATGATAGGTGAGAGGTCAATATTACAACCTGTCACTGTGTGGTAACCTGAGCTTGTTTTCTATTAAAGATCAGAAAGAGACTTTTCTTTCCTGCTTCTTGAATTGCGTTGAGCATGTGCGGCACTGGTTTCAGATCTTCCTGGTTCTATAACCTCTTTGCTCTCCAGCTACTGTGTGCTCAGGCTTCCCTGGTGACTTAGTGGTAAAAAACCCACCTGCCAACGCAGGAGATGCAAGTTCAGTCCCCGAGTGGGGAAGATCACCTGGAGAAGGAAATGGCAGCAACCCACTCCAGTATTGCCTGGGAAATCCCATGGACAGAGGATACTGGTGGGCTACAGTCCATGGGGTCACAAAAGAGTCAGATACGGCATAGCAACTAAACAGCAACACCCTGTGCTTAGTGATTCTAGAGAAAGAGATACTACTCCCTGGTATGAGTAGCAGGTATTAAGACTATCATTTTTATTGAGAGAGATTTTAAAAAATCAAGATTACTTGAAGAGATAAAATTACTTTTACTGCAATTTTATGAAAAAGAAAGCTAAAGCAAATAGTTTGTAATGATAAAACCTGAGCCCCGAATGTGTGTCAATTACTATGCTGATGTTGAAGGACCTGTAAATAGACCTCATCTTCTATACTCAAGGAGTTAAGAAGTAGGAAAGAAAAACATTTAAACACTGACTCAGGACTCCCCTGGTGGTCCAGTGGCTAAGACTCCATGCTCCCAACGCAGGGGCCTGGGGTTCAATCTCTGGTCAGAGAACTAGATTCCACATGCAGCAATTAAGAGTTGGCAAGCTGCAATAGAAAGACCCTGCAAGCGGCAGTGAAGACTGAAGAGCCCAAGTGCTGCAACTAAGACCTAGCACAGCCAAATAAATAAAAATACATATTTAAACACTGACTCTAAAAACTATGCATAGAATAAACTGTCACTTGTTAGGACTGTGATGGGGAAAATCTAGTGGAAAAAAGGAAAATAAATAGGTTGGGCCTTGAAGTATGCATAGGAGTTCACTAGCCCCAAAGAGGAGAATGGAAAAGGAAGGAGATGGTTCCTTGAGATGGTTCTCCTCAAGGAAAGAGACTTGTCAGGTTGCTGTCTTAATAGCATGGGCTTAGGCAAAGGCAAGCAGAGCCCAGCAAACACAGAAGTGGCCCGCCTGTGGCATGCCTGGGTACCGAAGGAGAGCGGGTGAGACTGGAAGAGACACTTTTCCAAGGGGCCGTGTCCTAAGGCCAGGTAGAGAATAAGCAGGTTCTTGATAAAGGTATACTTAGCCCCGTTCATTCGAATGAGTTCCAAGTGTGTTTGTAAGTCTGGCACATTCGAAAGTATGACAGTTAGCTTAGGTAACACAATCAGCTATATAGTTCAGTTCAGTTCAGTCACTCAGTCGTGTCTGACTCTTTGCGACCCCATGGACCGCAGCACGCCAGGCCTTCCTGTCCATCACCAACTCCCAGAGTTCACCCAAACTCATGTCCATTGAGTCAGTGATGCCATCCAGCCATATCATCCTCTCTCGTCCCCTTCTCCTCCTGCCCTCAATCTTTCCCAGCATCAGGGTCTATTCAAATGAGTCAGTTCTTCACATCAGGTGGCCAAATTATTGGAATTTCAGCTTCAACATCAGTCTTTCCAGTGAATATTCAGAACTGATTTCCTTCAGGATGGACTGGTTTGATCTTGCAGTCCAAGGGACTCTCAAGAGTCTTCTCCAACACCACAGTTCAAAAGCATCAATTCTTCGGCACTCAGCTTTCTTCACAGTCCAACTCTCACATCCATACATGACCACTGGAAAAACCATAGCCTTGACTGGATGGACCTTTGTTGGCGAAGTAATGTCTCTGCTTTTTAATATGCTGTCTAGGTTGATCATAACTTTCTTGCCAAGGAGTAAGAGGTTTTTAATTTCATGGCTGCATATAGTACGATAGCTATATAGTACTATACAGTAATAGGTTTATAGTACTTTTCACACAAATAATACATATAAAAAGCAAACAAAAAATAAAGAAAACACTTGTAACCTTACAGTGCAATACCCTGAAAAGTATAGTAGTGCAATTCAACAGCTAGCATACAAGGGCTGGCATCGAGTGAGCAGGCAAGAAGAATTCTTGACTGGAGGAGGAAGCAGAGGTGGGAGATGGAAGAGCTGAAGCATCGCCAGCAACAGGAGATGGAGGGCAAACTGCAAAGTCACTCACACCTGCCGTTGATGGCACAGGCTCTGGCTCCTTACTGGCACCAGTTGCACGTCTGCATCTTTGAAAATTCACAACTTGAAGGGTTGTATGTAGAGGAGTCACTGTATAACATAGGGAAAGGGCAAAAAGGTTTTCCACACTGTATAAGGAAAATATATTTCTCTCTTTTCAGAAAAAAAAAAAAAAAAAAGACCCAGACGGCTAGATTGCCACAGAAGCCTTACTGAAGGTAGCAGAGAAAGAGAAGAGAAGAGTGTATCAGATGCTACGATTAAGGAGTAACAGCTTTATCTGCAGGGAGCATGAGGGGTCAGTTGCAGGAATCAAAGCAGAAAGAGGACATATGCAGAGCCCTTGTGTAGGGGGATTCATCTGGCAGAGTGATGGCTCAGAGAGACAAACGGGAGGCAGCCAGGGACTGGGAACAAGCTATTAGTTCAAAGCCAAAATGATAAAGGTTGCTATGAGGATGGTGTCTGGGAAACTGAGATCACACAGCGGCCATAAGCAATGACCTTACACACACAGTGTAACTTCTTATTCTCCAGCTCCTCCACTCACCCAAGTTGCCCCCTCTAGTGCGAGGCCAGGATGGACCTGAGACACGGCCTTCCTTCACAGGTGAGCAGTTACTTTTGCAGCACAGATTTCCACTAGATCTTCTGATTTTGAGAATGAACTAGAAAAGACCAGGAGGAGCCGCTTGTACAACCTACAGCAGGAATAAAGGAGGCAATAAACGTTTTCATGTTCCTTTACTTTGGCAGTGAGAGCTCTTCCTCCCTTTCATCTGCTCCGTGCTTGGAGCAGCGAGTCAGAAGACAGCAGATGAGTGTAACTGCAAAGCCTTTGTTTTGCTACCAGAGGCATTAAACATAACCCCTTGTTTCATGACATTCTGTCCCAGAAAAATGGAATACTTCTTCTGCATGGCCTCGGCTTTCTCTGCTCTACTCAGATTCAGTATAAGGAGAAAAACACCAGGAGGTGAAGGGGAGAAGCCAGCCTGATATTCTGTGCACTGTGGGGGAGAATCCTGCTGAATAATACACTGATAATGCAAACAGGCTCCAACTGGCAAATAATTCCTGTTCATCCAAATGATTTATCTGAAAATTAAAAAGTCTAACTAAAATCAAAATAGCAGTATTAATTTACAGAACTCAGAGCATGAATTAGAGGGAAACATTCAATATGTATACCAAGAGAGCATTTTGGGAATGGAACTAAAACAGTACAATTTTTTAAACTTAAAAAAAAAAAATCTATGAGCAACTGCCATTTATATTCAGTTCAACCTGGAAATTAGATTGCAATGATATATAGATGCTATTAAGGTACAGATAGTAGGGCTATACTCTGGTCCCCAAGAACTGCTAATTGAATTGTTTCTGTGATAATGGATAAATGTTAAAATTGCTCTGTGCAGAAAGAAAAAAAAAAATATATGTATTTCCTGTGATCCATTTTATACTCACGCCACAGGCAAAGCCCACTAAAGACATTCAGCCTTTATTCAGTCTCCTTAAGTCCCCATCCTAAAGGTAACATTTCAACCACTTTTCTAAATGATGATAAATACATGAAGCCAAGATATCCAGAGGATGGAATTATTTTATCAAAGTTAATTCCTCCACAGAATCACCACCTTACCGTTTTCCGTCAAAGGTGAGTGGCCAAGGCTGAGTTGAATTATGTTACCTAGGCAAGAGAAGGATCAGAAATAATGAGTGGAAGATTGGATGCTATCTCTAAGAGGCTTCTTTCTTTCTGACACAGAGGATTTATCTGTTTTCCAGAAATCAGCTAGGCGGATGTGTGTGAGAGAGAAAGTTCCACACATGTGCTTCATACATAATATACCCTAAAATCATTTAAGAGTTTAAAAAATTGGATAATTAGAGTTTCTAAACTTTAGTTGCCCTCCTGGTTTACCAAAGAGTCGAGAAAAATAAGTAGATGGTAATGCAAATTTATATGATATGTGTGTAACAATGAAATAAATTCACGTGAGTTCAAGGTTTCATTTGAGCGCCCGTATGAAAATGCAATAGCTTTCCCGAAACCTTTCTGAATGCAAAATTGGCTCTAGAATTCCCATGCGAAGCAGGCTCCCAAGTGATATTCTTGGCACTTGCGCTGTTAATACCTCCTGGAATCCAAAGGGGAGATGGCACATGAAAATGAGAAAGTATGGTAAAATAGGTTCAAATAATGGCCACAGAAATGAAAATTACAGAAGCCGAATAGCACCCTGAGATTAAGGTTTGGGGGAGGTGCTTGTCTATTTTATAGAAAAGATTATGATTTTTGTAACTAAAATCATTCTCCTTTCTTCTTCTCTTTATATCTCTTATCATCAGATTGTGCCTCCAACAAATTATATTGCCTTGTTGGAGTTATTCATAGGCCTCTGCCTCACTGGTCTTTGTTTATGTACAAAGTAAGGTTTAAGTAGCATTGACATAAGGGGCTTCCTTGGTGACTCAGTGGTAAAAAGGTGGCTAGTGGTGAAGAACCTGCCTGCAGTGTAGGAGATGAAAGACATGTGGGTTTGATCCCAGGGTCAAGAAGATTCCCTGGAGAAGGAAATGGCAACCCACTCCAATATTCTTGCCTGGGAAATCCCATAGACAGAGGAGCCTGGTGTGCTGCAAGTCTATGGGGTCACAAAAGAGTCAGACATGACTGAGCGATTGAACAACAGCACTGAAATAGCCTGTTTTGTCTGCCACCCCCAATTACCTCCTAAACTTTAAGCCCGGTCTCCTTCATTTCTTTATTCCAATGCCACTTCTGCAGTGTCCCTCCCATCCATTAGCCAGAACACATAATCTACTTTATTTTTCCACAGTCATTACCTAATATTAATTTCTTCACTCACAATTTTGTCTTTATTCTTTGATTTCTCTCACTCCAAATACAATCTCTGTAAGGAATGGCACTTAGAATTGTCTCCTGCATGGAGATATTAAATAAATATCTTGTTACAAGAACTATTTTTCTTAGGAAGAACCAACCTCTGGAAGTTTGTATAACCTTTGCTAATGATTGGAAAAATGTCAGCTCTAGCTGCTAATGAATCTGGGAATTAAGTATAACAACAAAAGACAGGAGGAAGTGATGAAAAGTGGAATTTTCTGTTTCTGAGGCCTCCAATTTTAAAGGGAAAAAAAAAGGCAAACTGTGTAATTCACTATAATTTAAATTTTGAGGATCCCTACAGAATTTTATAGCATCAATTAGAAATTAACTATCTTCCTTTTGATGGGGACTATTTTTTAGATAAATTTAAGTCCTGCATAAGAAACTAATAGAGTGAAGGAATAGATATTGTTGTTCATATTGAATCTATGACTTTGAAAGAAACAGGAAATTTGGAAAGTAAGTGTGGGTGGTATCCTCTTTATGAGTTATATTTGTAGACCATGATTTCCATATACAAGGACACAGCACTCCTGATGGGTAAAAGCAATCACGCCATTGTGAAGTTGGGAATGCCCAAGGAATACTAGCACTAATGTGATAAGGCACGGGCATATGTTCTCTCTCTTTTGCAAACACACACACACATGTGTGCTTATTCACACATACACATACTGAAGCCCACAGGTGAGCAATCAGAACAGTAAAGATTTATGAGTAACAACTGAAAGATGAGATGTGAATTGAAGGATTTTAACAGCCCTTAGTTAAACATTTTCATGATTATCTAGATATAAGGAGGTCTCCCAGGTGGCGTTAGTGGTAAAGAACTCGCCTGCCAATGCAGGAGACGCAAGAGGGTTCGATCCCTGGGTGGGGAAGATCCCCTGGAGGAGGGCATGGCAACCTACTACAGTATTCTTGCCTGGCGAAGCCCATGGACAAAGGAGCTTAGGGGGCTGCAGTCCATGGGGTCGTAAAGAGTCAGACACGATTGAAGGGACGGCATGTATGCATGCAAGAAGGAGGTTTAGTTTCTGTCTTTTCACTCATTCAATAAACGTTAAGTATTTTTGCCCATTGCCAGGACACATACTAAAGGATATAGTTTTAGATGGTAACAATAACCCTGTATACAAGACAGCAAAAGAGACACTGATGTATAGAACAGTCTTTTGGACTCTGTGGGAGAGGGAGAGGGTGGGATGATTTGGGAGAATGGCATTGAAACGTGTATAATATCATATATGAAATGAGTCGCCAGTCCAGGTTCGATGCACGATACTGGATGCTTGGGGCTGGTGCACTGGGACGACCCAGAGGGATGGTATGGGGAGGGAGGAGGGAGGAGGGTTCAGGATGGGGAACACATGTACACCTGTGGAAGATTCGTTTTGATATATGGCAAAACCAATACAATATTGTAAAGTTAAATAAAATAAAATTTAAAAAAAAATGCACTTGATAAAAGCTTCACCCTGATGAAGCTTACACTCTTGTGAGAAACAGTAGAAACAAATGGATTGAAATGGACTAGTGTATAAAATTAAAAGGAAGAATAATTTAACTTAATTGGAGAACGTGATCTTCAGAAATAAAATATATTTCTTGTGAAGACTGAGCTCTTTATCACTAGAAATAATTGTCTAGAAACTCATGGAAACTTTAAAAATGTTCTCTAAAATCTTACCATATCAGAGAGAGGATAATTCGAAAAGTTTAAGTGTTAGTCGCTCAGTCGTGCCCAACTCTTTGTGACCCCATGGACTGTAGCCCACCAAGTTCCTCTGTCTATGGGATTCTCCAGGCAAGAATACTAGAGTGGGTTGCCATTTCCTCCTCCAGGGGATCTTCCCAACCCAGGGATCAAACCCAGGTCTCTGGCAGTGCAGACAGATTCTGTACCATGTGAGATACCAGGGAGGATAATTTAGACAATTCTTAAGCTACTTTCCTGGAGAAGGGAATGCCAACTCACTCCATTATTCTTGCCTGGAGAATGCCGTGGACAGAGGAGCCTGGTGGGCCACAGTCCATGGGGTCGCAAAGAGTTGGACACACACACACACACACACACACACACACACATGCGATAATTTCCAGGCTTCTCTGGTGGCTCAGACAGTAATGAATCTGTCTGCAATGCAGGGGGCCTGGGTTCGATCCCTGCGGACAGTCCCTGGAGAAGGGAATGGCAGCCCATTCCAGTATGTTTGAGTGGAGAATTTCAAGGACAGAGGAGTTTGGCTGGGTTGGAAAAGAGTCAGAGACAAATGAGCAGCTAACACTTTCACTTTTCACAAGGTACTTTTCAACTCATGAATTCTATGATTCACTATTCAAGGGGCTCAGTATCCACAACAGGATTATTTAGTTTATTGATCTATTATATAGCTGTGGGAGAAATTTACCATCAAACTAATTGCCTGGCCCAGTGGCTAAAAATTTGTGCTCCCAATGCAGGGGGCCCAGATTCCATCCCTGGTCAGGGAACTAGATCCCACATACCTCAACTAAGCGTTCATATGTTGCAGCTAAAACAATTCATGTGCCACACCTAAGATCTGGTGCTTCCAAGTAAATAAATCATTCAGTCACTAAGTCGTGTCTGACTTTTTGCAACCCCGTGAACTGCAGCAAGCCAGGCTTCCCTGTCCTTCACCATCTCCTGGAGTTACTCAAAGTCGTGTCCAGTTAGTCAGTGATGTCATCCAGTCATCTTATCCTTAGTCACCCTCTTTTTCTGCCTTCAGTCTTCCACAGCATCAGAGTCTTTTCCAATAATTCAGCTCTTCGAATCAGAAGGCCAAAATATTGGAGCTTCAGCTTCAGCATCATTCCTTCCAATAAATACTCAGGGTAGATTTCCTTTCTGTCCAAGGGATTCTCAAGAGTCTTCTCTATCACCACAGTTTGAAAGCATCAGTTCTTTGGTGCTCAGCCTTCTTGATGGTTCAACTCTCACATCTGTACACGACTACTGGAAAAATCCTAGCTTTGACTATACAGACCTCTGTCAGCGAAGTGAAGTCTCTGCTTTTTAATACACTGTCTAGTTTTGTTATAGCTTTTCTTTCAAGGAGCAAGCCTCTTAATTTCACGGCTGCAGTCTCCATCTGCAGTAATTTTGGAGCCCAAGAAAATAAAATCTGTCACTGTATTTACTAATAAATAATTTTTTTTGTTAATAAAAACATTTATTTTGCATTTTATACAGAACAACCTGAAGTCTGCATCATGACAGTTACCCAGGGGTTTACAGACAGTATTATCCATCTCAACAGCATGGTTCTGGGGATTAGGAATCCACACAAACACAGGCAGGAGTTGCAAGGGAGGAAGGGGGGCACAGCAGGAGTGTATTTTTAATCCTTTCTTAAAAAGGCAGTAAAACCTTCTGAGTCACTTGAAACCTGTGCATATGGGGATTCTAAAACAAACAGTGTACTGTGAGCTCTTGGGGAAGGGACAGGATAAGAACCTTGATAAATAAAGGGATATTGGCTTGTGGCAGGGGATGAGGAGGGAGGTTTACTATTTTTAATGTCCTCAGCCCCAGCACCCGATAGTCAAAGGAGACCATGTCCAATCTTAAAAATCATTTCCCTGTTCAGAAAGAGGTACTAGTACTCCTGGGATCAGGCCATGAAGATATCATGCTGGTCTTTCCTAAGTCCCTGTTCTATAGCCCATAGCATATTAAAGGGGAAAAAAAAAAAGGTCAGAGGGTAGTGGTTTGTGTTCCAAGGAAGTAAAAACTTAGTTCACATTAAGCACTGATAAAGCCAAATAACTAGGAAAGACCACATGATAGACAGTGCTGTATATACCTGCTGAAAAGAGGTCTCTAGGAAGGACCAGTAGGGAAGGTCCACAGCAACCTTGGCTTGAGGTGCAGCAGGTATAGAAAGTCTGGAAAGAGGTGAGTATTCAAGTAATGGGGAATAGAACACTCCTAGATCTTAATTTTAATAGGATAATTTTAAAAAAGAAAAATAAGAAAAATAAAAACCAAATATTGGTTGCCAGTCAACAACAAATACCATGGCCTTTATGATCATCTGGTAGCTTAACCAAAAAAAAAAAAAAAGGCCACACCATCACCCAATAGATCTTGCTAGGAAGTGTCTGTGTGCATGGGAGAAGTTAATGGGGCTTAGTACAGCTGACAATCCAACATGATTCCTATGGAAACAGAAGGGGTAGAGTCCTGGTTTGCTGGCCTATTAAAGGGTGGACAGAGTAGAACCAAAAGTTCTGAAGTGATGGCAAATTCTCTGCAACTAGCTTTGACCTAGGGAAAGAGGAGCCAGATTCCCACTCTGAAGATGGGGGTGAGGTGAAACCTAACCCACACTACATGCATTAGTCCTGGTCATCCTACAGTTGGTGGGCAACTCACACCAGGCAGGGGAAAGGAGCTGGTCAGGGAAGAACGGGTTACTTTTCTTCTTTTAAAAATCTTAATTTATATTTTAACCTCAGACTTATCATCAGTGCCTCAGATACAATTTAATCTTAAGTCTTTAAAAGCCCCGAAACAAAAGTATACTTTTTTTTTTTTAAAGATCCCTCACTCTCTGGTGGATAGTTTCCTCCCCATCTTCAGTTTCACCCTGACTTAGAGTCCACAAACTTCATCAGACCGTCTGTGCTCATGGACTTGGGTCTCTCTAGAGGGAAGCCTAGGGCTCGGCTCCAAATGAGCTGTGCTAATACACCTAGTGCCCGTGATACCCCAAACAGGACTGTGTAGTAATTCATCTCCATCATGCCGTAGTACTGGACAGCACCCCGCTGTGAGCATCTACAATGGGCCACGGATTCTTTGCCTTGCCCTGCTCTAGGAGGATATTGGGCACAATCTTGTACAGCTGAGCAACCAGCTTAAACATGGGGTCCTGAGGCAGGTGTTTCAGAGCAAACTCTCATTGACAGGTATATCGTGGATCAGTCTTCCTTAGTATTGCATGGCCATAGCCCGGGACAACCCGTCCTGAGTTGAGTGTGTTCCAGATGTAGTCTCGTAACTTCTCATCTGACACATCTTTGCCAACTTCCTTCTGAAGTTGTGTCAGCCAAACAAGCACTTCCTGATTTGCCAGTCCATGCAGGGGCCCTGCCAGCCCATTCATGGCTGCTGCAAAGGACAAACAGGGGTCTGAAAGGGCACTGCCCACCAAGTGGCTGGTGTGGGCACTTACATTGCCACCTTCATGGTCACTGTGGATGGTGAGGTACAAGCGCATGAGCTCCGTGAACTGAGCGTCAGTATAGCCTAACATGTTGGTGAAATTGTGGGACCAGTCCAGCTTAGGGTCAATGGCCCCAATACTGCTGCCCTCTCGGTACAGGTTCCAGTAGATCTTTGCCGCAACACAAGGAAGCTTTGCGATCAGATCCATACAGTCTTCGTAAATCAACTCCCAGTACTTGGTTCAGTTGATACCCTCTGAATATGCTCGGGCAAAGTTACTTTCACTGTTGAGAGCTGTAACAGCTGCACTGAGCTGAGACATGGGGTGTAGATTAGTGGGAAAGTTGTCCAGCATGGTGACCACGTGGGAAGGCAGAGCTGCCCTCTTTGCCCACTCCTGTGAGAGCCAAGATACCTGTTCCTCTGTTGGGATTTGTCCAGTTACCAGCAGCCAAAATAAGCCCTCTGGCAAGGGTTCTTCGCCCCCTTTAGCCTTTGGCAGCAGTTTCTGGCATTCAGGGATGCTGTAGCCTCTAAAACGGATGCCCTCATCAGGATCAAGAACTGATGTTTCATATACCAATCCCTTCATGCCTCGCATGCCACCATACATCATGTCCAGTGATCTGGCCCACCACCGTCTTGCCATGTTGCTGCCTGAAGGCCTTCACTCTGGTCTGCTCCTTAGGTATCACATCAGCCAATATGTCTTTCAAATTCGTGGAAGTGCTTCTTCCACGAATTTAAATAAATATTTTTAAAAAATAATTGCCTAACCCCTATAAACTGCAGCCCAGTCTCTCTCCTATTATTAAAAGACAATATATGATACAATTTGAACATTGGCAAGTCTGGCTTTTTACTGGCTGTGAAGCAGTTTAATCAGTAATCTGCAATTAAAAAAAAAATGATTGTATATACCCCACTCTGCCCGAAAAAAAAAAAAAAAAATCTGCAAGAAAGCTTTTCATTGCTTTTTTAAAAATACCAGAATTGAGCAAGCTGTGGAAATCCTCCAGGACTATGGCTTTGGAGGAGTTATCCTTCACTATGAGTCACAGTACAGATTTTTACTGAAGTCTATTTGATATGATCTCTGATTTATATTGTGCTTGGGAATCCACTTAATGGGGGCTCCTGACAAATGACACCCAGCTTTATTTGTGACAATTGCCAGAGGGATAGTCTGCATGATGCATTCTGATAGCTCCTAATAAATGATAAATGTGGCATTGAGTTTGAGTGTGCATAGCACACCTGGCTCCGCAAACCCACACAGCTGTTGACAGGTGAGAACACTTGTTTACCTGTGTTACTGGCATTTGCTCATGTGAGCCATCTTCCTGGGTTTACCACCACTGCTAAATGAGGCAAACTTATCTTCATAGCCGTGTTCCCAGTGTCTGTGCTTTCCTGCCCTGCTTAATTTAGAAGAAATCGGTGTAATTGAAGAGTGACTTTCTTACAGCTCATTTTGGTTTGATCTTCCCAGGAGTGGGGACTTGGTTTCCAGGGCACATATCTGTTTACTCTGGGGTTTCTGCCAAAGAAGAGAGTCTGCCATACCAGCAATGCATTTGCAATGATCAGACCTTGCTGGAGGGAAGCGTTCATGAATTGGAAAACTGCCTGAATGTATCCAGGAAGAAAGTTCAGAGAGTGGAGACGAAGGGAACTCTTTCTCCCTCGAGCATTTTACAGCATATTACGGTTTAGATTCATCTGGCAAAGTTTAAAATCAATGGTCTCTCCCTGGGTAATATTTTCTTTGCAACAATTCTACCTCTATACCCTCGAGGATCAGGGTTTCATGTTGGTTATAGGAGTTAAACTTCACCTAAGCTTTCAGGGGGAAAAAAAGGATACTCAAAGGGTTTTTGATACAAATTCCTGTAGCTGTACTGTGAATGTTGTTGGCATGGAGACAATTTGACAGTATTTGGGTTCTCTTTGACAGCCGACACCAGCAGTACACGATTCCCCTCTGTCACTGAGGAGGTGTTCCCAGGTCTGAACGTGACTTGTCATTGGTACAGACCTCAGTGTACAAAGACACTGCTGAAGTGAAACCAGTTTGCCCTTATCTGGGAGGAGGGCACCCAACAGGCTCAAACGGAATTGGATCCGTTAGGTTGTGAGGGGTGAACGGATGAGGGGAGCAAAGTTCAACATTCCCTCGTAGACCATAATTAAGGAGCAAAGAGCAGGGCAGAGAACACTTGGCTAAGAACAACTCTCCCGCAGCCCCATGTGACAGGCTTCTGTACATTATTTAATCATGTAGGTCTCACTAAAACTGAAAGAACATTCCTTCATCAAGCAAAAAAAAATTTAATAATTTTATCCATATTTTAAGGACAACTGTTATGAATAATTAAATCAGGTGATGCTTTGACAAGCCAGATCTATATGCCAGGCCTATACATGTGTGCTCAGTCATGTCTGACTCTGTGAGACCCCAGGTACTGTAGCCCCCCAGGTGCATGCCTCTGTCCATGGCACTTTGCAGGCAAGAATACTGGAGCAGGTTGCCATTTCCTCCTCCAGGGGATCTTCCTGACCCAGGGATCCAACCCATATCACCCGCATCTCCCTCATTGGCAGGCATATTTTTCAGCACAGCGCCACCTGGGAAGCCCATTGGCAATCCAGAGATGATTCTACTGAAAAAAAAAAAAAAAAATCACAAAAGAGTTGACTACATAAAGGGAGACCCTCAATAGCAAACCAGGTTTCTTAACCAAATGTAATCTTGTTATCTCTGGGCCACTTCTTTCTTAGCAATGGTCATTAATCCTTTATACAGTGCTATTTTCCCGATGTTATTAAATCACCATAGATGATTAAGATCAAATATTAGAACCTACTTATAAAAGAACAGTCAGTTGTTCTTGTTCTGAAGCCAAACTTAGGATCCTCTCATGTTCTTTATAATTAGTCTCTTGGCTCATAGCTTTGCTTCCTCTCTGCTGTTTCAGAGGCTGGTGTCACTGTGAGAAAGACGGGCAGGCCTCATCTTGAGTACACTCTGCTTGGTGATGGCAGGGTTCTAGGGAAGAAACCACACTGTAGGCTGACTTTTAATTGCAAAATTCCTTACAGTTATTTCTCCTTTGTCTCTCAGTTAATGCTGGTGTTACAGTATAAACAAACTCACCTAGGACATTGTCAGCAGAGCATCCCATCGCTTTCCTGAATTGACTACATTCTCAGGGAGTAAGCCGAGCAATTTCTGACACCCCGGGGTGACTTTTCCAGGTACTAATTAAACCCTGTTGGAAGGTAATGTAGAAGGATCCTCGGGGTGTTGATTGAGATTCTGTAGAGCTGAGTACCTGAAAATTACATCGACTTATAGAAATAGAGAAACTTTGAGGGCTTTCCAGGTGGGACAGTGAGAAAGAATCCACCTGCAATGCAGGAGACAAAAGAGATGTGGGTTCAATCCCTGGGTTGGGAAGATCTGGAGAAGGAAATGACAACCCACTGCAGTGTTTTTGCCTGGAGAATCCCACGGACAGAGGAGCCTGGCAGGCTACAGTCCATGGGATTACACAGAGTTGGACATGACTAAACAGGCAGGCACTTGCACACTTGAACCACAGAGTGAAGTTGCTCAGTTGTGTCCGATTCTTTGCAACCCCAGGACTGTAGCCTGCCGGGCTCATCTGTCTGGCAAGAGTACCAGAGTGGGTTGCCATTTCCTTCTCCAGAGGATCTTCCTGACCCAGGGATCAAACCCTGGTCTCCCGCATTGTAGGCAGACACTTTACCATCTGAGCCCCCAGGGAAGTCACCTATATACTGCACAATATGTGCCTTTGTTGTGTTTATTTGCCCATATGCATCTTTCTGAGTCTTCCACAGAAGTGTTTCCTCGCACCCTGTGGCATTAAAGGAAGGAAGAATAATGGAAGAATTGGATTAAGCACATTTCTTTAGCCTATTCTAGAATTTAGGGACCAAAAATATTAGATACAACTGAATACGTAAGAGAAAAGCCTTTGAGCTCCACATATATATAGATAGGTAGATAGATAGAGAAAGAGAGAGAGAGAGAGAGGCTTCTTCTGGTTTTATAAGAGAAATATCTTTGTGTTAGATAAGATTTAATTTACTAGGAGAATGTGAAGGGTCAGTCGCTATGACATTTACCTCTCCAGAAGAATTCATTCAGTTTAATTTCTATCCCTACCACCAAGCTTGCTTCTCAATTTATTTAAACACCAACCCAATTATACTCACTGAATTCTTTTTAAAAATGTGTGTTTATTTGGCTGTCTTGGGTCTTAATTGTCGCATGTGGGATCTAGTTCCCTAACCAGAGACCAAACCTGGACCCGCGCATCGGGAGTGAGAGTCTTAGTCACTGTACCACCAAGGGAGTTCCATGGATTCTTTTTAAATCATTAGAGAAAGCCAAAATTTCAGCAAAACCCTCATCTTGTTGTCACTTAATGCAGTTTCCCATCCTTCAAGGTCTGTATTTATCACACTTCTTGCTTCCTGGGAACACACCACCGATTGCTCTAATCCCAGCCACCAACAGTGCAAGAAAACTCATTGAGTTTCAGTGTGTATGTTTCCTCCCCCCATTTCAGATCAGTTTCCAGCTAAGGAAGAGGTCTCTTCTACATTATATTGAGAATAGAAAAAAAAAAAAAATCAATAAATCTCTGGAGCTGAGATGACTAGCTCCTAAAAAAAGCAGGCGGAGAGCCTTTATTAAAGGACTTTTTCATTAGAGCACTACTTCAATCATAAAATAATCATAAAGGAATTATGCAAATGTGCTGAAATCATATCATGCATGCTAACATTCAGTTCCAAGTCACTCTGAAGAGAACCTGAGATCAGGCCTTGTTGGGAGAAAACATGAAGACCTTCAGAGTTAGCTGATAAGAACTTGACTGATTATAAAACTTATGACTGCCTGTGTGCTCAGTTGCTCTGTCCTGTCCCACTCTTTGTGACCCCATGGATTGTAGCCTACCAGTGTCCTCTGTCCATGTAATCTTTCCAACAAAGAACACAGGAGCGGGTTGTCATTTCCTACTCCAGAGGATCTTCAAGACTCAGGGACGGAACCCATGTCTCCTGCATGTCCTGCATTGGCAGGCGAATTTACCACTGTTTTCCCTTGGAAAGCCCCAAGTGACTATATTAAGTAAGCACAATTTTAGCTAACATCAAATTAGGTTACTCTTCAGGGAAGAAGTCACTGAATTGTCTGATAGAACATGCGCAAAGGTTTTAAAAATATTTACTCTTTTATCTAAAACATCACTCATTGATTAAGAAGTTACCATGTCAGACAGAATTCTAACCACTTATGTGTATTATCCCAACTAATTTCATTTATATAACAACCTTGTAAGATCCTAGTAGATTTTCCATTTTACAAATCAAGAAAATTAACTTCAGAAAGGTTAGGCAATATGTCCTGGGTTACAAAGCTGTGAAAAGCATATTTTTAAACACTATCCTATAAAATTTGGAAACTTCAGAACATCAAGCCTAGGAGACATTTCAGACATTGTTTTTCCATGTTACTCAAGCTTCTACAAATGACTCAAAACTGAGCCTCACATGTTAATGACTTGCTTGAGGTCGTATATAAAGGCTCTGCCTCCAGGCTCCTACCTCAAAACAACAGCTTTAGCAACTTGTCTTCATCCATTTACCTATTCACATGGGTCAGTGTTGTCATACTCCATAGTTTGTATTATCTCTTACTGAGAAAATGCAGTCTCTGCTCCCAAAGTAAACTTTCTAATGATATTTTTATGCATATTTGTAGAAAAGGCAATTCTGTGACTGTCTTTATTCCAACTTGAATAAGTGAACCTCATTATGTGATGAGCCGCAGTGTGCAAAGACTAACTCCACTTGAAACCTGTACTCCTGTTTGTCTTATGAAATCTTTGTCATTCTAGCTTTGGTTGTTCGGTCACTTAGTCATGTCTGACTCTTAGCGACCCCATGGACTGTAGCCCACCAGGTTCCTCCATCCATTGGATTTTGCAGGCAAGAATACTGGAGTAGTCTGACATTTCCTTCTCCAGGGGATCTTTCCAACCCAGGGATTGCCTGTGCTGCAGGCAGATTTTTTACTACTGAGCCACCAGGAAAGCCCTTGAAATCTTTATACAGAAGAATTAAGACTTCTTAGGACAGCTATCTATTAGTCTAACTCTTTTCCCCACTCCATCCATAAAATCCACAGCATTTGAACTTTTCTCTCCCAAACTTCTATGGGTCTCAGGCAAGATTGACTGAGAAGTGGTTTATGATCAGATGCAAGCATGCTCAGTTGCTCAATTGTTTCCAACTCGTTGTGACCCCATAGATTGTAACCAGCCAGGATCCTCTGTCCATGGGATTTTCCAGGCAAGAATGCTGGAGTGGGTTGCCATTTCCTACTCCAGAGGATCTTCCCTGCCTAGGGATGGAAACTGCTTCTCCTGTGTCTCCTGAATTGGCAAGCAGATTCTTTACCATGAAGCCACCTGGGAAGCCCCAGGTGGCATTCATGAGTACACTTTAGAAAAAAAGAACTACTTCATTTGTAAAAGTGTCAAATGTATTTGTCTCACATGCTAACAAATTGCATAGTTATTAACAATAAAATTCAGAGCTTTTAGAGATCTGTTTATAATGATGGGGATATATATATATTTTTCCTTATCATCATTCAAGGCCAGTCTATTGACCCTGAGTTAAAGGCCCCTATCCTAAAAAATGTAAACCAAACCAAAACAAGAAGATAATAATAATGAGTGAAAAGTGAGTGAAAGGAAGAACGAGAGCTCTAAAACTTTGATGTTTTCTAAGACTATAGGTTGAATTATATAAACTTTATAATTAGCCTTTAGATGAAAATCCAGGTCACAAGTTAGTTCAATTAACCTCTTGAGTGTCTCATTAATCAAAACCTGCTTAAAGTGATTTTCTCATTCTTAGCACAATGTAATGTGAAATACACTATGTTTATAAATCCCCACTGTTTGCTCCAGCAATGTTATAGCAGACTTTTGTGTGTTTCTGTCTTTGTTTATGTGGTTGGTTTGGGGTTTGTTTACTTCTTTGCCTTATCTTTCAAGACATTTATGAGAAAAGAATTACCTGCCCATTTCATGGTGTATACCTTTCCATTCACTAGTCCACTGCTTTAGGAAATATGAGATACATACAAAGAGGAAAGTTAGTTTAAATTTAAAATGTGTAAGTCATGGTAGACAAGCAGCTCAGAGATTGTATCAATGCTATTACAGTCACTGACAGATTTGGAGAAAGCAAAAAAAAAAAAAAAAAAATATATATATATATATATATATATATATATATATCTCAGATCAGGACAGTTGGAATCTGCCTACCATTCTCCCCTAACATGTATTAAGTTAGATATGACTGAAACAGTAACTGCAGAATTTTCTCAATCTGTCCATCACTTTACTCAACAGTAGCCACAAAGATAAAAATGACACATCTATAGGTTATGATAACTTTAAAGGAAAATGTGTTATGGTGCACTCGGTAAAATATGCAAATTATCAAGGCAGCAGAGATAATTAAATTTTCTCAAATCAGAACAAAATGACCTTCTTTGATTGAACCCCCCTTTTTTTTTGGAAGAGACACAAATTCACTGCACTCATTGTTATAAGAGCATGTCTTATAATAGTCAAACTTGACAGATGTGGAAATTAAGAAGCTTGAGGATTTATAAGAAAAAAGAATCAGTAAATTGAGGCAAAGAAGATGCTAGATTCCTGACATACGCCTCCTTTTCCTCTCTACTATTTCAGTTGTTTTGATAATTCTTGTATGTACATGCTCAGTCACTCAGTCATGTCTGCCTCTTTTGCAACCACGTGGACTGTAGCCTGTCAGGCTCCTCGCACCATGAGATTCTCCAGGCAAGAATACTGGAGTGTGTTACTATTTCCTCTTCTAGGGGATCTTTCTCACCCAGGGATCGAGTCTGTGTCTCCTGCGTCTCCTGGCAGGCAGATTGGCAGGCAGATTCTTTACCACGGGTGCCAGCTGGCAAGCCTTTGATAATTCATGAAAGTGAAAGTGAAATAGCTCAGTTGTGTCCAACTCTTTGCAACCCCGTGGACTGTGTAGCCCACCAGGCTCCTCCGTCCATGGGATTCTCCAAGCAAGAATACTGGAATGGGTTGCCATTTCTTTCTCCAGGAGAATCTTCTTGATCCAGGGATGGAACCCAGGTCTCCCGCATTGCAGTCAGACACTTTAACTTCAGAGCCAGCAGGGAAGCCCCTGATAATTCATAGGTGCTGTTAATTAAATCTAGCAGAGTGCTGTATACAAGTAAGCAGAGCTATGTCAGAAGACGTGAAAATGCTTATTTAATCAGAGGTGGATCTATGATACTTTTATTGAAAATAGATATGCATGCTTTTGTTATTTACATTTTCACTGTGACCTGACACTTAGTGAAGTGGAAGTGAAAGTGAAGTCGTTCAGTCATGTCCGACTCTTTGTGATCCCATGGATGGTAGCTTATCAGACTCCCCGGTCCATGGGATTTTCAGGCAAGAATACTAGAGTGGGCTGCCATTTCTTTCTCCAGGGGATCTTCCCAACCCAGGAATCGAACCCGGGTCGCCTGCATTGCAGACAGACGCTTTACTGTCTGAGCTACTAGGGAAGCCCAGTGAAAGTTGCTAAGTCATGTCTGACTCTTTGAGACCCCGAGGATTATACAGTCCATGGAATTCTCCAGGCCAGAATACTGGAGTGGATAAGCTTTCCCTTCCCAACCCAGGGATCGAACCCAGGTCTCCAGCATTGCAGGAAGATTCTTTGCCAGCTGAGCCACAAGGGAAGACCAAGAATACTGGAGTGGGTAGCCTATCCCTTCTCCAGCGGATCTTCCCTATCCAGGAATTGAATCGGGGTCTCCTGCATCTCAGGCGGATTATTTGTCAACTGAGCTATCAGAGCTACCTTGACACTTAGTAAAATGTTTGGAAATTCAAAAGAACTCAATATTTGTAGAATTAATGACTAAATAAAATAATTAAAAAGTTATTATAGTTTATTGATTCAGTTTCTCATTTCAGACTCAATGTAAATGTCTGTGTGATATTAGTACCAACTAGTGCCACCCAAGTTGTTATTTTCTTTAAGCTAGATAGATTTCTCAGTGAATAGTTGGGCTTGAACAGATTAAAATAAACATTTGAAAGCTCATTTTGTCACAGGTGCATACTAAACATTTTAAAGTCAGTTATCTGCCTACCTTGTCTACTACACTGATCCTCCTGGTTTTAAGTTAAAACTAGAAATGGTGTGGGTGCACACATGTGAGTGTGCAGGTGTGTGTACACACTCACATGCATGCATGAATGCATGGTTTTCCTAACTGGACATCTTTCGATTTGGCAAACCTTTTGTTTCCTCCTGGGCGATCCTACCTGCACCATAATCAGGACATTAATTTGGCTTTTAAAGTCAGCAATAAGACTATGAAATGAGCTTTGGGTTGTAAATCACTGCTTATATCCAGAATTACCAATTAGAAGATCTGTGACTTGGAGACAGTAATTTCATTTCTCTGGCCCTTGCTTTTCTTGTCAAAAATAAGAAGGACTTAATCTGTAATTACTCTCAATATTGTCCATAGCTATTTTGAGATGCAAAGAAATTTTGGGTTCTAAAGAGCTATAAGTGAGAAATTTTCTAAATTAACCAATATGGTTTCAATAAACTTATTTAAAGGGCTTCCCAGGTGACTCGGTGGTAAAGAATCTGCCTGCCAATGCAGGAAACACAAAAGTCATGAGTTCAGTCTCTAGCTTGGGAAGAGCTCATGGAGAAGGGAATGACAACCCACTCCAGTCTTCTTGCCTGGAAAATTCCATGGCCAGAGGATCCTGGCAGGCTACAGTCCATGGAGTTGCAAAGAGCCAGACGGGACAAAGCAAGTGAGTATGCATACACGCAACTTATTTGAGAAACACTTGTAATGCCTCTAAGAACACATCTAGTTCTATATCTAGCAGTTTGCCAATGAAGATGCGGTGGGCAAGGCAGTGTAGTGGCTGCTGTATGTACAAAGGTGGGAGTGGGGGCTTCCTCTGTCACCGCGTTTGTTGTAGCTACAAGTCGCTACACCTTTCTCTCCTTTTAGCCACCTCTTCCATCCCTGGGATTCTCCAGGCAAGAACACCGGAGTGGGTTGCCATTTCCTTCTCCAATGCATGAAAGTGAAAAGTGAAAGTGAAGTTGCTCAGTCATGTCCGACTCTTCGCGACCCCATGGACTGCAGCCTACCAGGCTCCTCCATCCATGGGATTTTCTAGGCAAAAGTACTGGAGTGGGGTGCCATTGCCTTCTCCGTCTTAAAAGTATATATTTTGGAAAACCCCTCCTAAATTAAAAGAAAAAAATCTAGGGCTAAAATACTTAGATTTGATAATGCAAATTAAATGTCTAGACAAATCATGGAAGGGTAAGGAGAAAGTATGACTTGATATGGACATTTCATTATCTTTTTCTGTACAGACTTTCACTTTCTTTACTACAGATATCATGGCTTTGAAGTCATGGTCATGGATTATTCGTCTCTATTTGCACTGCTCAGACGGTGAAGAGTCTGCCTGCAGTGCAGGAGACCCAGGTTCAATCTCTGTGTCAGGAAGATCCCCTGGAGAAGGGCATGGCAACCTACTCCAGTATTCCTTCCTGGAGAATCCCATGGACAGAGGAGCCTGATGAATTATAGTCTATGAGGTCGCAGAGTCAGAGGAGACTGAGCAACATCACTTTCACTTTCCCACTTTATTTTTTCAAATAGCTCACTCTTCTCTAGACATCGATATTCAGCCCCTAGTCAGGAGTATGGAGAATGCAATGACACCCCACTCCAGTACTCTTGCCTGGAAAATTCCATGGATGGAGGAGCCTGGTAGGCTGCAGTCCATGGGGTCACTAGGAGTTGGACACTATTGAGTGGCTTCACTTTCACTTTTCACTTTTATGCACTGGAGAAGGAAATGGCAACCCACTCCAGTGTTCTTGCCTGGAGAATCCCAGGGACAGGGGAGCCTGGTGGGCTGCTGTCTATGGGACTGCACAGAGTCAGACACAACTGAATCGACTTAGCAGCAGTCAAGAGTAAACCCTAAACTTCATAGTCAATAGAGTTCCAAATTAGCTGGGAATCCCTTGCTATGGTGCACAGACATCCTTAAAACTTCTCTTTCCCAATTTCCTGAACATAACAGCCTGCTAAGTACCTCCTACCTGTCATTCCTTTTATCTGTATTTACCATTAGTTTTAGCACATTCTTAGTCTTTATTTTCTGTTGAGCATACATTTCTCATAAGCTAGTTTCCTTTTCCTTCTCCAGTCTCAATCATGTCATGCTTAGTTAACGTTTCTTATTGAAACCAAATTTCATTTCTATCCTGTTCTCTTTTTAATTCACACTATTATGCTCACTTTGCCCCAATCACATTTAATCCTAATTTTCCTTCCTTTTCTTCTCATCTGTGGTGCAAATTCTCAACTGTTTCCTGCCTGAGTCTAAGTTAAGTTCCTGAGTCTAAGTTCTCATCTGTGGTGCAAATTCTCAACTGTTTCCTGCCTGAGTTAAGTCAGTTCTGTCTAATTTGATTTCAAGCTTAAGGATATTCGTGTAGATGAAATTTATGACACTGTATTATAAAGAAAGGAAACTGTTGATATTTAATGTGTTAATTAGTAAAAAGAAACTAGTTCCATTTCTTTCTTTCTAAGATGTTAGCACACAACTAATCCTGGAGAGTAGTTTTAAAAAGATGTTTTAAAGAATGTAAATTGTATACTTATTATTAGTATGGATATTGATAATTTAAAAATATATAATTTCTTGAGGGCAAGGGCTATGTATTATCTTCATAGCCTCAATAATGAAAATTAATTACAGTATCAAACAATTATTATATTCTGTCTTTAACATATCTTGTATAATTGAATCTGGCCTCTTCTATTACTTGGGTCATGACAATTTTATAAATTTATCAATCTTGGTCAACAATGGATCCTACCTAATTGATTCAATTATTGATCTCTTATGTCAAGTATTTTTCTCAGCACTTGTAGAAAAATAAGTGGTGTTTATATTATATATTAATTGTTTAATAATATAAATTTTCATACTTTATGTAAATATTTTGCAAATACTGCCTAAATTCTTTTGTTCAACCATTAAGTTGACAAGCCCCATTCCTAGTGTTGCCTATATTTGTAGATTGCTCATCACTGTTGCTGCATGGTATTCCCTGACGTGTGTACATCATAATTGCTTGAACTGTTTCACTGTTGATGGATATTTGGGCAGTTTTCAGCTTGGAGTTATTAAAAATAATATGCTGCTATAAATATTCTAGTCCATTAATATGTGAACCATGAACTTCCTGATGTTCAAGCTGGTTTTAGAAAAGGCAGAGGAACAAGAGATCAAATTGCCAACATCTGCTGGATCATAGAAAAAGCAAGAGAGTTCCAGAAAAACATGTATTTCTGCTTTATTGACTATGCCAAAGCCTTTGACTGTGTGGATCACAATAAACTGTGGAAAATTCTTCAAGAGATGGGAATACCAGACCACCTGATCTGCCTCTTGAGAAATTTGTATGCAGATCAGGAAGCAACAGTTAGAACTGGACATGGAACAACAGACTGGTTCCAAATAGGAAAAGGAGTACGTCAAGGCTGTATATTGTCACCCTGTTTGTTTAACTTATATGCAGAGTACATCATGAGAAACGCTGGACTGGAAGAAACACAAACTGGAATCAAGATTGCCGGGAGAAATATCAATCACCTCAGATATGCAGATGACACCACCCTTATGGCAGTAAGTGAAGAGGAACTCAAAAGCCTCTTGATGAAAGTGAAAGTGGAGAGTGAAAAAGTTGGCTTAAAGCTCAACATGCAGAAAACAAAGATCATGGCATCCGGTCCCACCACTTCATGGGAAATAGATGGGGAAACAGTGGAAATAGGGTCAGACTTTATTTTTCTGGGCTCCAAAATCATTGCAGATGGTGACTGCAGCCATGAAATTAAAAGATGCTTACTCCTTGGAAGGAAAGGTATGACCAACCTAGATAGCATATGCAAAAGCAGAGACATTACTTTGCCAACAAAGGTCTGTCTAGTCAAGGCTATGGTTTTTCCAGTGGTCTTGTATAGATGTGAGAGTTGGACTGTGAAGAAAGCTGAGTGCCAAAGAATTGATGCTTTTGAACTGTGGTGCTGGAGAAGACTCTTGAGAGTCCCTTGGACTGCAAGGAGATCCAACCAGTCCATTCTGAAGGAGATCAGCCCTGGGATTTCTTTGGAAGGAATGATGCTAAAGCTGAAACTCCAGTACTTTGGCCACCTCATGCGAAGAGTTGGCTCATTGGAAGACTCTGATGCTGGGAGGGATTGGGGGTAGGAGGAGAAGGGGACGACAGAGGATGAGATGGCTGGATGGCATCACTGACTAGATGGACGTGAGTCTGAGTGAACTCCGGGAGTTGGTGATGGACAGGGAGGCCTAGCGTGCTGTGATTCATGAGGTCACAAAGAGTCGGACATGCCTGAGCGACTGATCTGATCTGATCTGATGTTACCATTTCTGAAGGCAGGTTGGATTCCCCTAATTTTAATTCTTCTATATAATTCAAATAAATTGCCAAACACAAAAGATAGAGATAGAATTCATCTTGACTACATATCCACTTTTTGGTTGAGCCTCATTCCTCTATGAGCTTCCCTGGGGGCTCAGAGGTATAGAATCTGCCTGCAATGTTCAAGAGATGTGGGCTTGATCCCTGGGTCAGGAAGATCCCTTAGAGCAGGGCATGGCAACCCACTTGAGCATTCTTGACTGGAGAATTCCATGGACAAAGGAGACTGACAGCCTATGGTCCATGCAGTTACAAAAGAGGCAGACATGACTGAGTGACTGAGCATGTACACACACACAAGAATTATCAAAACAACTGAAATGATAAAGAGGAAAAGGAAGCCTATATCATGAATCTATCATCTCTTTGGAGAAGGCAATGGCAATCCACTCCAGTACTCTTGACTGGAAAATCCCATGGAGAGAGGAACCTGGTAGGCTTCAGTCCATGGGGTCGCTAGGAGTCAGACATGACTGAGCGACTTCACTTTCACTTTTCACTTTCATGCATTGGAGAAGGAAATGGCAACCCACTCCAGTGTTCTTGCCTGGAGAATCCCAGGGACGGGGGAGCCTGGTGGGCTGCTGTCTATGGGGTAGCACAGAGTCGGACACGACTGAAGTGACTTAGCAGCAGCAGCAGCAGCATCTTCTTTGCCTCAATTTATTGATTCATTTTTTTTTTTTCTTCCTGGGGCAGAGGAGCCTGGCAGGCTACAGTGCATAGGATCACAAAGAGTTGAACACGACTGAAGCAACTGAGCACGTATGCAGGCAGGCATTCCTTACTCCCATTAGGAGAAAATGTCCTACAGAGAGTTATTTATACTTTTTCTCTTTTTTTTCCTTGAAATCTCTCCTAGCTAAAATGAAGTTTCGGATTGTCGAATTGGAGTTAGATGTTTCACTACTTTAAGCATCACTATTAATTTGAAGGAAATAAGCAATCAAGGAGCACACGTGAAGCCAAGTGTCCCCTGTGTTCTTCGCTGCACTCTCAGACGTGAAGCCAAGTGTCCCCCGTGTTCTTCACTGCACTCTCAGACGTTCTCTTTGACCCAGGTCAAAAGTAGTCTCAACTGAAACGGGCTTCCCTGGTGGCTCAGATGGCAATCTGCCTGCAATGTGGGAGACCTGGGTTTTATCCCTGGGTTGGGAAGAACCCCTGGAGAAGAGGATGGGAACCCACTCCAGTATTCTTACCTGGAGAATTCCAGAGGAGTCTGGTGAGCTACAGTCCATGGGACTGCAAAGAGTCGGACAAAACTGAGTGATGCATAGACATATTAACTGAAATAAAAGTTATCTCACACAAGAGGAGAAATTTAGGTAGTGAAAGGTTTCCATTCTAAATTCAAATGGTTACATATTTTATACAGTACTTTTCCAGGAACTCAGACCTTATAAATCTTGTAAAACAATGATACTCTACCAAATTAATTCAATGAGTAAGAACTCTCCTCCAGTACTATAGGTTTATTTGATAAAATATTCTTATCAATGTGCTAAACGGAAAGAAAACTGGAGTCACCTGTGTTCATTTGTCCCTGGAAAGGTAAACAGACCACAAGCCAGCTGGTAATATCTTTCTTTCATACTGCAAGGGAGTATCTTTCCACGCCTATTTATGAAGGCCATCAACGAAACCTAATATATTTTTTTTAAAGTTCAGTGATTCATTCTGGATGCTTTACCTACTTATCTATCAGCAGCAGTTGACATAGCTGATTATCCCACACACTTTCCTCACTTGGATTCCAGGGCAGCATTTATTTTTCTCTGTCGCTCTCTTATTTTGCCTGTCTCACTGACCACTCCTTTTTTTTCTTCTTTATGATTGCTTCTTATCTTTGGGATGCCTTAAAATGGGAATGCACCAAAGGGTATGGTCCTTGGAAGTCTCCTCTCTTATTCCCTTTTTATTTCACACAGTCTCCTGACTTTAATTCCCATCTATAAGCTGAAGATTCCCAAATTTGCATCTTCCTTCCGGTCCTTCACCTACCTTTCTTTTGTTCCCCTAGGCTTATTGAGGTATACTTTACAAATAATATTGTATATGATTAAATAATTAATATTGAATATTTAAATTATTGTATACAACATGGTGACCTGATATAAATATGTATTATGAAATTATGCTTTCTACCCCCACCCCCGATCTCCAGATTTATGCATCCAGATGCCTTTCTAACATCTCTATTTGTACATCGATGACCTATGTAAATTTGATGTGCCCGAAACTGAATTTCCCATTCTTAATCTCAATTCAGTCCCAAATATTCATTGGACGGACTGATGCTGAAGCTGAAACTTCAATACTTTGGCCACCTGATTTGAAGAACTGAACCATTTGAAAAGACCCTGATACTGGGAAAGATTGAAGGCAGGAGGAGAAGGGGATGACAGAGGATGAGATGGTTGGATGGCATCACTGAGTCAATGGACATGGGTTTGAATAAACTCCTGGAGTTGGTGATGGACAGGGAGGCCTGGCGTGCTGCATTCCATGGGGTCACAAAGAGTTGGACACGACCGAGCGACTGAACTGATTCTCAAATATTCCCCTCCCATTGTCTTCTCCATCTGAAAAGATGACAACTCTCCTCCTCTATTAACTCAAGCTAGAACCATGGTGCCTTCCTTGCCCACTTTCCTTCCCTTACACTCACACTGACTCCATTATTGTCTTCTTGATTCTATCATCAACATTTATAAAGAATTAGACTTTTTTTCCCCCCATCTCCACTTTCAAGAGTAGACTTCACTTCAAAGTAATAAAGCTTAAACTTTATAACCTTTTTGTGCCAGCTCTTTATACCCCTCTGGGGATTCAAGAGAAAGTAATCTAGCCATGGGCTGGAGGCACAGAGTACAGTCTGCACTGTGATACCCTCCAAAGGGGGGCCTGAAGCTGGGAATAGGGTGTAAGATGCTAGCAGCACCCTTCTCCAGAGCAACACTTGCTCCTGGCCGATCTTACCAGTGTCTGGACTCTCCCACTCACACCAAGGGGAACTCCCTAACAGCATCATGGTTCTTCTGTCTGCTGGGTGACCGTTATGACCCAGGCTTATCCAGCCCCTAGGGACTGACCCTGTGGGAGTGATGGCCAGGGGAAGTAAGAAACCCCAGGAGATAAAGATTAAGTCAAGATAAACCACAGTATGGGGCCATGGATTTCTCCTCTCCAGTGGTTGAGGAAGGGAGATTAAATGGCTGGAGCTTTTGAGGGCTTCCATCCATCAGTTGGCACAGCCTCAGCAAGAACCACAAAGGGAGTTGGGAAATTAAAAGTTATTTTTCTACACTGTCAAAAATAAAAGGCAAATTTTGTCCAAGCAAGTTTGCACAAAAGAACAAGTTTTGATTTTTCAATGAGAGAATTATCCTTCTATTCTCTCTACCATAAAATTGCTACATGAAATTGTGATCAAGGAAAATGCTTTTAGACATGTAGGGGAAAAAAAACAGCAGAGAAGTGTATCAGGCACCTAATAATAAGAATAATTTATAAATTTGAAGACTTTTATGATGCCTGTGTTATTTGTCAGCTTTTTAACGTTTGTAATGTCTTATATTTTGAGAGGACACCAGAGCAGCCCTTCTGCTCCTCTGCGTTGTTATCACCTGTGTCTAGAGGTCCATCAGTCTCTAGCCTGGATTAACTCAGGAGTCTCCAAACTTCCGATTTGGTTTGACCCGCCCCTCCCCGCCCCTTCCTAGTTAATTCACACAACAGCCGTCAGAGTGCTTGTGTTAAACTCTAACCCAGGCCACGCCCCTCTTCTACTTGAAACCTGCCAGTCCATTCCTGTCTTGCTCAGAGTCAAAGCCAAAGCTCTTACCTTGGTCTGCTTCTTGTCTCGCCTAACTCCCTGAGCATGTCTGTCCTCTCTCTTCTCTTCCTCATTCAGCTTCATTCGGGTCTGTCTCTTTACTGCTTTGGCTACGTATCTTTCTGCCTTGGGAACTTCTTAAATGAATGACTCCCTCTTCCTGGAGGATTCTCCCCAAGACACACAGACAGCCTTTCACCTGGTCTCTTTAGGCTGCTTATAAATAGCAGTGTCTCAGTGAGATCTCCCCGATCATCCCACGTAAAAGTGATTGTTCCCATCACATGCGACGTCTTCTCCTCTCTTTTGTTTTTCCACATACTCTTATCATCTTCTAAAACACTCTAAAGTCAGCTTTCTTATTTCTCCATTCCCTTCTCCTCTCATCGTTCCATGAAGACTGGGGTATTGTTTTCCGGTAGGTCTACTACTATTCTCCCTTCCAATATCTAAGCAATGCCTGGCACATAGTTGGCCCTCACTAAATGTTTTATGCATTCATGAATGAATAAATAATTGGATGAATGACTTATGTTTCCTGTATTCTTGCAGACCAGAGTTTAGAGACAGAAATATCTTAAGAGCTTGTTTGGAGGTTCTGGCAAGGGAGCTCAGTTACTCGTATACCCTTGACCAAACAACAGTCCTCCTCTGTGGGGGAAGGTAGTCCTCTTTGACGGAGAGTGTGGCTTCAGGAGGGACACACATGCAGAGGTGGGGGAAGAAGGGGACACCCGTCTAGCCATCTGAATCAGCTGAATCAATCCTGGCGGATCAACCGGATGACAGGTGTCACAACCAGATCAGCCTCACATATTAAAGATAGAACTATCTCAACAAATATTGTTTTGGTTCTACATGTAACAGAAAGTCGTTAAAGGTTGTTGACTGAGTAAGTAACATTATGAGACCTTTGTTTATGCAAGATGGTTAAGAAAATGTCCCTGAAGATGATCTGATTAGAGTCAGAATAGAGACAAGCAGACCAACTATTTAGGAGTATTGCAATAATGGTCTGCACTAAGATAACAGAACAGAGGCTATAGTCCTTGGCACATTGATGCTGAAAATTTTGTAAATGACATTCTGGGGGTCTCGGGGGGGTGCTTTTCTAATTTAACCCAAATATTTAAGCTGTGTGGGAAAATCCTGAATTTAAAGTTGAATAACCAAAGGGTATCCAAAGGATACCCAAAGAATTCAAATGTAGCATTGGTGGGATGACATGTCTTCAAGATATTTCTTCCAGAAGGGTAAAGTTTAATACATAAATATGCATTTGTTACCAAAATTTTAGCCTTTGAGGAATACCTGTGAAAAATACCACCTTAGCATTTGTTGTAAAAGTACATCCATCAGTTGCGTCTATCTATAAAACAGTAGAGCATAGAGCATCTTATCACATGGGATACAAAAGAGTTGCATGGGAAGAGTAGGTGTTTCTTCATCCTTGGGTCCCAATGTCTGTGGGCATCCCCTCCCCCACAAAACTGAAGATAGCAAATTGATTTTCACAGACAAAAACACACGAGAAACTGGTGAAAAAGGAAACCAGATGGAGAGGGAGAAGGAGGGGGTGGAAAGAAATGGAAGCGAAGCACGCTGACACCTGTTTTCCAGCACAATGATCATTAAAGTTATTGCATGTTATGCCAGAAGCTTTATTTTAAGTATCTGTCTGCTACCTTCTGGGTTAAATAAATAGTTTTGAATATGCATCTCATTCAAATTACTTTCCATCACAATCAGTGACTGCAATTAAAGTTACAGTGCTGAGTAGCTTTGAGTTCTTCTAGAAAACGACAAGGCGTAAAAGCAATACTATCCCCATCTTGTTAACTCTGGAACACACCTTGCTCCTGGATGTAGTCATGTTCAGTACCTCAAAAAAATGCTCACTTATAGGGCCTGCTATTAGTATTCCAAAGTCAGTGTCACCACCACCATCATCATCATCATCACCATCATTTCATAGGGGATGAGTAACAGGCAGTTGTTTAGTCTCTGAGCCATGCCCAACTCTTTGTGACCCATCCCTCCATCCATGGGATTCTCCAGGCAAGAATACTGGAATGGGTTGTCATTTCCTTCTCCAGTGGATATTCCTGCCTCAGGAATCAAACACGTATCTCCTGCATTGGCAGGCAGACTCTTTACCACTGACCCACAAGGGGAGCCTGAGTAATGGATTGGGACAGGCAATAATTTGATAGATTAGCACTGGTCCCAAGAGAATTTCTCATCATTAGGCAGAAATTAATCTTCAAATGGAAATATCTGGATATATAAGCCATACTTACATCAACTAATTTTTTTTTTAAACAAAGAAGTAGTGTGTTGTGTTAGCAACTATTTCTCTATATATAAATAATACATACACACACACATATGTATATCAGCACTGGTAAGTACAATGTCCACCTATGTATAGCAAGAAATTTTTAAGTTAGTTTTTATTGATTAGTAAATATTCATATGCTTCACTGTTATCCCAGTAATAATTATATGAAAGTAATAATTGTTGCTGAGCACAACAGTTGGATTCTGTTTTCTCTTGATATTTATATGTTTATTGCAATAAACATATTGATGATCTGGAAATCTTAAGTTCTTACTGTGCTAACACTTAAGTTTCTAAACTAGTTTTTGATATAATTAGTAGTTATAGAATTTATTACAGGCTCTTAGCGTAACTGGTTGCCTGGCAAAATGGTTGTCTGAGGAGGACTTAAAAATAGCTGAGAAAAGAAGAGGAGCTAACGGCAAAGGAGAAAAGAAAAGGTATACCCATTTGAATGCAGAGTTCCAAAGAATAGCAAGGGGAGATAAGAAAGTCTTCCTCAGTGATCAATGCAAAAAAAAAAAAAAATAGAGGAAAACAACAGAATGAGAAAGACTAAAGATCTCTTCAAAAAAAGTAGAGATATCAAGGAAACATTTCATGCAAAGATGGGCACAATAAAGGACAGAAATAGTATGGACCTAACAGAAACAGAAGATATTAAGAAGAGGTGGCAAGAATACGCAGAAGAACTGTACAAAAAAGATCTTCATGACCCAGATAATCATGATGGTGTGATCACTCACATAGAGCGAGACATCCTAGAAGCCAAAGTCAAGTGGGCCTTAGGAAGCATCACTATAACCAAAAGCTAGTGGATATGATAGAATTCCAGTTAAGCTACTTCAAATGCTAAAAGATGATGCTGTGAAAGTGCTGCACTCAATATGCCAGCAAATTTGGAAAACTCAGCACTGGCCACTGGACTGGAAAAGGTCAGTTTTCATTCCAATCCCAAAGAAAGGCAATGCCAAAGAATGCTCAAACTACTGCACAGTTGCACTCATTTCACACACTAGCAAAGTAACGCTCAAAATCCTCCAAGCCAGGCTTCAGCAGTACACGAAACGTGAATTTCCAGATGTTCAAGCTGCATTTAGAAAAGGCAGAGGAACCAGAATGCAAATGGGCCTCATCCACTGGATTATCAAAAAAGCAAGAGAGTTCCAGAAAAATATCTACTTCTGCTTTATTGACCACACAAAGCCTTTGGCTGTGTGGATCACAACAAACTGGAACCACCTTACCTGCCTCCTGAGAAATCTGTATGCAGGTCAAGAAGCAACAGGTAGAACTGGACATGGAACAACAGACTGGTTCCAAATAGGAAAAGGAGTACGTCAAGGCTGTGTATTGTCACCCTGCTTATGTAACTTATATGCAGATTACATCATGCAAATGCCTGGCTAGATGAAGCACAAACTGGAATCAAGGTTGCTGGAAGAAATATCAATAACCTCAGATATGCAGATGACACCACCCTTATGGAAGAAAGTGAAGAAGAACTAAACAGCCTCTTGATGAAAGTGAAAGAGGAGAGTGAAAAAGTTGGCTTAAAACTCAACATTCATATATCAACATGCATCTGCCACAGGTATACACAGGATAAAATAAAATTAAAAAAATAAAAATAAACAAAAAAAACCAACAAAAAACTCAACATTCAGAAAATTAAGATCATGGCATCAAAATTAAGATTCATGACAATCAATGGGGAAACAATGGAAACAGTGAGAGACTACTTTAAGGGGCTTCAAAATCACTGCAAATGGTGACTGCAGCCATGAAATTAGAAGACCCTTGCTCCTTGGAAGGAAAGCTATGACAAACCTAGACAGCATATTAAAAAGCAGAGAGATAACATTGCCAACAAAAGTCTGTCTAGTCAAAGCCATGGTTTTTCCAGTAGTCATTTATGGATGTGAGAGTTGGACTAAAAAGAAAGCTGAGCACCGAAGAACTGATGCTTTAGAACTGTAGTGTTAGAGAAGACTCTTGAGAGTCCCTTGGACAGCAAGGAGATCCATCCAGCCAATCCTAAAGCAAATCAATCCTAAATATTCATTGGAAGGACTGATGCTGAAGCTAAAGCTCCAATACTTTGTCCAGCTGGTGTGAAGAACTGACTCAGTGGAAAAGATCCTGATGCTGGGAAAGATTGAAGATGGGTGGATAAGGAGCCGACAGAGGTTGAGATGGTTGGGTGCTATCACTGACTCGATGGACATGAGTTGAATAAGTGCCGGGAGTTGGTGATGGATAAGGAAGCCTGGCATGCTGCAGTCCTTGGGGTCACAAAGAGTCGGACACGACTGAGTGACTGAACTGAACTGAGTGTAAACATTCACTTTTAGGATATTAATAAATATATATTTAATTTTTAAAAAGTATATTCTTAGATGAAGTTTTGCAAAGCTCTAAAAATATATTACTATTATACAAAGAGCTGTAACCTGCCCCATTGCTATTTCTTGTTAATTCTACAAATTTACTTAATGGAGGCTAACACTGATGTCCTCACACACTGAATAATATGTATGAGTAATTTTGGTAAGTACACAATTAGTTGCTATCCCACCACTCCCTCCTTCCCAAAGAAAACAATCCTAAAATCTAGGCATAATTAAAAAACTAGGCATTGGACAATGATCAGCAGCAGACAGACTCTGGTGGGAAGGATCTGCATTGGGAAAAGTGGAATGATAAAGAGAATTCCAGTCCTAGGATTTAAGCCTGGGGCCAAGGATAATCGGCATAGTACAAGCCAAATGTGTGCTACAGGTGTACTAATACTACTAACTTCAGTATTTTGACCTGGAAGATCAGAGAAGTGAAACCAGGGAAGCTTTGACTATTACAGAGAGCAGGATGTCCCTTAAAGGTGATCGTCTATTCTACCACAGGCTCTGAACTACACATACATGGTACCCACTCAAAGCACCTAAGCTAAAGACAGAAGGCATGGACTGAGATGGGGTTCCATCCAAGAAGCAGCTGCTGCTGCTGCCAAGTCGCTTAGGTCGTGTCCGACTCTGTGCAACTCCACAGACGGCGGCCCACCAGGCTCCTCTGTCCCTGGGACTCTCCAGGCAAGAACACTGGAGTGGGTTGTCATTTCCTTCTCCACCCAAGAAGCAGAGTTTACATTTAAAGTCTACCTAAGGTAATGGCCTGCTAGACAGGAGAAGCAATATCAGGCTGAGAAAATAACAGATTCTTCACAGAGTGCAATTAAAAATTGATCAGTATGTAAGAGGAATAAATAAAATGGAACACTTTTCAAGAGAAAAGAAAACTGACTCTGAAATGTCCTATATGTTGAAACCAGTAAATAAAAGGTTTAAAGTGGCTCTTCCCATTCACCCCAGAGAAGTAAAGCAGGTATAATCACATGAATGAAACTGTAACAAGTCTCAGCAGAGTCATACTGGCAATATAATATAAAAGAAATAGAAATTGTAAAACTATAAAAGGTATACATTATATTAAAATTAAAATTTTTAATGAATTGATTTAACAATGAATGGATATAGTAGATGAAAGATTTCAGTGAACTTAAAAAAGTAATTAAAGAAAGAAAAATAAATATTAAAAAATTATTTAATAGAGCTTCAGGGATCTTTTATAAAATATAAAATAGTCTAATGTTCATGCCTTTAGAGTCCTAGAAGGAAAGGAGAGATAGAATGAACCCAAAGAAAAATGAAGAAATAATGACCGAGGACTTCCTAAATTTGATTAAGGACAGAAATTTCATATATTAAAAGCAGAGAAAACAACATAAAAATGCTCTAGCACATCACAGTAAAATTGTTGACAACTTTCCTGAAAACCAAAAACGGTAAAATCTTGAAATCAGCAAGTGATAAATGACACATTGTATAAAATACATAAATAGGATCAATGACTTGATTAATAATTGACATCATCAGAAGCATACATGACCACTGTAGCATTAACCTACACAGTTGCAAGTTTTACCTATTTTACATGACTGTAAAATACATAAAATTTCTAGTACAACTTTAAATTTAGTGCCTGGTGAAAGCAATAAAATTCTGATAAGAGAAGCGGAGCTAAAAAGTTAACAGGAAAATTGAAACAGTATCTTAAAGAAAATGTTAAATAACTTTAAAAAGGCAGAAAACAGTACTAGAAGAACAAAAATGGGAGAGACAGAAAGCAGATGATAAGAGAGTGGAGCATCCCAAACATTTGTATTAAATGTTCACAGACAAAATCTATCATTGAAACGTATGAATTGTCAGGGTGGAGTGGAAAGCAAAAATCAAAATATGAACACATGGAAAAGAGAACCACTTTACAGGTGGGCTAGGTGGAAAGACCCTGTAGTCACAACATCCTGCTGCTGCTGCTGCTGCTGCTAAGTCACATCAGTCATATCTGACTCTATTCGGCCCCAGAGAAGGCGGCCCACCAGGCTCCCCTGTTCCCTGGGATTCTCCAGGCAAGAACACTGGAGTGGGTTGCCATTTCCTTCTCCAATGCATGAAAGTGAAAAGTGAAAATGAAGTCGCTCAGCCCTGTCCGACTCTTAGCGACCCCATGGACTGCAGCCTACCAGGCTCCTCCATCCATGGGATTTTCCAGGCAAGAGTACTGGAGTGGGGTGCCATTGCCTTCTCCTACAGGCACATAAAGATGACAACTATTCACAGAGCATCTGTCTAGAAGGATGGCCTGAAGACTAGCAGAAACGGTGTTCTTCATCTAAAGATATAAAGAAAGAACTGCAGTGAGCTGAGTGGGAGGGCTGAAGATGTCAATATATCAAGACCCACACTCCCAGAGAAGCAACTCACAAACAGGAGGGTGATTGCAGAGCTTTTCCTGAAGAAGCAAGTGGTCCAAGGTCCACATTAGGCTCCCCAGCCTGGGATTTTTTTACGGGGAAGACAAGATGTAGGATCATTTGGCGTAGAAGGCCAGTGGGGTTTGCACATGGGAAAGACAGGGAACAGAAACTGCTCTTACAGGATGCATGCAAAACCTCTCCCACTCTAAGTCCCAGCACAGGGGCAGTAATTTGGAGGGATTCAGGGTCAGACCCACTTGCTCACTTGGAGAGCATCCCGGAGAAGTAGGAGGCAACCAGGTCTCCCCTTGGAATAGAGTGGCAGCAACAATTTGGGGGAGCACAGGGACCCCAGTGCTGGCAGGCGCCCTTTTGGTCTCTCTCTAGCCTACTAACCCCAGGGCCTTACCTGCCAACCAGCAGGCTGGCACCAGCACTGGGATCTCCATGGCCACATATAGAGTCCTACCAGGACCCAGCCCAACCCACAAGAAGGCCAGAAGCTGCTGCACAAGTAAGGGCTCTGCAGTCAATTGGTTGGAGGACCAGCCCCACTTGTCAGTGAATGCAAAATAGTCAGCCCATCACAGCAGAAGGGTCCATGCAGTCCACAGAGGGGCATGCCTAACCCTGAGAGCATATCGCTCTGGCAACCAGAATGGAGTATGCTGCTGGATCCCATAGGACGTCTCCTATATAAGGCCCCTTTTCCAAGATCAGGAGACATAGCCAACCTACCTAATCTGAGGCTGCTTTCAGGTGCACGCACTCTTGCCTGATTCTGTGACCCCATGGACTGTAACCCCCAAGCTTCTCAGTCCATGGGGTTTCCCATGCAAGTATAGTAGTGTGAGTTGCCGTTTCCTACTGTAAGGCATCTGCCTGACCCAGGGATAGAACTGGAGTCTCCTGCATCTCCTGCACTGGCAGATGGTTTCTTTACCATTCTTCTACCTACCTAGCACATAGACATAAAAACAACTGCTGCTGCTAAGTCACATCAGTCGTGTCCGACTCTGTGCGACCCCATAGATGGCAGCCCACCAGGCTCCCCCGTCCCTGGGATTCTCCAGGCAAGAACACTGGAGTGGGTTGCCATTTCCGTCTCCAATGCATGAGAGTGAAAAGTGAAAGTGAAGTCACTCAGTCGTGTCTGACTCTTCGCAACCCCATGGACTGCTGCCTACCAGGCTCCTCCACCCATGGGATTTTCCAGGCAAGAGTACTGGAGTGGGGTGCCATTGCCTTCTCCGACACAAAAACAAAGAATCAGGCAAAATGAAGAAACAGAGGAACACGGAATACAGTAAGTTCCCTACGTATAAATGCATTGCATTCCAAGAACAGGTTCTTAAGTCCAACTAAGTTAGCTTAGTTCAGTTCAGTCGCTCAGACGTGTTGGACTCTTTTCGACCCCATGGACTGAAGCATGCCAGGCCTCCCTGTCCATCACCAACTCCCAGAGCTTGCTCAAACTCATGTGCATCGAGTTGGTGATGCCATCCAACCATCTCAACCTCTGTCATCCCCTTCTCCTCCCTCCTTCAATATTTCCCAGCAGATTGGTACCCAACTAACACAAATATGATTAATACACTATGCTTATATAAAAATCCCAAAGAATCTAAAAAATTCTACTAAAAATGGTACATGAATTTAGCAAGATTATAGGGTACAAGGTCAAGGTACAAAAATCAGTTGTGTGTGTGTGAATAACACACAAGTAGAACACTAAATAATATTGCACTTCCTTTTAAAATAGCAAAATATATATGAAATGTTTTAATAAATGATGTACAAAGTACTGAAAGCAATACATTTCAAAGGGAAATTTCAGAAGAAGTAAATAAAAACATATACAATGGTTATGAATCAATATAACCATATTATTAATATCATGATTTTTCTTTGATCAATAGAGTCAATGTAATCATTCAAAATCACAGCAGACATATTTTTAAGTTCACATATTGATTCTAAAGTAACTATCTAATGCTATAGGTCTAAAAAGTCAAAGCAAACTTTAAAAATATTAGAAAACACAATATCTGATTTTAATGGTTTACTATGAAAACATAGTGTAATTAAGATAGTGTGGTATTAACATACATATCCCATGGATGGAGGAGCCTGGTAGGCCGCAGTCCATGGGGTCTCTAAGAGTCGGACACGACTGAGCGGCTTCACTTTCACTTTTCACTTTCATGCGTTGGAGAAGGAAATGGCAACCCACTCCAGTGTTCTTGCCTGGAGAATCCCAGGGACCGGGGAGCCTGGTGGGCTGCCATCTCTGGGGTTGCACAGAGTCGGACACGACTGACGCGAGTTAGCAGCAGCAGCAGCAGCAGCATATATATGCATAGCTCATTGGAACAAAGTAGAGTAGACCTATCCATATAAAGATAATTGATTTTCAATTAAAAGCCTGAATAATTCAATGAGAAGACAGGCTCTTTAACAAATGATGTTAGAACAACTGAAATGCAATAGGAATTAAAAAAAAAAAAAAGAATAAGACAAGAAACTCTCTACTTTTACCAAACACCATTCATAACTAGAAAATGCAAAAGTACACTTGCTAAATTATATCAATGGTTACCTTATCCTAGGAGAAGACTGACAACATAGAGACTCAAGGGGTGTTTTAAGTGTGATGGCAATATTCTATATTCTGATAATGGTGGTACTATTCAATTTTATAAAATTACTAGTTTTACCCTTAAAATGAATAATATTGTTCAGTGGAGTTATATCTCAATACAGATGGATAGAAATTGAAATAATCATATTTTAGGATACTTCTAAATTTTACAAATTAGGGACTTCTCTGGTAGCCCAGTGGTTAAGAATCTGCCTTGCCATGCAGGGGACAGAGGTTCAGTTCCTGGTCAGGGACCTAATATCTCACAGGCCGCAGAGCAGCTAAGCGTGGGCATTGCAACTACTGAGCCTGCCCGCTCTGGAGCCTGCCTGGCACAACTAGAGAGCTCACACTGCAACCACTGGGCCCAAGCACCACCACTAGAGAATCTGTGTATCCCAGTGAAAGATCCCACAGGACCCGAAAAAGAACCCTCATGCTGAAAGTAAGACCGGACACAGCCAAATAATTATTTTTAAAAAAAATAAAATTTGCTGGTAAATAAGGCAGATAAATGTGTTTAAATTATAAATTACAAGTTCAAGATGCTATTATTACCATATCAAGAATATCAACAGTTTTATTAGAAAAATGTATCATATAAATTAAATGCATCCCGTGTCATGTCATTTACATACATCCTCACATTTTCTTGAAATGTACATTTATTATTTTGTCATTTCTAGCAAACACATTGACAGAGTGTAGATGACAGTGAAAAATCAAATGGGCAAGTGAACTGCAGAACTAGGATTGAAACAGAACCTTTCACTATGAAGCTAAAACCCTTTCCGCTTAGTCATTGTACCTTTTGTAGTGGAAGTGTATCGGTTAGGCTTGAATGCCAGACATGTACGTAGGAACAAGTATTTCATAGAAGTTTAGTCATGAACGGTATTTTTTTTTATGCTTATGTTTTTGTCATAATAATTTAAAGATAATCTAATGAAGAATGATATCCATATCTTCAGCAAATGTTTGTGGTTTTTAATACAGTTTATTCAATAGTACTTACAAAACAATTTCCTCCTTGAATTTAGTACAGAAATACACTTGATGATCAAAACAACATGAGTTTAAGTTTAATCTGGGATTTAAATGATGTTTATAGGGAGGATTTTGCCATTCAAAAGCATATATGTAGATATGTGTCTTTAATAATATTTTAAATGGTATTATCATTTTACCCCATGCATTTTATATTTTTAACTTGGCTGACAGGAAGTTTAAAACAAGTATTAACATTCAGTTTTGATGACTCTTAGTCCTAAAATGACTGGAACACCATTCTTCCTTATTACCTAATTACATAGACATTTAATATTCATCTTATATGTGATTTAATATTTTATGCTAACAGTAAAACTTTTGAGGCAGGTAAACTACAAAAGAAAGTTAGTTTAAAAATTGTTTTTTAAGTTTTTGTGTTGTTAATTATCGTTTTGCTCTTAAAATTTAGCATTCGTTGTTTTGGTCAATATCCCAAATCAGGCATCTAGCAGCAAGTGCTTTTAATAAGCTTTATTACAAATTATAATGGTTATTATTCAGCCACTAAGTTGTATCTGACTCTTTGTGACCCCATGGACTATAACTCTCAGGCTTCTCAGTCCATGGAGTTTTCCAGGCAAGAATATTGGAGCGCGTTGCCATTTCCTTGGATCTTCCCATATGCTATTAGGATAACAATTCACATTGGAAAGCTCTTTTGATGTTGTATACCAAAAAATGCACTTGTCTACACATACACAACCGTCTTCCATGTATATATGTTAATCTTTCAACATGTAAGATATACATTTAAATTTGGATAACACACATGTATTCGTTGTACTTAATTCAATTGTTTAACATATGAGTATTATATAAGAAACACATAAATCTCATGAAAGGTAAAAAGAGAAAAACAACTACCAGCTACAGTAATGCAGTAACTTAGTGACATTAGCCTCTGAGCAAAATATTCAAAGAAATGCATAAAATTTTCCCTGTTTGATAAAGGTTGGAAATAAAGGTATAAGAATCAAGTATTATGATACAGAACAATTTTATGAACACAATATTAATATCTATATCACCTATATATGATAACAGACATAGAGATTATTTCAAATTTAATTGACATTATGGGTCATTCTCCCAAAGAATTATCTGTTATTCAGCCACTAGGCTGTGTCTATGACCCGAGGACTGCAGCTTGCCAGGCTCCTCTGTCCTCCACTATCTCCCAGAATTTGCTTAAATTCATGTCCATTGAATCAGTGATGCTATGTAACCATCTATCTCATCCTCTCCAGCTCTCTTCACATTTTGTCTTCAATATTTCCCAGCATAAGGATCTTTTCCAGTGAGTCAGCCATTTGCATCAGGTGGCCAAAGTGTAGGAGCTTCAACTTCAGCATCAGTCCTTCCAATGAATATTCAGGGTTGATTTCCTTTAGGATTGACTGGTTATATCTCCTTGATGTCCAAGAGACTCCAAGAGTCTTCTCTAGTACCACAGTTCAAAATTCTTTGGTGCTCAGCTTTCTTTATGGTCCGACTCTCATGTGACAACTGGAAAAATCACAGCTTTGACTACCTGGACCTTTGTTGACAAAGTAATGTTTCTGCTTTTCAATATGCTGTCTAAGTTTGTCATAGCTTTCCTTCCAAAGAGCAAGCATCTTTTAATTTCATGGCTGCAGTCACTGTCTGCAGGGATTTTGTAGCCCAAGAAAATAAAATCTGTCACTGCTTCCATTTCCCCCCTTCTATTTGCCATGAAGTGATGGGACCAGATGCCATGATCTTAGTTTTTAAGTTTTTTTGAAAGTTGAGTTTTTTGAATTTTGAGTTTCAAGCCAGGTTTTTCATTCTCCCCTTTAACCTTCATCAAGAGGCTCTTTACTTCCTCTTAACTTTCTTCCATTAGAGTGGCATCATATGCATATCTGAGGTTACTGATATTTCCCCTGGAAATCCTGGTTTAGCTTGTGACTTATTCAACCTGGCATTTCACATGGTGTATTGTGCATAGAAGTTAAATAGCAAGGTGATGATATACAGCCTTGATGTACTCCTTTCCCAGTTTAGAACCAGCCTCTTGTTCCATGTCTGGTCCTATCTGTTGCTTCTTGATCTGCATTCAGGTTTCTCAGGAGACAGGTAAGGTGATCTGCTTCTCCATATCTTTAAGAATTTTCCACAGTTTGTAGTGATCCACAAGTCAAAGGCTTTAGCATAGTCAATGAAGCAGAAGTAGACATTTTTTCTAGAACTCCCTTGCTTTCTTCATGATCCAGCAAATGTTGGAAATCTGATCTCTGGTTCCTCTGCCTCTTCGAAACCCAGCTTGTACATCTGGAAATTCTCAATTCACGTGCTGCTGAAGCCTAGCTTGAAGGATTTTGAACATAACCTTGCTAGCATGTGGAATGAACACAAGTTACAGTCCTTTGAACGTTCTTTGTCATTGCCCTTCTTTGGGATTGAAATGAAAACTGACCTTTTCCAGTCCTGTGGTTACTGCTGAGTTTCCCAAATTTGCTGACATGTTGAGTGCAGCACTGTCCCAAAGAATTAACCAGGACATATTCATTTGTATGGCATTATAAATTATTAGAGTAGATACTCTGACTAAAAGAGAATACATACATACACAGACCTGGTTTACATTATGCATTTACTAGAAGATTGCAGCCATGAAATTAAAAAAATGCTTACTCCTTGGAAGGAAAGTTATGACCAACCTAGACAGCATATTAAAAAGCAGATACATTACTTCACCAACAAAGGTCCACCTAGTCAAGGCTATGGTTTTTCCAGTGGTCATGTATGGATGTGAGAGTTGGACTGTGAATAAAGCTGAGCACTGAAGAATGGATGCTTTTGAACTGTGGTGTTGGAGAAGACTCTTGAGAGTCCCTTGGACTGCAAGGAGATCCAACCAGTCCATTCTGAAGGAGATCAGTCCTGGGTGTTCATTGGAAGGACTGATGCTAAAGCTGAAACTCCAATACTTTGGCCACCTCATGTGAAGAGTTGACTCATTGAAAAAGACCCTGATGCTGGGAGGGATTGGGGGCAGGAGCAGAAGGGGACGACAGAGGATGAGATGGCTGGATGGCATCACCAATGAGATGGACATGAGTTTGAGTAAACTCTGGGAGTTGGTGATGGACAGGGAGGCCTGGCATGCTGTGATTCAGGGGATCACAAAGAGTCACACACAACTGAGTGACTGAACTGAACTGAACTGAACTGAGCAAGTATGGTAGAGTGAACTAATTCTTGGTAATCTGCTATTCTATGTGTTGTTTAGATGTTTATTTTAAATATCCTCATATCATACTCATGCTGCTGCTGCTGCTGCTAAGTCGCTTCAGTCGTGTCCGACTCTGTGCAACCCCATAGACGGCAGTCTACCAGGCTCCCACATCCCTGGGATTCTCCAGGCAAGAACAATGGAGTGGGTTGCCATTTCCTTCTCCAGTGCATGAAAGTGAAAAGTGAAAGTGAAGTCGCTCAGTTGTGTCTGACTCTTCGTGACCCCATGGACTGCAGCTTACCAGGCTCCTCCGTCCATGGGATTTTCCAGGCAAGAGTACCAGAGTGGGGTGCCATAGCAACCCTAAGTAATATCAACTACTTTCCCTACTCGTGCCATAAATGTTGATATATAGACACAGGAAGCAAGGTGGAGCCCATTCACAACCAAGGCCACCAGTAATGAAGACTTGGCTTGAAGATCCTAGAAGAACCAGAGATCATATCCTGAGTCTCAGAAGTTGCAATCATATCAAAGATGCTAACAAAGATGAAACATTTAATGGTACCTGAGAAAGGAGGGATGTGAGGGTGAATGGAAGAAATAGAAAATTTGTGATTTTGTAGAACACTAACTTATAGCTTTGACACCCTTATAAGAAAATGAATGTGTTATACTACTATTCAGCTCTTCCTCTGAAAATCCTTTCTAAACTGCTCCATCTACTAATAATCCCTTTGCTTGGAATCCCTCATCCTCCTTCTCTACCTGGTAACTCCTACCTATTCTATATTATCGAATTCACATGGCCCCCCTCCTCTGAGAAGTCTTCTCAAACTGATGGCTGTGCTTAGTGAAAGGTTGTTGTTGAATCACGCGAATACACCGGGATTCTTGGCCCCCCGAGGAGAAGAATTCAATCCGGGGCCAGAGACGAGGCTTGATCGCTCAGAGCTTTTGTGTAGTAAAGTTTTATTAAAGTATAAAGGAGATAGAGAAAGCTTCTGACATAGGCATCAGAAGGGGGTAGAAAGAGTACCCGCTTGCTAGTGTTAATAATGAGGTTATATAATCCAAAGAATGTCTGGAGGTTGTAAAGACCTCCTCCGACCTACTCCCATAATTTACATTTTAAGATAACACTGTCCTCAGGCAAGATACATCCTTGTAAAGACCAGGTATACTCCCATAATTAACATTTTAGAATAACAGAAGGTTGAATCCAAAGACTGTCCTTAGGCAGGATATATTATTGGTATATAATCCTAAGGAATGTGGAGAAAGAAAAAAGTTTGTCCTTTCTTCCTCCTTGAGAATTTCCCCTCTCTCCTTGGGGACCCCTAGACTCCCTATCAACCTGTCTAGGAACTGACTCTCTCATTAGTTGCTCAGTCATGTCTGACTCTTTGTGACTCCATGGACTGTAGCCTCCCAGGATCCTCTATCCATGGGGATACTCCAGGAGGGAATACTGGAGTGGATTGTCATGCCCTCCTCTAGGGGATCTTCCCAACCCAGGATCAAACCCAGGTCTCCCTCATTGCAGGCAGATTCTTCAGCATCTGAGTCATCAGGGAAGCCACCCATGTCAGACTGATGAGATTATTATAGGTATGGATATTCTCTCCTAGACACGCTCATAATATACTGTGTATTCTCTTCTAGATCTTAGCCAACTGAACTATGATTATTTGCTTACATGACTTTCCCATTTAACTACTATGTCCAAGGCACACATTTTGATTATTTTTAGGTTACCATCCCCTAGTAACTGATCCTGCTAGACTTAAACAATGACAGGGAAGCAAAACTAACTTATGAAGAATCAACTGAATATTTTGTGGCAACACTGATATGACCAAAGTATATATAACAGGTCAAAAAGTTCCAACCCTAAAACACAGTCACATTTCAAGATGTCCACCTGGCCAGTTGTTTTCTGCATTACTCATGGATCTAGCTAAAATTGCAAACATTTTTTTTTTTTAAATTTTAAGACAAACACTTTAGGAACAAATTAAATACTTATTTTTTTAATAAAATTTCCCTGAGTAAAATTTAATATTTTACTGATTTTACAGAATTGCAATCACGAGTCATAGGATCATCATTAACACTTGCCATCACTGATGAGAACCAAGGTGAGGAAAAATAGAATGTTCCAATGAAAAAGAGGCACACAAGTCAGTTTTTACTATCACTCTGATAGACATATACTTATATGTATGAACTATTATTTAAGTATTCTTCTGGGCAAGGGTATGGATTTCTTTGGGTGACCAATACCATAAAGTTGTGCATTGCACTCTGTATACAGGTAATCACAAGGTTCATGAACTTCTCTGAAGGAAGTACAGGTTGATTAGGTATTTTGTCTCCTTTTTGTAGCTTGTCATAGTTTGTTCCTGATCTACTCAGGGAAATCTATTATCACTGTTGTTGCTATCATTATAGCTAAGTTGTGTCTTACTTTTTGTGACCCCATGGACTACAGCCTGCCAGGATCCTCTGTGCTTGGAATTTTCCAGGCAAGAGTACTGGAGCGGGTTACCATTTCCTTCTCCAGGGGATCTTCCTGACCCAGGGATGAAACCTGCATCTCCTACATTGGCAGGCAAGTTCTTTACCACTGAGCCAGAAGCTAATAATTCATTCCATCACATATACTCTGTTATTTTAAGAAATATTGTTTGATGTGAAGTTTGCCAGTCAGTTTCCAAGTTGGTCCCTGGGTTGGCAACGTCTTACTTTTTGAGTTCCAATATCAGATACACAGCTTTGAATTTGGAATGTTGTTGTCATGGTCTTGAATGTGTCTCTGTAAAATTTGTATGTTGAATCCTAAACCCCCATAGGTGATGTTATTAGGATGTGGGATTCTTGGGGACTGCTTAAGGTCATGAAAGTAAGACCCTGATGAGTGGGATTATTGCCTTTATAGGAGATAGCCCCAGAAAACTCCCTTCTCTTCTGCCTTGTGTAGATAGGGCTAGAGGCCTGTGACCTAGAAGATGGCCTCTGTCTGATCATGCTGACACCCTGATCTCAGACCTTAAGCCTTCAGAGCTGAAAGGAATACATTTCTGTTGTATTTAATCTACTTAATTTTTGGAATTTTGCTATAGCAGTCTGAATGAACACAGATAATTGTTATCTTGACAAATGCAACCATGAAGATTTTGCTACATCTAGGGTCTGGGCCTAAATGCCAATAAGAGTTAATCACTCAGTCATGTCCGGCTCATTGCAACCTCATGGACTGTAGCCCACCAGGCTCCTCCGTCCATGGAATTCTCCAGGCAGGAACACTGGAGTGGGTTGCCATTCCCTTCTCTGGGAGATCTTCTCAACTCAGGGATCAAACCCAGGTCTCCTGCATTGCAGGCAGATTCTTTACCAACTGAGTCACAGCGGTCACTAGGAGAATGAAATAGGGTCTTATCTTCTCTGAAAGTCTTGTACAAACTCGCCTCTCTCCAGAATCTGAGGGTGTGAGACTGAGAAAGGCCAGGTCTCTTGGACAAGTAACCTAATCCTACCCCAGAACTGGAGCCTTGACAAGAGGTCTGTTGTTAAGAGTTCATATGAGGCTGGGAAAGAGAGCCATTGCCAAGCTCTGCTCTCTAGGAAGCCCAGCTAAGGCCACGGGAAAACAAGACCATTTCCAAAGATCACAGGCTTTGAATTAAGGGAACCCAAAGAAAAACACAGAGTGGTGTGAAAGTTATGAACTGAGATGGCTCTGCTGGCTTCATCTGGGTAGCATGAGCTGGTCTGCCTGGCACATTCCACACACGCAGGCCAAACACCTTACTCCCCATTAACAAGTCCAGCCATCAGCGTTTCTAACACAGTTGGCTTTTTCAGTGATGTGTTAACCACTCTTTAACTAGCAAAGTAGGCGGGTAGAGGAAAACTCTGAGGGTGATAAATTCTCAGAAGATGTTAACTTTTAAAACACGATTAATGACACCAATTTTAAGTCAAGCTGGTTTTTAATTATTGATGTTGCGTGGTCGTGACCCTACAGATTTCAGTCGCTCTGTAAACACATTCCTCTAGTTTTGGCCTCAGAATCCCTGTGGGCTAGAAATTACTTGATGGAATTTCTAATTAAAAAAAATAGAAAGGGCTCCAAGCAATTTAACCCCGAGTTTCCTCGTCAAGCATTCATCCTTACACTCCCTGTTATAAGTGTCCCCATAGTCTCTTATTCATATCGACAACTTGTACTTGACAACACCCAGGGAAGAACTGACCATTCTCCTCCAAAAGCAGCACCCTTCATACTGAAGTTGCTTCAACACCTTGAGATTTACCTTTCAGACTGAACGGTTTCATGCAGTGGTTAACACCATTCACAAAGGATCTATTTATAAGATTCCTTGTGCACTTGGGTGATAGTTGCTAAGGTAACTTTTTTGATTTGGGTCAAGGCTGAAAAGAATTTTGACTTTAGAGAACTCTCACGTATTTACACAGGTGTGGGGCCCACGTATATTTCACACACAAGTCTTTGCCTCTCTGTGGTTTCTTTTGGTCTCTTCTCTCTTCTGCCCTGTCTCTGTCTGCATCCTTCTCTTATATTCTAGTTGGCTCTTCATTAGAAAAATGCATTGCTTTAAAGTTGGTGGAAGTTCTGGGAAGTGCACACTGGAAACTACTTTACAATTATAACCTTCAGTAAAATTTCTGATTCCAGATTCTTCTTCCCAAGGTGACTGACATTAAAATGGCTTTATTACATCTATTGACAAGCTGGTCCATCTGACTTGTCTGGAATGTCTCAAAGGTTGTTAATAAAAGGATGGTAACAATGATATTTTTCAGTGTCATCGTTACAATTTGGTTTGGATTCTTGAATGGAGCCAGAGTAATTTTGATATCCAAATCACAATTCTCTGCACTGTGGGATTCTCTTGTTATTATTGTGTGTGTGTGTGTGTCTCTGATTTCTGGTAATAAAAATATGCATTATATACTTAAGAGAATAACTCTAGGATACTTGGAGATCTTCTTAAAAAGGGAAATATTACTGTTTACATAGTCAAAGCTATTTTTTCCAGTAGTCATGTACAAATGTGAGTGTTGGACCATAAAGAAGGCTGAGTGCCCAAGAATTGATACTTTTGAACTGTGATGCTGCAGAAGACTCTTGAGAGTCCTATGGACTGCAAGGAGATCAAACTAGTCAATCCCCAAAGAAATCAACTCTGAATATTCATTGGAAGTGCCAATGCTGAGGTTGAAGCTTCAGTACTTTGGACACGTGATGTGAAGAGCTGACTCACTGGAAAAGACCTTGATGCTGGGAATAATTGAGAGCAGGAGGAGAAAGCAGTGGGGCGACAGTGGATGAGATGGTTGGATGGCATCACTGACTCAACAGACATGAGTCTGAGCAAACTTTGGAGTATACTGAAGGACAGGGAAGTCTGGCACGCTGCAGTTCATGAGATCACAGAGTCGGACATGACTGAGTGACTGAACAGCAACAACTGTTTACATACACTTGAAATCCACGCTAGGAAACTATGCCCCTGATCGTTTTGTCACAGGTAATCTAATGTCCTTGCATTTTGTTAACTTAGACAATAAAACTGACTTCAAGTAAATCAAAACTCAAAAAAGAACATCCCACTTTGTTCCCTACCAAGATATTTCCCTTGAATCCAAGGCCAAAGAAAGTATCCTTATTGTGGAGGGTTTGTTAGTTGTTGTGGTAGAGATACAGAGTTAAGAAAATGTGTGGTGCCATAGTATATGTAGCCTTTAAAAGTTAAAAGCACTCTAATTATTCCTGAGGGGTAGTGAAACTTTAAGAAGAAATATTACAGTCATAAAACTAAGGAAAGCCTAATTTTATACTAATAGTTCATGCTTTAGATGGGTCTGATTTTTTCTTAGTTTCTTTCTGCTTCTGTTAAAATAATTCTGTTACCACCTGTTCTTTCTGCTGTAGGCCTTTTATATATTGAACACATAAAGAAGTCTGTGTCAGTTAGGGACTGAAGTGCACAGGCTATTTTATTAATAGGGAATTCCATTTGAAAAGTGTGTCTTTTATTCTGTTTAACTATTATTATAAATTACATTAATGGAGATCTACCCTTTGTAAATTTCAGGTAATTACTTTTCCTCCATAAGCATTAAATTTATAAATTTGCTTTGTAAATTTGCAAATTTCAGGTAATTAATTCTTTGCAAGCATTAATTTTCCTCCATAAGCTCATATATTTGTTTTCTTAACTTAGACTAAATGGCTGTGGTTGTGCATATATGTGGTCAGTCATGTTCATCCAACTCTTTGTGACCCCATGGACTGTAGCCAACCAGACTCCACTGTCCCTGGAATTTTCCAGGCAAGAATACTGGAAGGAGCTGCCATTTCCTACTCCAGGGAATCTTCCTGACACAGGGAGCAAACTCATGTCTGTTGTGTCTTCTGCATTGGCAAGCAGACTCTTTACCACTGTGCCACCTGCCTTAGAGTAAGAGGAGATTCTAAATCTTAGACATCACAATTGTGAGGGAGCAAAATTTGCCACCCCAAAATGATTCTTGGGTGTGAGAATTATTTCAAGCTGAAAATAATCAAGGCCCAAAAGTCTCAGAAGAAACTTTGTCTCCTTTACTGACTAAAGAATGTATGTAGGAAACTTGTTCTGAGAAGGGAGCAATCACTATTGATAACTATAGTATGAATGAGGGGTATAGACATGATGTCACCTAAAAAGTCTGTTTCTTAAATTTCCTCTTTGTGTCTCATTGTCTGTACCTGCATGCATGTTAGGTCACTTCAGTTCAGTTCAGTTCAGTACAGTCGCTCAGTCCTGTCCGACTCTTTGCGACCCCATGAACTACAGCATGCCAGGCCTCCTTGTCCATCACCAACTCCCAGAGTTCACTCCAACTCACGTCCTTTGAGTTGGTGATGCCATCCAGCCATCTCCTCTTCTGCTGTCCCTTCTCCTCCTGCTCCCTAACTCTCCCAGCATCAGAGTCTTTTTCAGTGAGTCAACTCTTCACATGAAGTGGCCAAAGTATTGGAGTTTAAGCTTCAGCATCATTCCTTCCAAACAACACCCAGGTCTGATCTCCTTCAGAATGGACTGGTTGGATCTCCTTGCAGTCCAAGGGACTCTCAAGAGTCTTCTCCAACACCACAGTTCAAAAGCATCAATTCTTCCGTGCTCAGCTTTCTTCACAGTCCAACTCTCACATCCATACATGACCACTGGAAAAACCATAGCCTTGACTAGATGGACCTTTGTTGGCAAAGTAATGTCTCTGCTTTTCAATATGCCATCTAGGTTGGTCATAACTTTCCTTGCAAGGAGTAAGCATTTTTTAATTTCATGGCTGCAATCACCATCTGCAGTGATTTTGGAGCCCCCCAAAATAAAGTCTGACACTGTTTCCACTGTTTCCCCATCTATTTCCCATAAAGTGATGGGACCAGATGCCATGATCTTCATTTTCTGAACGTTGAGCTTTAAGGCCAACTTTTTCACTCTCCTCTTTCACTTTCATCAAGAGGTTTTTGAGTTCCTCTTCACTTTCTGCCATAAGGGTGGTGTCATCTGCATATCTGAGGTTATTGATATTTCTCCCGGCAATCTTGATTCCAGCTTGTGCTTCTTCCAGTCCAGTGTTTCTCATGATGTACTTTACATAGAAGTTAAATAAGCAGGGTGACAATATACAGCCTTGACGTACTCCTTTTCCTATTTGGAACCAGTCTGTTCCATGTTCAGTTCTAACTGTTGCTTCCTGACCTGCATATAGGTTTCTCAAGAGGCAGGTCAGATGGTCTGGTATTCCCATCTCTTTCAGAATTTTCCACAGTTTATTGTGATCCACACAGTCAAAGGGTTTGGCATAGTCAATAAAGCAGAAGTAGATGTTTTTCTGGAACTCTTTCTTCAGTTCAGTTCAGTTAAGTCGCTTAGTCGTGTTCGACTCTTTGCGACCCCATGAAATGCAGCACGCCAGGCCTCCCTGTCCATCACCAACTCCTGGAGTTCATGCAAACTCATATCCATCGAGTGAGTGATGCCATCCAGCCATCTTATCCTCTGTCGTCCCCTTCTCCTCCTGCCCCCAATCCCTCCCAGCATCAAAGTCTTTTACAATGAGTCAACTCTTCGCATGAGGTGGCCAAAGTACTGGAGTTTCAGCTTTAGCATCATTCCTTCCAAAGAAATCCCAGGGCTGATCTCTTTCAGAATGGACTGGTTGGATCTCCTTGCAGTCCAAGTCATGTCCACTTCTTTGTGCCTCTATTAACTGAAGCCTGCCAGGCTCCTCTGTCCCTGGGATTCTCCAGGCAAGAATACTGGAGTGGGTTGCTGTGCCGTCCTCCAAGAGATCTTTCTGACCTATGATAGAACCCATGTCTCCTGGATTGGCAGTCATGTTCTTTTATCATTAGCACTACTTGGGAAACCCTCATTGTCTGTACATGATGCAGCAAACATTTGTTTACCAAGCATTTGCTTTTCCATCTCCAAGTCAGTTGCCTTCCTCTCCTTTGAGGGTTTCAGCCATTTTGGTGAGCTTCTCAGTTGTCCTGGGTCTCTCTCAAGGATTAATATACTAGTTATCAAACTTTAGTTTAATTTTTTTCTGTTAATATCTCATGTTGATTTAATTCTTAGACCAGCCAGAAAGCCTAGAAAGGTATACGTAAACTTTTTCCTTCCAAATACAATCCAAGAAGCGACTTAAGCCTGAATAATACATCAGTCATAGGTAAAGGATTCTCAAATAGAAGATTATGATTGTGCATTTTCTTTATTATCTTTGGATAGAAGTCTAGATATTTGAGATTGTTGATTACCAATGATGAAATGACCTTGATAAGATTTAAACGTGCAGCTGAATAAGCTCTGATTGTTAAATAAACAAAGCAAGTAGAAATGTTTAACTTTTAGTAGATATAGACTAATAAAATTACCAAGGCTTTAAGGGATATCTAACTCATGAATCAACCAGACTTATATAGTCTAGAGGGTTTCTCAGGTGTCACAGTGGTAAAGAATCTGCTTGCCAATGCTGGAGAGGCAAGAGATGGGTTCAATCCCTAGGTCGGGAAGATCCCCTGGAAGAGGAAATGGCAACCTGCTCCAGTATTGTTGCCTGGAAATTTCACAGACAGAGGATCCTGGTGGGCTACAGTCCATGGGGGTCACAAAGAGTCAGACATGACTGAGTATACACACACACACACACACACACACAAACACATACATTCTAGAAATAGAAATTTCTTGACCTTTTGTATTTTGCATTTTGTCTATTTCTGGATTAATTTCAACATATTTAGCTTTATGTTTCTCTCACACTAATGTTTCTTCCCAAAATAATCAAAACAGGGAAAAAAGTTTCCATGGTACCTTATATGACCCTGGCTTTCAGTGGAAATTTATCTACAGCAGCTGAGAGATAGAAAATGGTGGGTCACTGGTGAATTTTAATTATTCTCTGAATATTTTCAAATGCAACTAATAAATATAATAAATTGTTTAATGATAGAAACAGAGAGAACCCCTTCATTTTTTAAATAGATAGAGAAATGTATTTCTGTATATTTCTATATAGTTTTTCTATTACTAGGCAATATGAGAAATATTTGCTTGATTTTATATATATATATATATAGTAGTTTGAATAATCTTTAATTCTCAAAGATTGTTACAAATGTAGAATGGTAGAGTGAATGACAAAATGCTGTCATTTTTGAGAGATTTTCATCATATTTGATACAGGACATTATGACATAAATTGGAAAACATTGTATTTGCAGGCTTACCGAGATCTAAAGTAAGCAAGGAGTTTGAGAATTAATAACCTACTTGTTCTCAAAACTATTTTTATTTAAGGGCAATCAGCCCAGCCTGACAGAATCAGTGTGCTCTTTATTTAAATAATTCCCAGATCAAGAAACTGTTCTGGACCCATAAATTTAGACACCCACTAACCTAATGTGCATCTAAAACAGGCCCAAACACTAAAGAAAAAGGCATGGACTGGCTTTGAATCGACAGACGCATGTTTGATTTCTGGTCCTTCCTCTTAAATTTTTAAGCCAGATTTTTTTTTTCATGTATACAATGAGGATAATTGTAGTCACCCCATAAAATTGAAGTAAGAAATAAATGAGGTAATGATTTGAAAGTATTTTGCCAAATGTCAGACGATTGGTAAAGCTCACATAAAAAGGATATTATTTTTGTTTCCTTCTCCTTATTAAACATGTGTTGAGAACACACTATGTACAGAACTCTCTCTGAAAGATATAAATATTATATAAATGACGCATGAACAAAAAAAAAAAACAAAAGACAAGGATATTAGCTGTGTTTAGAGAGTGAGAAATTCTCTACTTGTGATGGTACAGAGTATTGGATCAAGGAGGAACTGAACAAGGGGTAAGGAACTGGATGATTATTTCAATATTTTAAGTAATAATAATAACAATAATTTCCCAATGGAAGTACTGGTGGTGAAAATAGAAATAAATGTTTACCATATAAGCCTTAGTACACCTGATGCAAAATTTGAACTCAATTCAGTATCTTACTCCATTGTGATATTTTGGGCTTTTTGCCAGTTGAACACAAGAGTTATTTGAACTTCAAAAGGTAAGGGTGAAGAAAGTCTGCGTGGATTTCAAATGGTATGCATGTTGAGAAACAACAAAGCCAGGAAAGGTAAACTGAATACTTGTGATAAAAATCTTTCAGTGGTAGACTATAGGTTTATCCTTAATCCATCAGGCACAAATAAGGCATGGAAGACTTCAGAACTCTATCAAAATGAGGCATAAGGAAGATTAATCTTGCAGTAGTAGATATCAGATGTATTAGATCAGGGAAGAACTGGACATAGGGAAAGGAATCAGATGATTATTTCAATATTTTAAGTAGTCATGATAACACTAATTCCCCAACAGAAGTACTGGCTGTGAAGATAGAAGGAGGTGAACAAATATTTGCCATAATAGGTATTAGTGTACCTGACACATAATTTAAACCACAATGTAGCTGCTGCTGCTGCTGCTGCTGCTGCTGTTAAGTTGCTTCAGTTGTGTCCGACTCTGTGCAACCCCGTAGATGGCAGCCCACCAGGCTCCCCTGTCCCTGAGATTCTCCAGGCAAGAACACTGGAGTGGGTTGCCATTTCCTTCTGTGCTCTTGCTGTTCACATGTTGATGTTTTTCTGTATCCAATAGCTCAATATAATCATTCTGAAAGTAGCAAGGGAACTACTCATTTGTTTCCTGTAATCACATAACTGCAATGTGTAAAGGTATGCCAAACACATGGGTGGTTAAGTTATCCTTTGCCAGAACCTGCCAAGCACACTGAAAAAAATGCAGAACACATTTGAGAGTGCCACATGAATGCTTTTGGAGCTCTACTTACATTTATTACAGAAGCAATGGCTTCTGTGGCACATAAGTCAAACCAACGTGTGTTTAAAAGGTTGATCACCCTACCGCAGGTCCCTTTTTCACATGACAGATTTTTTTAATGAAGAACCACCTTTGTCTAAACATCCTTTTTCTGTTTATCTACTTGACGAGTAGCAGCCATTAGTGTCCTGCTTCTAGTCCAACAATCATGGCTGCACTATTTGTGATTTAGGATACGGTGGGGAGAGGAAGGAATCAAACATTTATGAGTTTCTGAACATTTCCAGAAACTCATTTTCTACTTCATATACTCAAAAACATTCTTTCCTTTCCTAACGTGTTGTGATCTCTTCAATAGAGATTGAATGTCTTTCCCTTATCTCCCTTTATTCAACTCAGCATTTGCTTCTGCAGTCTGTTTCAGAATCATGCTTTGTCAGAACTCTCTGTGCCACCTCTGAACTGACTGCTCCACACATACATACCTTGGACACCCTGTCCCTGTACTATGATTTTATTCTCCTTTTAATCATGGAGTTGAAAGTGAAGAGACAACAGTTGAGGTTTTATTGTGCCAGCTTCAAAATGTTTCAATAAGGAACCACATGGAAAACAAGGAGTGTAGAAAGGGGGCTGGTAGACAGGGGATCACAAATACTTCTTAACTTCAAAGCAAAAGGAACAGGATAAATAGGTCATTCTGTAGCGATCAACAACATGGATTTATTACCTTTTGAAAATGGCCAGAGGTCCTGAAATATAAATAGAAGGGACTATTTGGAAGCCTGTCACTTTTCCACCCCTTCTGAACTATGCAGAAATGCATTTACTCTGAAAACATTGTACACTTTTAATCCTTTTGTTTTGGCTAAATAAGAAAAAGATGCTTACTTAAAAAAAAAATGTCCATAGTGAAAAATGTAAGCCCTTCTCTGCTTTCTTTTCCCTTAATTACTCTCTGTTTACTATCCCTTTACATTTTTCCTGTGCAAAGAAATATATATCTTATGTGTTCATCTACGATTCTGTGTTGGTCTTTTAAGCAGATTGGGATCAGATTCTTCATTTCCTTGCTCAGCTTGGTACTTTATTTAACAATATGCCGTGGATATTTTTCTGCGTCAGAATCTAATTCAATTGTTTTCATGGCTGCACACTTTCCCATTTATACACATTGTGTAATTCTTCTCTTTCTCTCACTTTTCCTTTTTTCCTAACACTAGCAATGCTGCCATGAGCTTACTCAAACGTATATTTGTATATATGTGTTCAAGTCTTTTGTAGAAAAGAGTCCTACACGGTATTCAACAGTTTGAACACCTTTTCCTCCATCTAATGAATGATATTCATTTATACATGCATATAGTACAGATATATTTTGCCTTTGTCTTCATGATCTCTATAGACTAGAGAGGATCTGTTTGACACATATTTGGGAATTTAAAAAAACAGAGTGCTAAGCATCATTAAAAATAATTCTCATGGATGAAATTTTCTCTGTAAGTTATACTGCCTCCATCCTCTTAACTATGAATATTCACTAAGACACTCAAATACCCTGTCCCCATTCTGTATCTGCACCCGCGGTCGTGTTTGCTTTGTGGTCCAGAATCTTCTTTACTTGACATTCATCAAGATGCTTGTGATTCCATTTTATTTTTTTCCTTTCTTCCAGCAGTTTTAGTATCAGCCTCTCTCTGCAGTAAAGAACAAAGCTACAGTGGAGATGACAGCTTCCCTGGAAGCCATCTAAATACCTTCCTACGCTCTGGGTTTGTTTGTTCTTTTTCAAAGATCAGAGAACACAAGACATGGGCTACATTGACAAGATGCTGGGTTGAACTCTCTTTTAGCGGAAATCATGCTGTGCCTGACAGATTTGCAGCCAGAAGTGTTATTTGGGACACTGGAAGGAAGAATGGGACAGTATACAGTATTTAATATTTTCTTTGTAACTTCATTGTTTTTTAAATGCTTTGTGATATGACAGACATAATTGTCGTTTTTTGGTGGGGAAAAAAAAAAGCCACAGAGTTGAACTGTCATTAACTTTAGAAGAAGATAACCAATTAATTTAGTAATTAAGGGTAGGAGGGCTTCCCTTGTGGCTCAGCTAGTAAAGAATTTTCCTGCAATGCGGGAGACCTGGGTTCAATCCCTGCGTTGGGAAGATCCCCTGGAGAAGGGAAAGGCTACCCACTCCAGTATTCTGGCCTGATGAATTCCATGGACTGTATAGTCCATGGGGTCACAAAGAGTTGGACACCACTGAGAGGCTTTCACTCATTCACTAAGGGTAGGAAGTTTATTTCTGCCTATAATTATGAAAAGACTTAGAGATGGGTATAAAAATTGGAAAAAATAAAGGAAAATGCATTTTACTCAGTTATTGTAAAAGAAATTCTGGAACCATTGAGGTAAATAGAAAGGAATTATGTTTCTAAAACTGTTGTGAGAATTAGGGATGCCAAAGTCTATAAACCACAGGTTTAAAAGAAACATTTATTTATAAAAATAAGAATAATTGTACATTTATCTCGGGGACTTATTTAAATAGACAAACTCTCCTGCTTCTCTGCATATGATAGCCCACAATATATAACTGGAAGTATGTGGGTTACCTCCACAGCCCAAGGTTGTTTTCTCATCAACAAATGGAAGTGATAAGTATATTTATAATGGGTAGCAGTCACATGACAGAAAAAACAAGTGAATCAAATGAATTGTCTTAATATTCAAGAAATTAACTATTCCAAACTCAAAACCACATTCATTTAAGTTGATCAGCACTAGCTGAAAATCATTTTGATGGGATCGTTTGGTAATCTATGCTCTTTTCTATTATCTGTATTATTTGATTTATCCCCTGTAGCACCCACTGAGGCACGAAGACATTATTTATACAGCCTACCTAAATGCCGTTGAGGCTATAAAGTCATTTTAAACTATTTAAGTTTTATTAGTCTGGGAAATCTAAAATTCAGGAAACAATACACTGTGTATAGTTTGATATTTAATAGTAACAAAGAGGGACATAAAAAAGGCAAGATGTTCTTTTTCTTCCCTCATATTTGCATAATCTCTCTATATCCCTAATGAACAGGAGTAAGATTCATTGTGCTCCTCTCTGACGCAGAGGTATTATAAACTAGATAGCTAAGAGAGTTGCCTTCAATATTGAAATTCTGCCAGTCTAAATACAATGCTGCCTTTAACTTCACAACAACTTGAATTCCTCCATGAAAACATCAATTAGCCTAAATACCTGAGCATCTGGAAGAATGTCTTTTTATTTAGAACTTGCCTACTAGACAAATCAAGAATGCACTGTGTATTCAGGATAGGAAGTCCAAACTGAACAGATTCAGAAAAGCCATTGGGCTAAAGTGAAATTGTATCCAATTAATTCCACCCTGTAAATATATTGGCAAATTATTTAGACTGCTCAATAGCTTTGGGAATGTTGCCAACATAACTAAGGTGGGAGGAAATCCTGCTTTTTAACAGTGACTACTTCTTCCACTACAGAATTGAGACCTCATGACTCTGAAATGCCTGATGGTGCTCTGGATCCAAGGCTAATGGAGCTTAAGTGATGCCCTCTTTAAATTCTGGGTCACTTTTTAGCAAAGAGGTACTTATTTATCTTAAGACAAGCTCTCTAGGTTCACTTAAAAGGATGTGAACGTTGAACACGTGATGTTCAATTGTGCCTGACTCTTTGTGACCCCACAGACTGTTGCCCACCGGGCTCTTCTGTCCGTGGAGTTTTCCAGGCAAGAGTGAGTCGGTAGGTCTTTCAGTTCAGTGCAGTTCAGTCGCTCAGTCGTGTCCGACTCTTTGCGACCCCATGAATCGCAGCACGCCAGGCCTCCCTGTCCATCACAAACTCCCGGAGTTCACTCAGACTCACGTCCATCGAGTCAGTGATGCCATCCAGCCATCTCATCCTCTGTCGTCCCCTTCTCCTCCTGCCCCCAATCCCTCCCAGCATCAGAGTCTTTTCCAATGAGTCAACTCTTTGCATGAGGTGGCCAAAGTACTGGAGTTTCAGCTTTAGCATCATTCCTTCCAAAGAAATCCCAGGGCTGATCTCCTTCAGAAAGGACTGATTGGATCTCCTTGCAGTCCAAGGGACTCTCAAGAGTCTTCTCCAGCACCACAGTTCAAAAGCATCAATTCTTCAGCACTCAGCCTTCTTCACAGTCCAACTCTCACATCCATACATGACCACAGGAAAAACCATAGCCTTGACTAGACGGACCTTTGTTGGCAAAGTAATGTCTCTGATTTTGAATATGCCATCTAGGTTGGTCATAACTTTCCTTCCAAGGAGTAAGCATCTTTTAATTTCATGGCTGCAGTCACCATCTGCATTTATTTTGGAGCCCCCCAAAATAAAGTCTGACCCTATTTCCACCATTTCCCCATCTATTTCCCAAATATCAAATTCATTTTAGATTCTTTTTTTTTTTTCAGGGCTACTACTCACTCATTTGGCACTTCTGTGTGAATTAGAGAAAGGTGCTCCTTAGAGTTGGAGAAGGCAACGGCAACCCACTCCAGTACTCTTGCCTGGAAAATCCCGTGGACGGAGGAGCCTGGTGGGTTGCTGTCTATGGGGTCGCACAGAGTTGGACACGACTGAGAGACTTCACTTTCACTTTTCACTTTCATGCATTGGAGAAGGAAATGGCAACCCACTCCAGTGTTCTTGCCTGGAGAATCCCAGGGACAGCAGAGCCTGTTGGGCTGCCGTCTATGGGGTCGCACAGAGTCAGACACGACTGAAGCGACTTAGCAGCAGCAGCATCAGCTCCTTAGAGTAGACACAGCCCGAGTCAGCATCCCTCAGCCTCCACTTGGCACCCTCATCTGGGCAGCATTTGGCAGCCACAATCTGCCCCACTCTATGTGATAGCCCTGCGTCTTTGAAAAATCTCTAGTTGAATACTTGTCACTTTCCTCCACATGCTCTGAAACATTTTTCCTGATCTCAAAACTTTAGACTATATCCAGATCACTGATCCTTTGCCAAAGATTTCACTTCACATTTTAACGAAATGAATTCTTTAAATGTGATTTGTATTTCTGATTTATATTTCTTGTGATTTATATTTCTTCAATATCTATTTACTCCAGATGAATATTTATTCGTCCTCTTCTTATCTCTGAGAAAGGAGTGTCTCCCTTTCCGTCTGAGATTAATATGTTCATCAGCTCCCCCACCAGCACAGGTTACTTGCTACTCCCCATCGTCTCCTCTCGGTTTTGCACGTTCTAGTTTTCTCTCTGCATGGGATACTTAGTTTCAGTTTGTATATGTTCTCAAACCTCCACTACATGGCCTTGAAAACTTGCTGCTGTATGCTTCATTTTCCCAAAAAGATTGCCAACATCTTGCCAACGAAACTCACATATGTTTCAGCCTCGATTCCATAACTCGAAAAGTAGAATGGTGTGCACGTATTTGGCACTCGGTATGGTGGCTCAGATGGTAAAGAATCTGCTTTCAATGTGAGAGCCCTGGGCTTGATCCCTGGGTCAGGAAGATCCTCTGGAGAGGGAATGGTAACCCACTCCAGTGTCCTTGCCTGGAAAACTCCATGGACAGAGGAGCCTGGTGGGCAACAGTCCATGGGGCCGCAAAGAGTCAGGCACAACTGGGTGGCTAAATACTACCACTTTATATTTTGTAATAATTTGTGGAAGGAATTTCCTATTTAATTGTATAATGCTTTTCTCACTTTTTAGCATTTCACTAATGATTTTTAATAGATTTTATTTTTTTAGAGTTGCTTTAGTTTCACAGAAAAACGAATAGAAGGTATAAAGATATCCTACATAACTTCTGCCCACACACATGCATGCATGCATGCTCAGTTGCTGTCATGTCTGATTCTTTGCACCTCCATGGACTGTAGCCCACAAGTCTCCTCTGTCTATGGGGTTTTTCTGGCAAAAATACTGCAGTGCATTGCCATTTCCTCCTCCAGGTGACCTTCCTGACCCAGGGATCGAACCCACATCTCTTGGGTCTCCTGCATTGGCAGGTGAACTCTTTACCACGAAGCAACCTGGGAAACCACACACATGCATAGCCTCCCCCATTATTAACATCTTCCAACAGAATGGTGCATTTATTATAGTTTATAAACCCACACTGACACATCATAATCAACCAAAGTTCATAGTTTATGTTAGGGTTCACTCTTGGTGTATACATTTTGTTGGTTTGGATAGATGTAGAGTTTTGGGCATGAGATACAGTAATCACTTGGATAGTCCAATGGAATTCACTGCAAGCACTGGCAAATAAGAATATACTGCTTTGAGAGTGTATAATCATTTCATTCATCTTTTCCTAAATGCTTTACATCCTTTAAAACAAAGGTAACTATAAAGAAAATAAAGTGTTAGTGAACTTACCCCAATTTAAGGATGTGTGTTTATATATATGAATTAATTTCAAGCATGTATATATATATATAGAAAGAGAGAACAGAAAGGAGAGAGAATAACATAATTTTTCTAAGATGGCTCTCAAATTTAAGCTCTCTTTACCAAGATATATTTGGACACCAGAAGTGAGCAAATACTATTTTCACATATGTAAAAGAATTTGCAATTATTTATCTTGATAAGAGACAGATAACCCTGAATTGAGAACAAGAACATGTTTACTTCATTGCCAATCCTGCTACTTACTATCTGGCCTTGTTAATTTGGATATTCCTCAATATTTACTTGCTTCATTATGTGCAAACTTACATTAATGTAATCTGAATTACATATGGCATGGAGCCATTATGAGACTAAAAGCAGCAACAGAAACATACTATATAAATGCAGACCGTTACACACGTATTTAAGTAGAACTTATAAAATGAAGAAAAGAATCTGCAGTTTCCACATGTATTTACTGAGTAGCCACTATTCTAGGCAAACAGGTTTCAGAGGTGAAAAATTCTGAGTCTCCTGGAGTGTATCTTCTATTGATGGAGACAGAAAAGAAACAAATGTATTGATGTGATTTAATTATATGTTCACATAATAAAATATTCTTTCTAATTCCATCTCAGGTTTTCTTTTAAGCTGAAATTAGAATGAAAATTCAAATTAATACAGTTCTATAATAATAATTTCTTCATTGTGGAGAAATGCATACAAGAAGAGATGCTTTCTTAGAAATACATATCTGAATATTACACTATTTTAAGGTTCATAGTTTAATAAGACCACTTTTATTTACGCTGTTCTGATGCCATAATGTGTTGTCTCATACATAATTCCAGCCTATCTACATTTCAGAAAGTGTATTAAGGTCCACCGATGCTAAGATCCTGCTTGGCACCAGTGGCGTGATTTCAGAGCCCTTGGAGAAGAAACCCTGCCCCATTAGGACTGACGAGATGTTAAACACTTTTCATAGCAGAGACTTTGATAAAATTATGCCAACATAAACTTATCTTGCCTATAAGGAGGTTTTAATAAAAGAGAAGATGGAGGGAAGCTTGAAAATGATGCATATTTACATAGGCAGAGACATGGCTGAATCCAATTAAGAAGGCAGAAGGCAGTCATGGTAATCTCTGTGGATGTTTAAACATAAAATCATGGAGGTAGGTGTTTAATCAGGAAAAGTATTGAGCTTTCACTACGTGTACATCACTGTACTGGGCTTTGACCCAAGATTCAGGTCGGGCCTGCAAGTTGCCTACAGTCAACTGGGGAGAGGTGGTCATGGAAACACACAAGTATCTCGCACTGCTTTACTGTCTTGACAACAGGGAGTCCCAAAGAAGCAGCAGCTAATTCCTTACAGATGGACAGGAACAGTTACAAAAGTAAGTTTAGTTGGTTTTTGAAATAATAGATGTTCATCTGAAAGATGTGATGAGGTATAGCATGGTGGTGGTGGTGGTGTTGGTGGTGGATTGGGTGGGGCGGTGTGAAGAAAGTTTTCCAGACAGATAGCGGGATTAAGCATTTTAAATGCAGGAGAGGCAAGAGACATGGGTTTGATTCCTGGGTCAGGAAGATCCCCAGGAGTAGGAAGTGGCAACCCACTCCAGTGTTCTTGCCTGGAAAATTCTTGCCTGGAAAATCCTGTCAGAGGAGCTTGATGGGCTACAGTCCATGGGTTCACAAAGAGTTGGACACAAGTAAAATGATGAGGATGGTGATAACTTGCATGAAGGTGGAATTTAGTGGGCACTTCTAGACTTACAAAATTTCAGAACATGTTTTTATTATGCCACTCTAAGACATATGTGTGAAAGTTGCTCAGTCGTGTCCGACTCTTTGTGACCCCTATACAGTCCATGGAATTCTCTAAGCCAGAATACTGGAGTGGGTAGCTTTTCCCTTCTCCAGGAGATCTTCCCAACCCAGGGATAGAAACCCAGTCTTCCATAATTGAGGCAGATTCTTTACCAGCTGAGCCACAAAGGAAGCCCAAGAATACTGGTGTGGGTTAGCCTACCGCTTTGCCAGTGGATCTTCCCAACTCAGGAACTGAACCAGGGTCTCCTGCATTGCAGGAGAATTCTTTACCAACTGAGCTATCAGGGAAGTCCCTATGACATATGGACAATTATTATTCTGTAATATTTGATTGTTTCATTTTTCTTGATCTACACATACACAAGAGAGGACCGTAATTTACATACATGTATGTAAAAAAAGAGCTTAATTAAAGTCTTTAGAAAATATTTTTAAAATGGAGAGGGAAAATCTAAGCATCTTTTTAGTGCTTTTATTATCCAGAGAATTATGGGAAAATAAACACTACCTAGCCAAGAGATGGGAATTATTTAAAACTGTAGTTTTCTCCAGTCTTAGGATGTTTTGTATTTTTTGTTTTTCTTCAGTCTCTAAGTTGTGTCTGACTCTTTGTGACCCCGTGAACTGCAGCACAGCAGGCTTCCCTGTCCTTCATTATCTCCTAGAGTTTACTCAATTTCATATCCATTGAGTCAGTGATGCTGTTGGTGCTGCTTTGTATTATGCAATGTAAAATATTCTTCAAAGCTATCATCATAGATTAGCATTGGAGAACAGATGCACAGAATATAAATTCTAACACTAGGGATCTGTTTGGGGTTCTACAAAAACACAAAAGAAAACACAAAAAAAGATGTAAAAAACACAAAAAGATGAAAACCACAAAAGAAGATGTAAAAAGTTATACAGCATCTGAAAAATATTGTATTACTATTCTTTGGACCACTATCACACAAACCCCAATGCTCCAGAAAGTTTTGTCTGTAGGTTTCTGAAATACTTACAAAGCTTGACAAGTCTTGATTCTCACTATTAAAAATAGAGAAGCTACCTTTGCCCACTTAACATCAAATTGCCATTTTGATAGCCAGCTGGTTCAGCAAAGACTGAATGGCCTCGCATAGACCATGGATCTTCCTGTTGGCAAATAAGTTGGTGTTTAGTTCTGAATTAGCTGAATAAAGCTTATCAACCTTTCAGAATATACTGCTATGAAAGTATGAGGGAATAGTTACATGAAATTAGACTGTTTCTTTCCCTAAATATATATATTTTAAGTAATCTTCCATATGTAAGGAATTGGATCTGAAATAAAGTTTGTCCTCCATTCACAATTTGCTCACCTACTAGAAACGCATGCTGTTCTCCATTAAGAAAAAAGCTTCAGCCACACAGATGAGGTGCAGCCCACTTTGCAGTTCCAAAGGTGTAAGTGTGGGGCAGGGCAAGAAGGAACCGTGGAAAATAAAAGGGACTCTGGAGGCTCATGCCCAAGAAGTTTTCAATCACACTTTAAAATTAAGTGTCTCAAATCAGGATTTAATTTACAGTTTAAGATTTAATAACACAGTCATTGCATGTTAATTAAACAGCAATGGATCATTTAGCAACCTGTTTAATGAGGTGTAACAACTATTGCATATAAAACATACCGACATTATTATTACATTGCCATTAAACTTCAATAAATCTGTTTGAATAATTATTGGTATTTAAGCACTATAAAGGCAGTAACATAACTAGGCATACCTATTTATATTCAATAAAACAAGAATTTTATTGTAGGAATAATTCAATTCCCAGGACCACATTCCTACATTTGTATGACACAAAATTCCTCCTGGTAACAGTGGGAGTTGCAGCTCCAGTAAAATGAAGAATTCAAGAGAGAAGAATTCAGCCCACACAGAAGGAACTGTCCTCATCATTAGTTTTAGAATCTCACCTTTCTTTAGGGGCCAAGCTCATCCATAATTTAATTAATAAATATAATTGAAATACCAGTTCCTCCATTATTCTTTGGACTAGGGGATCATAAATCCACACACTACCTCCTTCATGCTCACACAGGATAAATTAGAGAGGCCTGCCTAAGAATGTGACCTGACCAAAGATGCAGAAAAGCTATAACTTTTATGTTGGGAGGACTTGGTGAGCCAGCAAGGTGTAGAGGGCTCTGCTGACTCAAATAAACATAGGGAATGGCCCCCGTTTGGCATATATGTTGCTAGGCTGCCTGAAAGACGAGGAAGGTGTGGTGCCATCGAGAACTGATGTACTCTGAATAATAAAGTACAATGCTTTGCTGCCAGAGAAAATCTCAAAAGGCCTGTGGGTGGAGAGAGCAAAAGAGGATGCTATCCAGACCATGGGAATATGGAACTCAAGTAGATAAATACACTGACTTAAAAATTCTAGATTATTAATACCTATATTTTAAAAATTTTTACTGGAGTATAGTTGATATACAGTGATATACAATTGATATACAATGTTGTATTAGTTTCTGCTGTACAGCAAAGTGAATCAGCTATGCATATATACATAGCTGATCCTCTTTTTTGGATTTTCTTTCCATTAGGTCATCACAGAGCACTGAACAGAGTTCCCTGTGCTATATAGTAGGTTCTCATTAGTTATCTATTTTAAATGTGTGTGTGTGTGTGTGTGTGTGTGTTAGTTGCTCAGTAGTGTCTGATTCTTTGTGACTCCATGGACTGCTGCCTGCCTGGCTCCCCTGTCCAAGGAATTCTCCAGGCAAGAATACTGGTGTGGGTAACCATTCCTTTCTTCAGGAGATCTTCTTGACCCAGGTATCAAACTCACATCTCCTACATTGCAGGCAGATTTTTTTACAGTCTGAGCCAACAGGGAAGCCCATTTTAAATGTAGCAGTGTATATATGTCAACCCCAGTCTCCCAATTCATCCCACTGTCTGCCTTTTTCCCCCTTGGCATCTGTATGTTTATTCTCTACATCTGTGTCTCTACTTCTGCTTTGCAAAAGGGCTCATCTGTTGCATTTTTCTAGATTCTGCATATGATATATATGTCATATATATTTTATTTTTCTGATTTGCTTCACTCTGTATGGCAGTGCCTAAACCCAGTCATGTCTTTGTAAATGGCACAATTTTGTTCTTTTTATGGCTGAGTAATATCCATTATATATATTTATATGTGTGTGCCACATCTTCTTTATCCATTCCTCTGCTGATGGACATTTAGGTTGCTTACATGTCCTGCTGCTGCTGCTACTGCTGCTAAGTTGCTTCAGTCGTGTCCAACTCTGTGCAACCTCATAGATGGCAGCCCACCAGGCTCCCCTGTCCCTGGGATTCTCCAGGCAAGAACACTGGAGTGGATTGCCATTTCCTTCTCCAATGTGTGAAAGTGAAAACTGAGAAGTCGCTCAGTCCTGTCCAACCCTTAACGACCCCATGGACAACAGCCTACCAGGCTCCTCTGTCCATGGGATTCTCCAGGCAAGAGTACTGGAGTGGGGTGCCATTTCCCTGGATATTGTAGTGCTGCAATAAACATTGGGGTACACATTACCTTGCAATCCCACTCCTGGGCAAATACCCAGAGAAAACCACAACCCCAAACGATACATGCACTAAAATCTAATTTTCATATGATTGTTTTAAATATTAATATTCCCCATTTATCCAGAATGTTTATTAAAATTTGGCCAGAGTAAATAGATAAGTGTGAAATATAGTTTGAGAGCAACATTTTGTGGAAAGCAGATGATATATACTAGAGATATAGACAAGATTACAAATTCAATTAAAGTTGGATACTAAAGGAGAAAATAGTAACCCACTCAAGTATTCTTGCATGGAAAATCCCACAGACAGAGGATTCCTAGTGGGTTACAGAACATGGGGTTGCAAAGAGCTGGACATGACTTGATGACTAACACTAACTAACTATTGGAGCTAAATGCTACTAGGGTACCCGTGGACATCCAAAGAACATCATCAATTGTGGATTGGGCATTCAAATTGTTTTATGTATATTTTAATGGCAAGATGGCCTTGTGAAGTCTAAAGATGTGAAAACCTGGCAGCTGACACTTTATATGTAAAGACACATATGTCTTACAAGGGTAAACATAAGCTGTCATCACATTAGAGAGTTAGTAAACAGATCAATGATCGACACAGCTAGAGGGGAGACTGGGAGGTTGGAACTGACGCTTTCAAACTGTGATGTTGGAGAAGACTCTTGAGAGTCACTTGGACTGCAAAGAGATCCAACCAGTCAATCCCAAAGGATATTAACCCTGAATTTTGATGGTAAAGCTGGGCTCCAATATTTTGGCCACCTGATGAAAGGGCTGACTTACTGGAAAAGACCCTGATGCTGGGAAAGATAAAAGGCAGAAGGAGAAGGAGATGACAGAGGATGAGATAGTTGGATGGTGAGTTTGCTGCTGCTGCTAAGTCACTTCAGTCATATCTGACTCTGTATGACCCCATAGACAGCAGCCCACCAGGCTCCCCCATCCCTGGGATTCTCCAGGCAAGGACACTGGAGTGGGCTGCCACTGCCTTCTCCAATGCATGAAAGTGAAAAGTGAAAGTGAAGTCGCTCAGTCGTGTCTGATCCTTAGTGACCTCATGGACTGCAGCCTACCAGGCTTCTCCATCCACGGAATTTTCCAGGCAAGAGTACTGGAGTGGGGTGCCATTGCCTTCTCCACACGGTGAGTTTGAACATGAGTTTACAAACATGAGTTTGAGCAAGCTCCAGAAGATAGTGAAGGACAGGGAAGCCTGGTGTCCTGCAGTGTGTGGGATCGCAAAGTCAGACATGCCTGAGCAACTAAACAACAACAAAAGAATTTTTAGAGCATTGACACTATATACTATTAACATGGTAGATGCATGTCATTATATATTTGTCCAAACCCATAGAATGTACAGCACCAAGAATGACTCTTAATCTGAACCATGGACTTTGGGTGATTATTATGAGTCAATGAACATGGAAAAGGCAAAAAATAGGACACTGAAAGATGAACTCCCCAGGTCAATAAGTGCCAAATATGCTTCAGGAGAACAATGGAGATAAAATTCCAGAAAGAATGAAGAGACAGAGCCAAAGCAAAAACAACACCCAGTTGAGTATGTGACTGGTGATGGAAGTAGTCTGATGCCATAAAGAACAATACTGCACAGGAACCTGAAATGTTAGGTCTATGAATCAAGGTAAATTGTAAGTGTTCAAACAGGTGATAGAAAGAGTGAACATCGAAATTTTAGGAATCAGGGAACTAAAATAGACTGAAATGGGTGAATTTAACTCAGATGACCATTATGTCTACTACTGTGGACCACAATCTCTTAGAAGAAAGGGAATAGCATTCATAGTCAACAAGTGTCTGAAACGCAGTACTTGGGTGCAATCTCAAAAACAACAGAATGATCTCTGTTCATTTCCATCGCAAACCATTCAATATCACAGTAATCCAAGTCTATGCTTGACCAGTAATGCTGAAGAAACTGAAGTTGAATGGTTCTATGAAGACCTACAAGACCTTGTAGAACTAACACCCATAAAAGATATTCTTTTTATTATAGGGGACTGGAGTACAAAAGTAGAAAGTTAAGAGATATCTGGAGTAACAAGCAAATTTGGCCTTGGAGTACAAAATGAAGCAGGGCAAAGGCTAACAGAGTTTTGCCAAGAGAACACACTGGTCATAGAACAAGAAGCACAAGAGAAGACTCTACACATGGACATCACCAGATGGTCAATACTGAAATCAGATTGATTATATTCCTTGCAGCCAAAATGGAGAAGCTCTATACAGTCAACAAAAACAAGACAAGGAGCCAACTGTGGCTCAGATCGTAAACTCCTTATTGCCAAATTCAGACTTAAACTGAAGTAGGGAAATTCCACTAGACTGTTCAGGTATGACCTAAATCAAATCCCTTACGATTATACAATGGAAGTGAGAAATAGATTCAAGGGATTCCATCTGATTGATAGAGTGCCTGAAGAATGGTGGACGGAGGTTCATGCCATTGTACAGGAGGGAGTGGTCAAGACCATCCCCGAGAAAAAGAAATGCAAAAATGCAAAATGCTTGTCTGAGGAGGGCTTACAAGTAGCTGAGAAAAGAAGTGAAGCTAAAGGCAAAGGAGACAAGGAAAGATATACCCATTTGAAGGCAGAGTTTCAAAGAATAGGAAGGAGAGATAAGAAAGCCTTCCTCAGTGATCAATGCAAAGAAATAGAGGAAAACAATAGAATGGGAAAGGCTAAAGATCTCTTCAAGAAAAGTAGAGATACCAAGGGAACATTTCATGCAAAGATGGGAACAATAAAGGACAGAAAAAGTATGGACCTAACAGTAGAGGATATTAAGAAGAGGTGGCAAGAATATATGGAAGACCTATACAAAGATCTTTATGACCCAGATAATCATAATGGTGTGATAACTAACCTTGAGCCAGACATCCTGGAATACAAAGTGGGCCTTAGGAAGCATCATTACGAACAAAGCTGGAGAGGTGATGGATTTGCAATTGAGCTATTTCAAATCCTAAAAGAAGATGGTGTGAAACTGTTTCACTCAATATGCCAGCCCAGAAAATATGGAAAACTCAGCAGTGGCCACAGGACTGGAAAAGGTCCATTTTCATTCCAACCCCAAAGAAAGGCATTGCCAAAGAATGCTCAAACTACTTCACAATAGCACTCATCTCACATGCTAGCAAAGCAATGCCCAAAATTCTCCAAGCGCCTTCAACAGTATGTGAACCATGAATTTCCACATGTTGAAGCTGGATTTAGAAAAGACAGAGGAACCAGAGTTCAAATTCCCCACATCTATTGGATCATCGAAAAAGCAAGAGAGTTCCAGGGAAACATCTACCTGTGATTTATTGACTATGCCAAAGTCTTTGACTGTGTGGATCACAACAAACTGTGGAAAATTCTTAAAGAGATGGGAATACCAGACCACCTTATCTGACTCCTGAGAAATCTGTATGCAGGTCAAGGAGCAACAGTTAGAACTGGACATGGAACAACAGACTGGTTCCAAATCAGGAAAGGAGTATGTCAAGTCTGTTTATTGTCACTCTGCTTATTTAACTTCTATGCAGAGTACATCATGAAAAATGCTGGGCTTGATGAAGCACAAATTGGAATCAAGATTGCCAGGAGAAATATCAATAACCTCAGATATGCAAATGACACAACCCTTAAGGCAGAAAGCAAAGAAGAACTAAAGAGCCTCTTGTTGAAAGTGAAAGAGGAGAGTGAAAAAGTTGTGTTAAAGCTCAGCATTCAGAAAATGAAGATCATGGCATCCTGTCCCATTACTTCAAGGCAAATAGATGGGGAAAAAATAGAAACAGTGAGACTTTTTTGGGGGGGGGGGCGGGGGAGCTCCAAAATCACTGCAGACGGTGACTGCAGCCATGAAATTAAAAGATGCTTGCTCCTTGGAAGAAAAGATATGAGCAACCTAGACAGCATATTAAAAAGCAGAGACATTACTTTGCAAACAAAGGTCCATCTAATCGAGGCTATGGTTTTTCCAGTAGTCATGTATGGATGTGAGAGCTGGACTATAAAGAGAGCTGAGCACCGAAGAATTGATGCTTTTGAACTGTGGTGTTGGAGAAGACTCTTGAGAGTCCCTTAGACTGCAAGGAGATCCAACCAGTCAATCCTCAAGGAAATCAGTTCTGAATATTCATTGGAAGGACTGATGCTGTAGCTGAAACTTCAATACTTTGGCCACTTGATGTGAAGAACTGACTCATTGGAAAAGACCCTGATTCTGGGAAAGAGTGAAGGCAGAAGGAGAAGGGGATGACAGAGGTTGAGATGGTTGGATGGCATCACTGATGACTCAGTGGACATGAGTTTGAGTACACTCTTGGAGTTGGTGATGGACAGGGAAGCCTGGCATGCTGTAGTACATGGGGTCGCAAAGAGTCAGACAAGGCTGAGCTACTGAAATGAACTGAACTGATGTGTCCATGTAGGTTTATCACTTTAAAACAATGTACCACTCTGGTGGGGAATGTTGATACTGGGGAGGCTATGAATGTGTGTAGTGGGATTATATATGGGATATATCTGTACTTGCCACTCAATTTTGCTATGGACCTAAAATTGCTCTAAAAAAAGTTTATTTTTTTTTAAAGTGCCTATTGAAGTTGTAATTATGTGTAGTAAATGTTTCATGGAGCTGAAATTTGAAAAGCGGGAAAATCAGTGAAAACTTGGAAGGCTTTGTAGAGTAGAAATATGAATTATGCCATAAAGAGCAGAAAATGAGCAAGGAGAGATAAGCAGACTGGGTACTTCAAGATAGAGAAAAAGTTTGAGACAATGTAAGTTAATGTGTGGAAACATGTCTTAGCAGAGTATAAATCACACCAATTAGAAGATGGGATCTTTTTGTAAACATAAAAATTCTAAGTGTTCTTATTAGAGTATAATGGGGTAATTATTAAATATCTCATTGTTGAATCAAAAAGGTTTAGCTTTGATACCAAAAGAAATATTGGACCACTGATGGATTTTGAGACAAGAAATGCCATGTCAACTGATGACTTTCCATCTTTATTGTTGTTCTTTATCAAAGGATGGGTAATGATTCACGGAGACCCCAACAGTAATTTAAGTAAATTATTATATCATCTTCACTGCCTTGTATGGCTCATTAGTTTCTGCAAGCAGGTCAATACATATCTTACCTCCAACTTGCTTATGCAAATTCCTTGTCATAGAATGTCCTTGCTACTTTGTAAATTTCATAATAACTTACTCATAATTCAAGTGTATGTGGTCTTTTTTGGGAAACTCTTGATGATTTAGCAGGCCTTTGGTAAAATTAATAGAATGGAGCTGCCTCTCCTTTAGGAGAAGGCAATGGTACCCCACTCCAGTACTCTTGCCTGGGAAACCCCATGGACAGAGGAGCCTGATGGGCTGCAGTCCATGGGGTCGCTGGGAGTCAGACACAACTGAGCAACTTCATTTTCACTTTTCACTTTCATGCATTGGAGGAGGAAATGGCAACCCACTCCAGTGTTCTTGCCTGGAGAATCCCAGGGACGACGGAGCCTGGTGGGCTGCCGTCTCTGGGGTCGCACAGAGTCGGACACAACTGAAGCGACCTAGCACCAGCAGCAGCAGCAGCCTCTCCTTTAAGTTAACCTGCAATCCTGCACTTAGTAATTTCATAGCACCTGCAAATGTGGTTACATGCCACTATTTACATTCCCTTCTTCTGGGTAGGCTAAAGACCTTTGATATCAGTTTAATGTTTTACTCATCTACTATTATATATTTTAATTTACTTTTCCAGCTTTATTGAGATATAAGTTCAGTTTAGTTCAGTCATTCAGTCGTGTCCGACTCTTTTGTGACCACATAGACTGCAGCATGCCAGGTTTCCCTGTCCATCACCAACACCCAGAGGTTACTTACACACATGTCCATTGAGTCGGTGATGCCATCCAACCATCTCATCCTCTGTTGTCCCCTTCTCCTCCTGCCTTCTGTCTTTCCCAGCATCAGGGTCTTTTCCTATGAGTCAGTTCTTTGCATCAGGTGGCCAAAGTACTGGAGGTTCAGCTTCAGCATCAGTCATTCCAACGAATATTCAGGACTGGTCTCCTTTAGCATAGACTGGTTGGATCTCCTTGCAGTCCAGGGGACTCTCAAGAGTCTTCTCCAACACCACAGTTCAAAAGCATCAATTCTTCGGTGCTCAGCTTTCTTATAGTCCAACTCTCACATCCATATATCACTACTAGAAAAACCATAGCTTTGACTAGATGGATCTTTGCTGGCAAAGTAATGTCTCTGCTTTTTAATATGTTGTCTAGGTTGGTCATAGTTTTTCTTCTAAGGAACGAGTATCTTTCAATTTCATGGCTGCAATCACCATCTGCAGTGATTTTGGAGCCCCCCCCGCCAAAATGACGTCTCTCACTGTTTCCACTGTTTCTCCATCTATTTGCCATGAAGTGATGGGGCCAGATACCATGATCTTAGTTTTCTGAATGTTGAGTTTTAAGCCAGCTTTTTACTCTCCTCTTTCACTTTCATCAAGAAACTCTTTAGTTCTTCTTCACTTTCTACCATAAGCGTGGTGTCATCTGCATATCTGAGCTTATTGATATTTCTCCAGGCAGTCTTGATTCCAGCTTGTGCTTCATCCAGCCTGGCATTTTCCATGATGTACTCTGCGTATAAGTTAAATAAGCAGGGTGACATTATACGGCCTTAACATACTCCTTTCTCAATTTGGATTATTGAGATATACTTGACATATAACAATGTGGCAGTTTAAGATGCGTGAGGTGTTGATTTGATGCACTTAGATTTTTCAAAATGATTACTACGTGTGTATGCCTAGTCACTTAGTCATGTTTGACTCTTTGAGACATTTTGGACTGTAGCTCCCCAGGCCCCTCTGTCCATGGGGTATCAGAGACAACAGACAAGAATACTGGAGTGGTTTGCCATTTTATTCTCCAGGGCATCTTTCTGACCCAGGGATTGAACCCATGTCTCCTGTGTCTCCTACATTGCAGGTGAACTCTTCACCTGCTGAGCCATACATCATGTCACATAATTACCTTATTTTGCCGATGAGAACATTGCAGATCTATTTTCTTAGCAACTTTTAAGTACATAAAACATGTTATTATTAACCATGCTCTACATTAGGTCCCCTGAAGTTATCTATCTTATAGCTAGAATTTTGTACACTTTAACCAACACTTCTCATTTACCTTACCTTTAGACTTTGGTAACCATCATTCTGTGAGTTTGTCCTTTTTTTAGATTTCATGTGTAAGGGATATCAAACGATGTTTTCGTTTCTCTATCTGGCTTATTTCACTTATCATAGTGCTCTCCATGTTCATCCATATAGTTATAAATGGCGGGACATTCTTCTTTCTCAAGGCCATGTAATATTATATATATACATATAAATGTCCATATATACCTAATAACACTGCATTATACATATATATGTGTATATCAACACAGCACATGCTCTTTCTCCTCATCAGGTCATGGACACTCCAGTTGTTTCCATATCCTAGCTATTGAGAATGATCTTGCAATGAACAGGGGAGTGCAGACACCTCACACTTCATACCTGTTAGGATAACTGTAATCAAAAGACAAGAGATAACAAGTGTTGGGAAGGATGTGAAGAAAAGGGAACTCTTTTGCACTGTTGGAGGGAATATAAATTAGTATAGTTACTAAGGCAAATGGTATGGAGGATCTTCAAAATACTAAAAATAGAACTACCATATGATCCAGCAATCCTATTTCTGGGTATACATCCGAAGGAAATGAAAACAGGACCTACTAATGTATTTTTAGTCTTTATTTTATTGCACCTTGGGATGCACAGATGTTGGTTAATCATAATTTTTGCTTCGTGATATCCTTTCATCATCTTGCTCGTCTTCGTATGCTGTCTTTAACAGAAAATCAGAATATAGTCCATAAAGGACGTATTCAGTGAATTTATGCTCTCTGGATGAATTGTGTCAAGGAGAATTTTATGACAACCTTGTGACCTTTGCTCACTGGTGCTATTTCTATGATCATTTTAATTTGCAACAGTTAATTGTTCTAGTAGACTTAACCTAATTACACAAGTCTATTAAAAGCAAAGTTTTCTCACACTGGAGGAGAGATTGCAAGAATAAGATTACCTCAGACATTCTGTTTCTGGTTTGAAGATGAAGGAAATGACATGAAAGGAAATATAGATGGTCCTTAGAAGAAGCAAGAAGTCCACATCCAGCAGCCCACAGAGCAATGGGAACCTCGACTTACAGCTACAAGAAAATGGATTCCGTCGAAACCCTGAATGAGCTTGGAAGTGATTTCTCCAGAGACTCCAATCAGATCCCAACCTAGAGGGCGTCTCAAATTTGGCCGTTTAAGAACCTCAGCAGAAAACCCAGCCAATCTCACACAGCATTCTGACCTACCAAACTGGGAGAATAAATGAGAATTCTTTTAAAGCTGCTATGTTTTTGGTAATTTGTCACACAGCAATAGAAAAACAAATACACAGAATCACTTTTTCCTTTTATTTTTACCACAGTGTCATAAGTAATGTATTATGTGCATACTACTAATAAATTTGATATGAATAAACAAGACAGCTATTATTCTGGGCTATGAAGAACTGGGTTTTTCATGACTACTGAAATTAATTTCTGATTTATAGAAACTGTCAAATTTTTTAAAGTAGTTATGTTCTTGCTTCAAGAGTGGTATTAGCAGGGAGTACTTTTATTCTGGTTCCTGCTGGACTACTTCTATCCTTCTGAGATAGGAGATTCTTCCTTCCTAACAGAAGATAGAATTTTCAGCACTGACATGGCGAGAGGAGCAACTGAAGATTAAGGGTCTTATGTAGCAGACATCAGCAGTCAGATCAGATGTAAGTCACCCAAAGTAAAGGTACTGAATTAAGAATAGAAGAGGCACAGTTTGGCACAAAATAGGTCAAAGCTAGAGAGTTTATAGGAACTAAAATGAAGGTAATGTTAAAAGAAAGCATTTCTTATCTGCCAAGGATTTTTAAGAAAAATCTTTGATTTATCTTTACCAGATAATTCCAAAAGGCAAAACCTGAGCTTGCACTAAATTCAATGTTTAAATTAAACCTGTTAGGGTAAACAATTGAGATAAGATCTGCCAGGAGTTTGGGCGCAGAGGAATCACAGCAATGTCTAACATAAATAATAGAGAACAAGAAAACAGAGGAACAGCAAAGATGGGACATATTTTAGGAAAGAAGTATAGAAAAGATGGATATGAAAATTATTGAATAGTTTCCTTATCTGTTTTGAAGAGATATGGACCACCACGCACAGAGAACAGGAAATCTCCAGCTGTTAAATATCCCAAGTACTAGAAAGGTTGTTTGGGAAGCTGTGCCATCTGCCCCAGGCTGGTCAGCCAAAGACATTCTTAGATAATAGGGAGCCTCGGGAGGAAAGCAAACCTGGGGTGGGGGAAGTAGTCCTTTAGCCACAGTGACTGCCAGTATTGTTTTTTCCCACATACATGATGCAGGGGAGAGAGAGGACGATGGAGAGGAGGGAGGGGAGAGGGCTAGGGAAAGAGCAACAGGCCATGCTAATTAGAGGAGTGGCAGACTTTCATTCGGAGAAGGCAGTGGCACCCACTCCAGTCCTCTTGCCTGGAAAATCCCATGGATGGAGGAGCCTGGTAGGCTGCAGTCCATGGTATCTCGAAGAGTCGGACACGGCTGAGCAACTTCACTTTCACTTTCATGCATTGGAGAAGGAAATGGCAACCCACTCCAGTGTTCTTGCCTAGAGAATCCCAGGGACGGGGGAGCCTGGTGGGCTGCCGTCTATGGGGTCGCAGAGTCAGATATGACTGAAGCAACTTAGCAGCAACAGCAAACTTTAATTACGTAAGAAGTTTGTCTTCTTCAGAATTAAATGAATACTTGCTACAACAAGGTGCTGGCCTAGTTAACTCAGTAGGAAATAGTCTTGGTTATAGGCATTGGATAAAATCAACTGGATTTTGAGGCATCACTCCTTATTTCATAGGACCAGATCCAACACAGCTTGTAGTCCCCTCGGCTTAGACAAAGCCCTATTGGCAGCTGCCTAAAGCGAAGACAACTAAATGTACACCCTGTAAAAAGTGCACAAATATAGCCTCCTCTCTCTCGTGGGGTGAACGGCTCTTTCACAGGGGGAGGAGGATGAGGACACCACACCAGAGAGAGGGTGGGAGCGCTGCTTTAAAGAGGAATTTTGTGAGAATTCAAATGTTCCTATGATCATAGGTAATAAATTATAGGAAGTGGTACTTAGTCTGTTCTAAATACATTTGATGGCAGTCAGTTCTTATAACAGAAAGCTGAGTAACAAAAACCAGTCTCAGAATGACATATTTCCAAGGACAAAAAAAATCTCAAAGAGATGCATGGAGCTGCACGAAATGGCAGCTGAAGGTCTGAAGGTGAAATTCAAACTGCTAGTCATTCAGCAGTGTCTGACCCTTTGCGACCCCATGGATTTTAGCCTCCTAGGCTCCTCTGTCCATGGGATTCTCCAGGCAAGAATACTCAAGTGGGTTGCCATTTCCTACTCCAGGGGATCTTCAACCCAGGGATTGAAACTGGGTCTCCCACACTGCAGGCAAATTCTTTACTGTCTGAGCCACCAGGGAAGGAATAACAGGAATGCAAATTGCTAAGAGAAAGTGGAAACCAGTTTGCTCTAAGCTATAGAAGAACTTTAGGGAAATTAGAAAACCTTTCTCCCCTTAAGTGTAAGTTTGGCTAGGGGGTGGAGGGTTGACAGTCTTTTAGAAGGGAGGAAAAATGTTTTTATCTCTGAGTAGCTACAAGGCTCAAAGCTTTTGTTCCACCCACAAGATATATGACCATTCAGTGTGTTCACAGTGGCCCTAGCTTGGAGAAAAATGCACTACAACACCTGTCTTGGGCTTCAGGTTTATCTGAGAATACAGAATTCATGAGTAGGTGAATAAAGACACAACCCATCAGTCAGGACCTGAGCAGAGCTTTCTGCTGCCTCTGGACTGGCAATGCAATGGTTCACATGTCCACGTGGGGACAAGAACCACAACCAGTTATTATAATACTTGGTTCTACTCAGAAGACCCAGGGGCAAACAAGGTTCAAAGGACTGCAGAATCACCAGACAAGGAGCAGTAAACCAGAAGGAGAAATGGACATAATAAACTTTCTGTAAAATATGTTGCTATATTTAATAAATTACTGACTTAAAAAAAGAAAATAAAGATTTTTATGTGTGATTTAAAACAAAGGTTAATTGTGGCTTCACTGGCGGACCAGTGGTTAAGACTCTAGGCTTCTTCTGCAGGAGGCAAGGGTTTGATCTTTGGTTGGGGAACTAAGATCTCACACGCCACATAGTGTAGCCAAAAAACTCCAGAACAAACAAAGCATAGGGTAATAAAAGATAATTTAAGGATCAGGCCAGGAATACCACAGTTATGGGGGAGGAGTGATCAATAGGTAGATATGCTTGCTAATGCTTGCTAAGCTCCTCGTGGGCTCAAAATTTAAGGTCAACCATTGGAAAGGTTGTAAATGTAATTTGAAGCTTCTCTACAGGCATAGTTATAGAAAAGAGAAAATAGAAAACCTTGTCTCTTCAAGCATTGACCAAGCGAAGGGTGGACATGATGGGAAAACAGGGAATCAGAAGCATCATGATGTCAGTCAGGTTTCCTGGGTGGTTTTGCCATGCCAAAGCATGACCCCCATATCCCAGTAGCTTCTAGCATTAAATGCATGTTTTTTGCACACCCACCCCATACCCCAAAAAGGGTCTACTGTGAACTGAGCTTGTTCAGGCTGCTTTTAATCTTTACTGTGGGACTCAGCCTGATGGAAGAGCTTCTAGCTGAGAATCTCCAGTCTTGGGACGGGGAAGGAAGAGGTCATGACAAATCACACTGTGGCCTGTAATACTTCTTTTCAGAGATGAGGATTCCTGCTCTCTTTCAAATTTCAGAGTGAAATCAAATCACTTGGCAAGAGTGAAATTAGGGGAACTAGAAAATATCTCACAGGAAGGCACACCATGGTGAGGGGCCCTGCAAGAAGAGGAAGCAGTGATTTAAAAAATTATCCCATTGGACAAGAGAAAGCACTCTATATGACAATATAAGTGAGTCAGAATATATAAATAAATGCATTTATTTATATATAAATAAAACTAGACAAAAATCTATTAAAAAAAGAGTTTACATTTTTGTGAAAAAACAGTGAAATGATAGGTTGCTTAAAAAATCCTAAAACAAAGCAGACAGAAAGTCTAAAAATAGGTGAATCGAAAAATACTTGTGAAGAAATTATCAAATGAAAGTTGCAATAGTAGAAGCAATACAGATAAAAAAATATAAGTGAATGAATTCTAATAGAAGTAGACTCACTAAAGAAAATAGTCATCAAGAAAACATAAAAGTCATCAATGTTTTGCATCTAAAAGCATAGCTTTGAAAATGAAACATTAAAACAATAAATGGAAAGCAACAGAATGGTTGGATGGCATCACCAACTCGATGGACATGAGTTTGAGTAGGCTCCGGGAGTTGGTGATGGACAGGGAGGCCTGGCGTGCTGCAGTCCATGGGGTCTCAAAGAGTCAGACACGACTGAGCAACTGAACTGACTGACCAGAATCTGCAAACACAGGACATTACAGTATGTCTCTCCAAAAATTATAGTTGCAACAAAATTTGGTAATAGTATAGTAAATAAATTAAAACACTGATAAAAGTAAAAACATTTGCTTACCTATGTATCGATATGTGATAGAGAGATTAAAGTGAAAGTGTTAGTCACTCAGTGTAGGTCTCTTTGTGACCCCATTGTCTGTTGATGGAATTCTCTAGGCAAGAATACTGGAGTGGGTTAAAGTTTCCTCTCCAATAGAGAGATTGTTGTTGTTGTCCAGCTGCTCAGTTGTATCTGACTCCTTGCAACCCCATGGACTGCAGCACGCCAGGCTTCCCTGTCCTTTACCATCTCCCGGAGCTTACTCAAACTCATGTCCATTGAGTCGGTGATGCCATCCAACCATCTCATCTTCTGTTGTCTCCTTCTCCTCCTGCCTTCAATCTTTCCCAGCATCAGGGTCTTTTCCAATGAATCAGCTGTTCGCATCAGGTGGCCAAAGTATTGGAGTTTCAGCTTCAGCATGAGGCCTTCAAATGAATAATCAGGGTTGACTTCCTTTAGGATGGACTGGTTGGATCTCCTTGCAGTCCAAGGGACTGTCAAGAGTCTTCTCCAACAACACAGTTGAAAAGCATCAATTCTTCTAAGTTCTAGTCCAACTCTCACATCCATATATGACTACTGGAAAAACCATAGCTTTGTCTAGATGGATCTTTGTTGGCAAAGCAGTCTCTGCTTTTTAATATGCTGTCTAGGTTGCTCATAGCTTTTCTTCCAAGGAGCAAGTGTCTTTTAATTTCATGGCTGCAGTCACTGTCTACAGTGATTTTTGAAGCCCAAGAAAATAAAGTCTGTCACTGTTTCCATTCTTTCACCGTCTATTTTCCATGCAATGATGGGACCAGGTGTCATGATCTTCATTTTTTGAATGTTGAGTTTTAAGCCAACTTGTTCACTCTCCTCTTTCACCTTCATCAAGCTCTTTAGTTCCTCTTCACTTTCTGCCATAAGGGTGGTGTCATCTGAATATCTGAGGCTATTGACATTTCTTTCTCTCATACAGAGATTAGATAGATAGATAAATATTTAACAGAGTTATATAATCTTACACCTAACCGATTAGATAAATTATTCATTCAACTAAAAGACACATTGAAATTTACAAATACTGGCCTAACTAAATCAAAGAGTAAATTCAAATAAATCTTACAGAACATTTTAACAATAATGGCCTAGCCTCAATGCAATTAAGGTGAGAAATGAATGTTATGAGTTATAAATCTGTCGGGTTTCCCTGGTGGCTCAGTGGCAAAGAATCCACCTGCCAATGTGGGAGACGCTTATCTGAATCCAGGTTGGGGAGGATCCCACATGCCACGGAGCATCTGGGCCCCTGCACCGCGACTACTGAGCCTGTGTTCTAGAGCCCGGGACCCACAACTATGAAGCTGGCGTGCCCTGAAGCCTGTGCTCCACAACGAGAGAAGCCATCCCGATGAGAGGCCTGCACATCTCAACTAGAGAGTTGTCCCCACCTGCCTCAACTAGAGAAAAGCCCCCACAGCAAAGAAGACCAAGCACAGCTGAAAATAAAGAAATAAAATTGCTTTTTAAGTTTATAAATTCGTTTATAAGTAAATATACATATTGCATATATTAGAATTAGATGCAAACAATGGTTGCATAACAGAACAAGAAGGATGAGTACAATGATCTTTGGGGCAAAATATCTGAAGAGAAAATTTATAGAAAAAAAACAGCATTTCTAAAAATGAGATCTCTTTCACATATCTTAATTTGTCAAAGAATCCTGTCGTTCTGATTGTTCTATAGTATTGGGGCAAGAGCTTCCTGGTAGCTTGGATGGTAAAGAAGGAAGCTCTTGCCCCAATACTATAGAACAATCAGAACTACAGGATTCTTTGACAAATTAAGATATGTGAAAGAGATCTCATTTTTAGAAATGCTGTTTTTTTTCTATAAATTTTCTCTTCAGATATTTTGCCCCAAAGATCATTGTACTCATCCTTCTTGTTCTGTTATGCAACCATTGTTTGCATCTAATTCTAATATATGCAATATGTATATTTACTTATAAACGAATTTATAAACTTAAAAAGCAATTTTATTTCTTTATTTTCAGCTGTGCTTGGTCTTCTTTGCTGTGGGGGCTTTTCTCTAGTTGAGGCATTGAAACATGTAAAATATCATGTATGAAACGAGATGCCAGTCCAGGTTCAATGCACGATACTGGATGCTTGGGGCTAGTGCACTGGGACGACCCAGAAGGATGGTATGGGGAGGGAGGAGGGTTCAGGATGGGGAGCACATGTATACCTGTGATGGATTCATTTTGATATTTGGCAAAACTAATACAATTATGTAAAGTTTAAAAAAAAAAAAAAAGAATCTGCCTGCAATGCAAGAGACCTGGGGTCGATCCCTGGGTTGGGAAGATCCCCTGGAGGAGGGCATGGCAACCTACTCCAGTATTCTTACCTGGAGAATCCCCATGGGCAGAGGAGCCTGGTGGACATGACTGAGTGACTAAGCACAACACACACTGGGGCAAGGGAGCCCTCTTACATAGATCATTGGACTGTAGCATAGCTTCGCCTCTCACACGTGACAATCTGGATATATAGCCCCCTGAATCTGCTACACAAGCACCCAAAGAGACATCTGAAATAATGCTAATTTTAGTATTATTTGAAATAATAATAAAAAAAAATTACAAGCAAAATAGAATGTCTGCTAAGGAATTCATAAATATTATGAAATGTTCATGAAGTATAACTCTGATCTGCAATTGAAATTAATGAACTAAAGCAGCATGAATCAAATGTATAAAATTATGGAACAATGTGCAGTGAAAATAACCAAGTTGTAGAATAATAACCACTACAGTATGAGAACGTTTATAAAAATGTCTAAAACACACAAGTGATGCGGTTGATTGTACATACACATTCATGGATTAAAAGGCAGCAAATTAAGAATCGAATCACAGTTCCATTTTTCAAGAGTAGGCTACAGAATGCATTGCATGGAGACGGTTGCAACTGTATTTATAAGATTTTGATTTTTTAATTAAAACAGTAAAAATATTTGAAGCAAGCATAGCAACATATTAAGCTTTATTAAGCTGGATGGAGAGTATATGGTGGTTTGTCATCTTAGCTCCTTGGATTTTCTGTAGGAGTGAAATACTTCATGATTAGGTTAAAGAAAAATGACTAGATACCTATTGGAAGATGGACAGAAGTCTAAACCTAGAGGCTGTGGCCCAGTGCCCCTTACATGCTTTGACCAGGTAATCAGAATTGCCTGCTCTCTATCCTCTGCCATGGCTAGACCAAACTTTCACCAAGTCTGTTCTCCACACAGGCCCCTGTCCCATGGCTTTCCTCCAGTTTAGCTAACACTAAAGTGCAGAACCGCCCCCGCCCCCACCAGCCCCAGTCATGAGAACTGGCTGGCCACAGTAAGAAGTATTCCCTCTCAGATCACCTGTCCATTCCCCCATCTCATCTGAGCAGGTTCTCCTTTAGATTCCTGCCTGACCTATTCCCCCTCCCCCTCCCTATAAATGTCTTTTTCTCCGACTTTGCCATGCTTGTGGATACTTGGATGGGAGAGTTGCCAGTATCGCACTAGCCTTCAAATAAACTCTCTCCTTATCTAAATCTGGATTTGCTTTTAATTTGACAGTATTAAGGGAATGGGGAAATCAGATATGGTCACAAGCCCTTGTACAGGAACTTGGCCCTGTTTTTGGTACACTTAGAGACTGTACTATACTTCCCCATTCCCTTAAAACTGTTAAAGAAAAACAAATTATCATTGGGGTAACTTTTGTAGAAGCAAAGTTCAATCATTTTTTCAAACCATCTGACTGAATAGATTGCAAATACAAAAGGCTTTTTTTTCCCCCTACAAGATAAGACGATCATACATTCTGGTGTGCATGGCAGTAATATTATAATGGTTTATGCCATTGTATATTGATTGCTATTGTTCAGTTGTCAGGTCATGTCCAACATTTGTGACCTCATGGACTGCAGCGCACCAGGCCTCACTGTCCTTCACCATGTCTTGGAGTTTGCTCAAACTCATGTTCATTGAGTCAGTGATGCCATCCAACCGTCTCATCCTCTGTTGTTCCCTTCTCCTTCTGCAGTCAGTCTTTCCCAGCATCAAGGGCTTTTCCAGTGAGGCAGCTCTTGATATGTGTTAATTACTTGTACCAACCCCTTACTTTTACTTTCAAAGGAGTCCCAGTTTAAATGGCAAATTATGTAGCCAACTTAAAGACATTTAGTCACAATAAACTGTGGAAAATTCTGAAAGAGATGGGAATACCAGACCACCTGACCTGCCTCTTGAGAAAACTATATGCAGGTCAGGAAGCAACAGTTAGAACTGGACATGGAACAACAGACTGGTTCCAAACGAAAAAGAGTATGTCAAGGCTGTATATTGTCACCCTGCTTATTTAACTTCTATGCAGAGTACATCATGAGAAACGCTGGGCTGGAAGAAGCACAAGCTGGAATCAAGATTGCTGGGAGAAATATCAGTAACCTCAGATATGCAGATGACACCACCCTTATGGCAGAAAGGGAAGACGAACAAAGGAGCCTATTGATGAAAGTGAAAGAGGGGAGTGAAAAAGTTGGCTTAAAGCTCAATATTCAGAAAACGAAGATCATGGCATCTGGTCCCATCATTTCATGGGAAATAGGTGGGGAAACAGTGGAAACAGTGTCAGACTTTATTTTTTTGGGCTCCAAAGTCACTGCAGATGGTGACTGCAGCCATGAAATTAAAAGACGCTTACTCTTTGGAAGGAAAGTTATGACCAACCTAGATAGCATATTCAAAAGCAGAGACATTACTTTGCCAACAAAGGTCCGTCTAGTCAAGGCTATGGTTTTTCCAGTGGTCTTGTATAGATGTGAGAGTTGGACTGTGAAGAAAGCTGAGTGCCAAAGAATTGATGCTTTTGAAATGTGGTGTTGGAGAAGACTCTTGAGAGTCCCTTGGATGGCAAGGAGATCCAACCAGTCCATCCTAAAGGAGATCAGCCCTGGGATTTCTTTGGAAGGAATGATGCTAAACCTGAAACTCCAGTACTTTGGCCACCTCATGGGAAGAGCTGACTCATTGGAAAAGACTCTGATGCTGGGAGGGATAGGGGGCAGGAGGAGAAGGGGATGACAGAGGATGAGATGGCTGGATGGCATCACCGACTCGATGCACGTGAGTATGAGTGAACTCTGGGAGTTGGTGATGGACAGGGAGGCCTGGTGTGCTGTGGTTCCATGGGGTCGCAAAGAGTCGGACACGACTGAGTAACTGAACTGAAAGACATTTAGATGTTTAAACCTGAGCACAATCTACAACCTACAGAATAATTTTAAATATAAAAAATGTTAAAACAAAACAAGCTTATAGAAACAGAGCACAAAATTGGTGGTTGCCAGAGAGAGGGTTGGTAGCGGTTGGCTAAATGGATGAAGGGAGTCAAAACGTACAAACTTCCAGTTATAAAGTAAGCCCTGGGGATGTCATTCACAGCATGGCCTTATAGTTAATAACATATTCCATAATTTAAAGTTGCTAAGAGAATAGATATAAAATTCTCATCACAAGAAAAAAATGTGTTGTAACTAGGTATGGTGATAGGTGTTAACTTGACCTATTTGTGGCAATCAATTTGCAACACATACAGATATCGAATCATTATGTGGTATACCTGAAATGAATACAATGGTATATGTCATTTACATCTCAGTAAAAATAAACACGTACGTGTAAAAAAGTCCAGAAGACAAATCTCATATCGTGCCTGCCTCCTTGCTTGCCCTCAACTCTAGCTTGGCTCAAGGTCGCCTTTTCTTTTGCTTCCGCTATGTTGGAGTGGGCGAGAGAAAACCGGCCAAGGTCCAGTACTAATCTGAAAGTTCTTGTTGCCTGATTTTGGCCATGGAGAGTCTCTGGGTGGGACTTTCTGGGTGTAGGGGTCTAGCCCAGCTCCCTCTGGGCCCCTTCTGTGTGTTCTTCATGGATTCTCTGCTTGGGGAGGACAGAGCCTCACCAAGACCCAGTTCCCTGAGGTGGGAAATCCCTTCCAGACAGACATCTTTGTTTATTTACAATTTCTATTGAAGTGTAGCTGAGTAACTATGTTGTGGTATTTTCTGTTGTACAAGAAGGTGCATCAGCTATATGGAAACATATGCCCCCTTCTCCTGAGCTTCCCTCCCACCCTCATGCCCATCCCAGCCCTCTGGGTCAGCGCAGAGCGCCAAGCTGAGCTCTCTGGGCTCTACAGCCGTTTCCCGCTCGCTATCTGTTTCACACACGGAACTTGCATATGTGGCAATGCTACTCTCTCAATTCATCCCACCCTGTCCCTCCTGCCATGTGTCCACACGCCCGTTCTCTATGCCTGTGTCTCTATTCCTGCCCTGCAAATAGGTTCATCAGTACCTTTTCTTTTCTTTTTTTTTTTTGATTCCTCCATATGTATGCTTTGCTATGCTATGTTATGCTAAGTCACTTCAGTCGTGTCCGACTCTGTGTGACCCCTAGACGGCAGCCCACCAGGCTCCCCCGTCCCTGGGATTCTCCAAGCAAGAACACTGGAGTGGGTTGCCATTTCCTTCTCCAATGCATGAAAGTGAAAAGAGAAAGTGAAGTCGCTCAGTCGTGTCTGACTCTTCGCGACCCCATGGACTGCAGCCTACCAGGCTCCTCCGTCCATGGTATTTTCCAGGCAAGAGTACTGGAGTGGGGTGCCATAGCCTTCTCCGATATATGCTTTACCAGACATCTTTAATGGTGGGTGAGGGTAGAAATAATCGAGCAGTTTAATTCCCCTCTTGAAGAGGTTTTTCAAGTTCCTAAATGCTCGCCACTGTTTGTGATTCAGAGGATACTTGAAAGTTGTCTGCCTTCGTATTTCTCTTCAAGGTAACAGAAACCCTTCATCTGATCGTGCGGTTAACAGTCATGACACTACATCAGAAGGAGACAAAGAAGCTGGTATAGGATCACCTCCGGATCCCGCGGCCACGGTGGAGATGCTCATCGCTGGCATGTCCTCTGTGGCCCACCGGGTGGCAGGGCTAACCTACCAACACTGCTAACCTGTCAGCTGGGAAGCTCCGACGCGACTCCTGCATTAGATGAAGGAATTGCCCGTCTCTTAGAAGAGGAAGAAGCCCTTGCAGAGCTTAAAAATGTAAACTTAAAAATCTGTTTGGATGTTAGCTGACAGCAAATTTGACTTTGCTTGTCTTTTTTTCCATTTTTTATGACTCTTCATTAGCATACATGTACGAGAGTTAATTATTTCTTTGATTTCTCAGACAAGGACTCATCTGAGTGGAAAGAATCATTATTGGTTAGACATTTGGACAGGGAATGCTCATTTGCTCTATTGAGCAGATGACTCAGGAGAATTTGTGGTTAGTCTTCACCATGCTATCAGCTGGCAGGAAAAACACACCCGAGACAACTGGTGAGCTCGGCTGTGTCTGGAGTCGGCTGTGGGGAAGATGGGCTGGACAAACAGTCTGTTCTTCCCACTTCCATCCAGTGACTCTTCTTGCTGGGTTCTGATTCTTAAGGCTCAGACAGGGCTGACTAGAGGAGGCTGGCAATCTCACTTAATTAACTTTGTTTCTAAAATCACATAACGAAATAATGCAATAGGAAGAATAGATCTAATATCCATGGGTGTGTAAGAAAAATTATATGATTACCCAAAGCTAATAAATAAAGATAGATTGTCTCTCTCTTGCTCATTTATTATTTTTAAACTAGAGTTGAGTCTATTGACTGATCATGATTTTAATACCATCTTAAATAAAAGTATATAAATTAATGGTAGTCATTTATTTTCATAAATGCAGATTTCAGTTCAGTTCAGTCACTCAGTCGTGTCTGACTTTTGCGAGCCCATGAATTGCAGTACGCCAGGCCTCCCTGTCCAGCACCAACTCCCAGAGTTCACGCAAACTCATGTCCTTTTGAGACGGTGATACTATCCAGCCATCTCATCTTCTGTAGTCCCCTTCTCCTCCTGCTTCCAATCCTTCCCAGCATCAAGAGACTTTTCCTTCTCTTTCATGAGGTGGCCAAAGTATTGGAGTTTTCAACTTAGCATCAGTCCTTCCAATGAACACCCAGGCCTGATTTCCTTCAGAATGGACTGGTTGGATCTCCTTGCAGTCCAAGGGAACTCTCAAGAGTCTTCTTCCAACACCACAGTTCAAAACTATCAATTCTTCAGCGCTCAGCCTTCTTCACAGTCCAACTCTCACATCCATACATGACCACTGGAAAAACCATAGCCTTGACTAGGTGGACCTTTGGTGGCAAAGTAATGTCTCTGTTTTTTGAATATGCTATCTAGGTGGTCATAACTTTCCTTCCAAGGAGGTAAGCGTCTTTTAATTTCATGGTTGCAATCACCATCTGCAGTGATTTTGGAGCCCTAAAAATAAAGTCTGACACTGTTTCCACTGTTTCCCCATCTATTTCCCATGGCATGGTGACTGGATGCCATGATCTTCGTTTTCTGAATGTTGAGCTTTAAGCCAACTTTTTCACTCTCCTCTTTCACTTTCATCAAGAAGCTTTTGAGTTCCTCTTCACTTTCTGCCATAAGGGTGGTGTCATCTGCATATCTGAGGTTATTCATATTTCTCCCAGCAATCTTGATTCCAGTTTGTGTTTCTTCCAGTCCAGTGTTTCTCATGATGTACTCTGCATATAAGTTAAATAAACAGGGTGACAATATACAGCCTTGATGAACTCCTTTTCTTATTTGGAACCAGTCTGTTGTTCCATGTCCAGTTCTAACTGTTGCTTCCTGACCTCCATACAAATTTCTCAAGAGGCAGATCAGGTGGTCTGGTATTCCCATCTCTTTCAGAATTTTCCAGTTTATTGTGATCCACACAGTCCAAGGCTTTGGCATAGTTAATAAAGCAGAAATAGATGTTTTTCTGGAACTCTATTTATTTCAAAAGTCTCTCTGACTTTACATATAGCACACAGTGCTGTATGTCCCAGCTGGAAAGAAGAGAAAGATGATTGATCCGTCAATGTCCTGAAGATTGCCTACATTAAATACATGAATTTCCACAAAGATCTTTGTTACTTTGAGAAATTGTATTCTTCCAGTGTGCATGTTACTAACATATGTCCTACAAGGAAAGCTCTGTCCCACTGTTGCTAAATGTATTAAAATCCCTGCCTGTGCCCCTTCTATTCAATCTTGTTTGATCTTTTTTGTCTCTCAGAGATGCAAAGACACCATGATGGAATTTAAGAACTTCTTTGGATTGCATTATCCCCAAGCACCTCTTGCTCTGCTCTGTGATAACTTGCTGGGTCCTAAGGAAGAAAGAAGTCTGCAGCTGTGACGGGAGTGGCCCTCGTGCCTTCCAGGACTCTGCAGGCTGCTGTGCTGTGAACGTCACCCGTGCTGGGGACACAGCTGGTGGCCAGGCACTCGTGCTCTGTCTCTGTGCTCTCAGCATCGCTTCAGTCTTCTCAGTCTCTGAAAAGGAATGTTGTGGAGAAGCACTTGCCTCAGTGTAGTTCATCTGTGTTGTTCTGTGTCCTGAGGACCCGCTGCTGCTCCAGTGAACACTTTAAACATCTCTGTTCTCCTTCCAAGTTCTCAAGCTGCTGCTGCCTTTCAACTCCAAGTGTCCGGTGCTTTGGGCTTTTCTCAAATGAGATTCCTGAACCAGGTGAGTTCCTCCTAGTGCAACCAGCACATGGAATAGCCTAGGTAGATGCTCAGAGGAGCCCCTGGTATCTCCACCGCTGTTCACTGTGGGGCGGGTTCCCTCTATTTACTGTGTTTCTCTGGGAGGCTGGACAGTCTGGACCTGCAGTGCTTGGCAGGCAGAGCAGGTGAAGTCATAGGAGAGTGTCTGACAGATCTAGAACTTTCACTCAGGTTCCGCTTTTAGTTGGTGGTTTGCAGTCGTAAGGGGAAATTGACAACCAGAAACCATAATGGAGAAGGACACAGCTGTATGAATGGAGAGGACACCTTCATGCAGAGTGAATGAGGAGAGCACGCTGGGGATTTCTACACTGGGAGGAAGTGAATGACTGTGGTATTTGAGTGTAACGATAATATATGCACCGGACCTCTTGCCAACTGAATAGCACGTCTTCAAGCATACCTACAATTTTTTCCAGGGAAGAAAATTCCACAACCAACGAGAGGCAGAAAATCCTTCCCAAGATTCATCAAATCCTGAAGGATGGA